>NC_143436.1:120902328-121209662 GCF_987193195.1 Phasianus colchicus
AAAGGCCACTTGCCTAAACAGTGAGGACCCTAAAAACTCATCTCCCATCACAGACAACTGTCATACTCCTGATCTTCTCTATGAATGCTATAGACACACATGAATTAAGACGGTCTGTCCTCTGCCAACTTGTACAATTCACTTCATTTGACCAAGAAATAGTGTGGTGCATCTCTCTTTTAAGTTAGCAGAGAAATCAAGACATAGTTCTGGAAATTCAGGCAGAAGGCACCATACCACATATCACATGAAGAGCACAGAGAAATCGTGTTCCATGCTTGACTGCTCTTTCTGAGAAAAAAATTTCCTAATATCTAACCTGAACATCCCCTGGCTCGACTTGAGACTATTACTTTTCATCCTATTGTTCGTTACCTTGGAAAAGAGGCTGAAAGAGGAGATCATGGGCTGCCCTTTGCTAGGCACAACCATTTCTAGCAGGCCCTGCAATAGAGTGAGAGACGATCTCCCTGCCTTTAGCTCAACTCATGAGCTTTTCCACCTTATTTTCTGTCTGGTCCCTGGGGAGTGGGAGTGGGACAGCAGATGGGTGGGTGTCTGGCAGCTGGCCAAGATAGCCCATCCCACTCCAGTGTCAGAAATAGCCGTGATAAATATTGCAAAAAACATAAGAGAATAATGGTGTAGGGAAAAGTAATTAAATCACTCTGGCATTTGACTTCTCTTCCTTCCCTAGAGCATACTCCTATCCCATTTGCAGCTCTCAAGCAGGACCTTCCCTGTCAGTATTTGATTTTCAGCTCTGTCTGGAAAGTGGATAGCAGTTGTGTAGACGTGATATAAATCTCTGCCATCATGGCAATTCTCAAAGCAATATCACATCCCCACCAGATGAATATTATCCTGTCAATCCCTAGCTGGCTTTTAGCCTGCTGGGATGTGCTATCAGATCCACCACTGGCAGTCTTCTTGCTGCATCACTAGTAATCCTTTGATCACTTAGTGCATGCCAAAACTCCTGCAAAGTTATTTTCTGAATTGGAAAGGGGAGAGAGTATATTTATTTTTACCTTTAAAGGATGAGCTCAAAAGATGGAGAAAGCCAACAAATTTTTGAGTGATGTCACAAATAGATTCAGATGGGAGTATGTGTAGCGGTTGACCAAAATAGCAGGAATTGAACCAATCAAACAGCTGTCCCTCAGCTACCATGATTCAAGACCAACTATGTGGGCAGACCAGAATGTGGATTATTAGATACATTGCAGAAAGTATCTTGTAACAATGTCTATGAACACTTCAGGTCACTGAAATGGCTATAGATGTGTTATATGAGTGACCCATCATTTAAGCATCCTCTGGCACCTTTTGCTTTGTTTATCATGTATTAGGCAATCATTATTGTTGTGATAGCCTGCTAAAGCAGGTGAATACTGAACTGGTTAAAATCCATCCTTGGAAGGATAGATATGCCCAGTATTTAGTGTACCTGCCTTCCTGACAAAAAGAACACAAGGGCTGCTGAAGAATTGCTTTAGATGGAGCCTGTAGGAGAGCATCAGTAATACAACTCCCATCAAGCAAAAAGTTTTCCACCATGGGACCCATGAGGGCTACCTCTTTCTGTGCACCCACCAACCAGCCATTAGGACAATAACAACTACTCATTTCTAAGGCAGTGACATTTTGCTATGAATCCATTTCACCTCTACAGCCAAAGATACTTTCCAAGTTCCTTAATTTACATATCTTCATTAAAAAGCCATTTTCCTGGCAAGCTACAAGCTACAAGTTTGTTTTAATATCTCTTCCTATATTCAGCATAAGCGTGAAAGCGAGATACAAGATTGTAAAAGGGGGTGTCTAAAATTATGCTGTTTACTCCCTGCCAGACACTCTAATAACTGTCTTAATTTTCTGAAGCACTGAACACCTATCAGCTCAAATAAAGCAAGTAGCATCTGCTTTATAGTTAAAATGCTACTAACTGTTTTGAAAAAGAGATGTCTCTGGAAGCGTCTGAGTATAAGCTTAGCATATGTCTCCAAATACACATATATTTCAGCTCTGCTAGTTTGTACTTTCGTAATGGCGACATTTCTGGATGTGTTGCATAGAGATGTAGTTAATTGAGAAGACTATGTGCTTAGCAAAAAATAAGAAATAAAAAATAAATCTTAAACTCTCAAACTAAAACATGCTGACTGTTATGTGAGACAACTGAATAAATTAGGCAGTTACTACTTCCCATAAAATTCCAGGAACTCTAATATACCAACAAAACCAGTTATCTGATAGAAATATCTGTTTTCTTTCCAGAAACTTCTTCAGCAATTACAATTTTAAACAAATTCATTTTCCTCTTCAATGATTAAAAAGCAGTGCTAACTGTACAAAACATACATTTAGCAATAATTATTTGAACATTGCACCAATCTTACTCCTGACTCATCCAGTAATTTCTGTCTCTTGGAAATAGGTTGCAAACACATATATGTGTCTGGAAATCTGGGCAAGGACTGAGACTTCAGCAGACCACGAGTGTCTTTATACTGAGGTTAGATTTTAGGGCCTAGTGAATATCGAGTGAATAATTTTACTGTCACGCAAATAAGGATTAAAGTTGCTATGGAAACTGGTCTAATTTTTCAGAGTTTGAAAGTGTCAAAGTGAGGGCATCTGAAAGCATGGAGGAAAGGGTGTGTATAAATTCACTGTCCAAAAAAAGAAAAACTACAGGGGAACAAACTGTAATTCCAGCTTGGGGGCAATTATTTAACATGTTGGACAGCATGAGTGTAACCTGTGGAAAGAGTAAATCTCACCATATTTGGCCAAGTGCACAAGCATGATTACAGTGCAACTGTGCTCCCATACTGTTGCCATTGTGGAAGGTTATCATGCCATGACAGTCTCCCAAGGACATCTGGCTGCTGCCAAGCTGCTGCCATGCAATAAGGGATTTTGCAAGAGAGCAGCACAGCTGAACTGCAGAAAGATCTTATTCTGTCCTGATCTCTTTTCTCTTCTGTAGAGGAAAACATGTTATTCTGCATGGGATGGAACCATAAGATTCCTTTCTGATTGTTGTACAGCTGGAGTGGCTTCCCTAGTGTTCAGCAGGGTCTAGAGGCTCCAACTTATCTATCTTTTATTGCAGCATTGCTACAGTTTTCCTCTTGTGCAGACTGCTTATTAGCTAAGAGTTTGAAATGTGAGCATGTGAGAGACTGCAACCTTTCCCTTCAGAAGGGACACTTCTTCCTCACCTCTGATGTTACATTCATTAATAAGTTCTGGGAACTTCATCTCTTTGCAGTATCAGATTTGCATGAAGCTCACCACTAGAAGAGACAAGTATACGTGGGAGTGTGAGTTTATGCACATTCAATAAATTTGCTCTCAGAAACCTCCTTTCCTTAAGCATTTGCTGTTCGATATCAGTCAGCCAGACTCTGGTCTCCTTGCTTCCTTCCTCAGCAGTTCAAAGAATCTGATGTAGAGGGATCCTGGACTGCTTCAAACTGGTGCCTGCAGCTTTGTACCACCTGCTCACCCTGCTCAGACATAGGTGAAAGCAAGGCCAGACAGATAGCTAGTGTTCACAAATCCCCTATGAATTCTTCAGCAGTGAAGCCTGAAAATTAGATAAAATCAGCCCGACTCGGGGCTGCTTTCCAATTTTAAATCCAAAAGAATCTGATTTAAGTCGTGTTTCCATACAAAGTCTGTGAAAGGCAAAGGTTATGTACTGATCACACTAGGATATCTATTTAGGACTGAGATTGTTACTTTTATCCTTATGGATATGTCTTCAAGGCTGCTTTCCTCTTATCAGAGTAATGCCCTCTGGTTCCTTCAGATATCTTCTTTACATGGAATATAGATTTTTTCTCTTATGTATAAGCATTATTTCCTTTCCTCTTTCAGCTTCCATCTGTAGCAGCCAGCAAAATATCATATATAATTTGTAAAAAATCCTTTCTCCATCTTCTTTTTTAAAAGCTGTGCATCTAGTTTAATTTAAAAAAAAAATTGATCTTAGGTTGCACATGTACAAGGTCCAGCTTTCCCTTTCCACCTGCCCTGGAACCTCCATCTCTACCTATTTGGATTGCAGTGACAAAGGAAAGCTGAAAGCCTTTCCAGTTGATGAGTATAAGCCTGTAAATTAGAAGCCCTCACCTATGGGAGGCATTCATCACTTAGGTTTTAAAACAGCCAACAAAAATAAGTTTATTTTAGCAAAAGTCATGTTTTGCCCAGTCAATGGAAAATCTAGGTCAAGAAAATCTCATGAACAGACAAGCTGATTTAGGTAGTCCTTTAGGTAATGTGTGACACATTTCTTGCAATATCAGTTCTTCCTTGAAGGCATGGCTCCTAGAGGCCCCTGGTCTGCAGGAATCTCACCCTTTTAAGCAGGTGTCTGGTGTGCAGACTTCTGGGGGGAAGGTGAAAGACATAAACTAACCCAATTCTGCAGCTTTACAAAAAGAAATAAACCTTATTTTCATTTTGTTCCAATTTTAACTATACAGTAACCTTGCTATGGGTCCACATGGAATAAATCCCTCTTTCAATAAGCCCAGCTACAAGCGAGTAGCTATAAATTAATAAATGGACACTGAAACTGCTGGGCCAAAGGAGGCCAAGCTGGAATTTTACCTACCTCTCCCAGTGCCACTATTTTATAAAGCTGCCAGAGGGACTGCCAGCTTTGTGCGTGACCAGGCACACAATTGTTCAACTGTGCTCACAATACTGTAGTGCAAGGACAGCACGAACCGTACTGTAGACAAAACAGTTCTTTCAAAATGATCCTTATTTAAACATTTTGCAACTGTAGTGCTGTTTGAATTGCAGCAGGTCAGAATTTACTTTCTCCATCACATTTAGCTACAGAATTTACTTAACTGCTTTCAGTGGAATTTTTCCATCATAGACATAAATGAGGAGAACAAACCAACATTTTGTGCAGGCTTATAGAAATTCCTATCAGGCATAATGAATTCAGCAGCAATAAATATTTCTCCATTTAAAGAAAAAAAACCAAACAAACCAGGAAGTTATATTAAAATCATAGGATCATAGAATGGCTTGGGTTGGAAGAGACCCTAAGCCTACTCAGCCCCCCAATACCTGTCGTGGGCAGGGCTGCTCCCCACCAACTCATTCTGCCCAGGGCCCCCATCCAACTTGGCCTTGAGCACCTTCAGGGATGGGGCACCACAGCTTCTCTGGGCAGCTGTGCCAGCACCTCACTGCCCTCTGAGGTAAGAATTTCCTCCTAACATCTAACCTAAATTTCCCCTCCTTTAGTTTAAAGCCATTCCCTCTTGTCCTATCACTATCAGACCATGTGAAAGTCTATTTCCATCCTTTCCATCTTATAAGAACCCTTCACAATGAGGTCTCCCTGGAGCCTTCTCCAACCTAAACAATCCCAGCTCCCTTAAACTATCTTCAATGCAGGCGTTCTCCAGCCCTCTGATCATCCTTGTGGCCCTCCTCTAAATTCCACATGCTTTCTGTACTGGTGGTCCCTGGACACAAACACTCCAGATGGGACCTCACGAGGGCAAAGTAGAGGTGGTCAATCCCCTCCCTCTCTGTACTGTCACCCCTCTTTTAATGCACCCCAGGATGCAGTTGGTCTTTCGGGCTGCAAGTGCATACTGTTGGTTCATGTCCAGACTTTTGTCCACCAGGACCCCCAAGTCCTTCTCCTTCTTATTATATCCTTTCCACATGAAACAAAAACACAATTTCCCTCACTGAACTGCAAGATTCATGGATGGCCTCCACTGTAACAATGACTGAAAGTGTGAAAGTACATGCATCTGCTTGTTTCTATCACTTCGAATTTCCATGATGAAACACATTCTCCATCAAAGTTGTTGTACATACATCAACTGGAGAAATAAGCCATTTTTCTTTGGAGTTTTAACATGAGTAAGGAAGACTCTTGAACCAAGGAATTCTGCATTTTCTAGTGTTGTTCTTTTTCCTTCAGAATAAACCAAAAAAAGCCATAGTACATCTCACCAACTGACCAATAGTCAGAAGAACCTCATCTTTCTGTTTCTGCGCCATCCTCATGCCCTACCCTCTTCTCCATGACCACCAGCACTGAGAGGCCTCTCCATTCATTTTTTTGACTTCTCAAATACCTATGTCCTATCCTCCTGTGCTGGACTTTCTGCTAGGAAAAAGCAACTTTATCCTCCCCACTGTCCCCACACAAACCCTGCCTATGGCAATGACCATTAAGAACTGAAACTTTTCCTGCAGGCGATGGGACTTAACCCTCTACACAAGGCACTGTGCTCATAATCCAAGTCATATGCCCAAGGAAATTTCTAATTACTGTTGGAATTGCAAAGATTTTACTGGGGCAAAGGAGCAATAATTTTAAAATTCAGCTGATGCTTTTTTCTGATGCCTTACTGCAGATATTTGTATCTGATTAGCTGCCCATTAACATTAATGTCTCCTTTATCATTAGTGCTGCAAAACATAGGCTCTCCTTGTGCTGAATATCCTTGTTTCTGATTATGTTTGCTCAGACACATTAGAATTCCTGTTGCAAAACTGAATTTCATTTCGTTACATTCTAGAAGGACTATCTAATCTCTGATCTCTCTGCTGCGGCATTTTGATACCATGACAGTCCTTTGCAGCAGTTTTTGACTTATTACCTTCTGGGAATTTAATTACCATGCTATTTACCACTGTCCTTGCTTGAGATGACTGGACGAATCAAAACACACAGAATAACTGAGTGTTTTTGTTCTCCTATCTCACTTACCAGAGAGGGCTTCATTGGACCATGTGTTATGTCCAGCAGTGACAGTTACATAGTGAGGAATGATGATGGGGAAGGCTGAGGGTAACAACATCACAGAGTCTTAGATGAGACATGTCCACTACCCCCTGCTGGGGCTGCAAAAGCTGTTGGGAGAGAGAATTTGTAGGCACTGGTAGGCATTTTGCTCTCTTATACAGTAAGTTGTCTTTCTCCTCATCCATGCTGTCTTAGATTGCATCACTAAAGAAAGTGTTCAGCTCTTTAAAATAGCAATCGTGTTTATTAATAAAGTATCAATAAGGAATATGTTTGCTTAAGTAAGGGTTATTTGATCCTTGCTTACGTGATCTACATGAATCATGAGAATTATATTTAATTGGATTATTTTCAAGAGGAGGGACACAAGGCATAACCCTAACACAATATGCTTCTTTCATTTTCTGATGGACTTTGCATGCAGTATAGGCATTTTGTAATAGTCAGTGCAAAATGCACCAGTGAAAAAGGAAAGTGCACATGAGGCAGAAGTTTTGAAATTGAGCTTTTCAAAGAGAAATGCATTTCTGTATTGAAAAACAAAACAGAAAAGAGAAGAGCAGGGCTTCCAGGGAAAAGAGAAATTGTGCTTATGACCTAGTTACAGCGTGGTACCTTTCTTTTCTGTTAAGTGCATTGCATTGATTTCTTGGTCACACTCTTGTAATGTAAATAGGGCAGTTTGAGATAAACTATTTCTCTCCTTAGTTACAAGCAGGTTTAAAAAAAAAAAAAAAAAGAAAAAGAAAAAAGAAAAAAGAAAAAAAATGAAAGAAAATGCAATTCCCATCAAGTCAATCCATGAGTTTTTTTGTTTGTTTGCTTGGGTTTTCAGCACCCTTCCTAAAAGAAGCTCTTGTGTGTCTCCAGCTTTAATAAGATATAGGGACACTAAATTCAGGGCAGTAATTTTCATGGATTGTAGCTTTCTTTTATGCATCAAAATCCTTTTTTTTTTTTTTTTTTTTTTTTTTTTTTAATAAAAAGCATTTAAACATAGAAGCCCTAGCATTTCTTATGTCTGGAAGGCAAAGGATTCTGAGCTGCTGTTGACACTTTCGTATACAAAGCAGTAACCTGCAGGAAGATGGCTCCTTTGTGAAATTCAGCTTTATCAAAGCAGACAGCTGTCAGCTTCTTACCCACAGCACACATGAGAAGTTATACCCCCAGCCCCCTTGTACTGTACCAGGGATTACCTCAGAGTTTCTGGCTGCTATAGGTCCTTTCCTCCCACAAAGCAGACAGATGAGGGGCAGTTGGCAAAGCACCCTCAAATTCTTAAGGTACAGCCACTTCTTTCCAAGGTGGGGACCATCCTCTCTTCTGGTCCCACATGTTCCTGTCTACCTGCAGCTGCACAGCTCAGAAGTTGTTGTGCCCTAGAGATCTGCGTGTCAGGGAGCCTAGAGGGGAAGGGGCTTACCAAAACCCTTAGGATGAAAGTCAGCCACCATCCAGAGGTCTTTGCAGGGAGAGAATATCAGCGATGGTTCTTCAGCTCTAACTCAGAGAGAACATGAAATAAGAGACCGAGACAGAGGTGACCATGCCAACCCACAGCATGTGTCCTAGCCCTTGTCTTCTTGAGCACAGTGCAGATGCTTAGGCGCAAGTGATAGCTGGAATCTAAGTTGGGGCTGGACCACAGATGGCTCACTGTGCCCACTACAGAGCCGCAGTACAACCCCAGGAGTCTGAACTGAAGTATGGCTGTAAGGGTATGAGAGATCAAGCACTAGGCTGTCTCATAGCAACGTCATGGCATTAAACGGTAAAATAGGCAGCCACCGCAAAAGGTGCAGAGTGAACCTTCGACTGAATGGTAGAAGTGGACATGGACATAATTGATTTGATAGGTTCTATATTTCTATCCTTCACAGACTAGAGAAACTTGAGATTTTGATATGGGTGAAATAAAAAACATGTTTTTTCTGCTTTTTTCTACTTTTCTGCCTACACCCTTCCTTACCCCTCAGTGATCTCACTGTGGTGTGATTGAATTATTCATAAATTGCTTTCCACACTCTAGCCTGAAAGTGGCCACACTGTTGACAAGTCAGACTTCCCCTCGAGCTGTCTGTAGTTTCTGCTTGTCTTCCCCCATGGACACTGAGGACAGCAAGAAGGCAACCTCCTGCTGCTTAGGATCCACAGACATAATTCAAACACCACAACCACAATCTGCACTGGGCAGTGGCTTGATAAAAAGAGAGCGAGCCATGAGACAGCAGTTTCACTTCCTCTGTGCTTTGCTGCTTCTTCTGCACATGCTATTTAAAGAGCATTATGGGATTCTATGCACTTAATAACAGCTCCTGCAGAAGGATTTGGTTGCTGAATACAAATAAGTAGCTATGTGATTAGGTTTCATGCATTTTGGTACATTTTATTACATTTTTCATTACTTTTTTTTTTTTTTTTTTTTTTTTTTTGTAAGAGAGAATTCAAGCAGGGTGGAAATACTCTCTCAGCCAAGAGCCTTATTGCCAACCTCGTATCTCGCAAACTTCCAGAATAATGCCTGTCTCTCAAGATGTGTGGTTGATTTTTAAATTGCAAAGAACTATTTTTCATAAGTACTGTAGTATTTGAGGAAGCCTGCCACCATCATCTCAGATTATCTCAGGTTGAAAAGTTAGATGCCTAGGCAAATACTGGCTATTCAGATGTTGGTAGCATTTAATTTCTGCTTACAGCTGGAAGGAGAAAACTGTCACTCTTTACCTCCCTGCACCATTCCCTTACCTGACAGCCTCCCTCCCTCAAAACTACCTGCCCCCTCCACTCCTCTCCTCTCAGTCTTCCAGTCTTGCTTTTTCTGCCAAGCCTTCTCTTCTACATCAAACACATGGAGACTTTTCTTATTCTGCCCTCACCATTTCCATTTCATCCTGCTGTGCTCCCAGCAGACTCCATTGCATGTCCCACTTTTTTTGCCTTGCTACATCTCTACCCTAACTCCCTCTGGATCCTTTGCTACTCTCCCCATCTTTGCTCACCTTTTTCCTTTCTGACTTATCCCTACCTACAATATACCTTCCACCCCAATTGCTTTTTTGCTGCCACCCTCACACTTTTCCTTGTCTTGCTGCCTTCCATTTCTCTTCTGGCTGTCCCATGGATTAAGGAAAATGTTATAATGACAGTGTAATTGCCTAGGGAGTAAACATACATTTCTGTTGAAGGGACTCTGCCTGTCTAACACACATACTACATCTCAGGCGTGGGTGCTTCATATCAATCACATCTGCAGGCTGAATTTAGAACTCATGCTCAGCAATAGGGCCAAAATGTTGCTGTGGTGAAATAACAAGAGGAAGGACCACGAATAAGACATAGTAAAATGAGATTTTGCCAGAAAAAAATGTCCCACATTGAATTAAAATTTCAAACTATCCCAATAGTATGTCTCTTATTTTGACCAAAATAAGGGAGTTTTTGTTCCCATGTCATCAAATTATCTTCAGCATTTGAGTGTGGGATGCTGCAGGATGGGAGCACCTGCAGGTTTTTTTGCTAATTTGCTAAGCTTTGTGTCCCTGGGATGATAGGCCTTACACTTATTTCATATTTGGCTCTCCTGAGAGCATGCCTACAAAAGGCTGTATCCAGCCCCAATTTCTCATTATATCTCTTTGGACTGTGACTGGAAGTAGTGGGCAAAAATTAGAGGCAGGAAATCTTAGGCTGTTCATTAACAAAATGTCTACAACATTAGTCAGTGAAGAAAAGCAAGAGGTAGCTGGGGGAACCCAGAGAGCCTTCACTGTGGGGAGGGATTGAGAAAAGGTTGAAATGACACCTCTCAGAATTTGCTTCTGTAACAAATCCTGCCCCAAAATGGGGGGATAATCTGAATGAATATCCGTGGTCCTGACAGGCCTTTTTTCTGAGAACCTGCTTGGAGGCTTTCATGTAAGCATTTCTGTGAAATGTGAAGTAGTTTCTTTCTACCTATCTTTGCCTAATTCTCCACCCCCTTTAAAAGCCTGTGTATTATAATGTTACCGTGCATGTTTTCAGAAATGCTCAGGTTTAGTTGCTAAATATTAATTTATAACTTAAAACTTTCATGGTTTAACATCTGGATTATTTCTATTTTACATTTAACTGAACTTTTTCTGCCATCCCTCCTGCAAGGTTGAATTACATGTAGAATCTCAAAATTGCATTGATTTCACTATAACTTCTATAAATTTTTAATGTTCTGGTCATCATATCTGCCTGATAACTTAATTACTCCTTCACTCTTCCCAACAGGCTGCAACAGATTGCAGCTTCTGACTGATTCCTGACCTTTCTTCTTTTTAATTCCTTCCAGTTAAAATATGTCTTGTTTTCATGAAGTTTTGCATTGTATGCAAAAACATTGCCATTTTTTAAATATATTTTCATTCTAATAATATCTAACAACCTTTTTTTTCCCCCTCCTATTAGGTTATCAGTGTTTTTCCGCCCTTGTTCAAAACCTATTCCAGTACTTCTTCAGCATAAGCCCTATTAAACTGTCAATATATGCAATATCAAAATATGTAACCCACGTGTCTGAAAGACATTTTCCTTTGCATCCTGGTCTATGCCATTTCAGGCACTCCACCCCATCCTGTATGTTAGTAATAGAAGCAGCCAGTCTGATATGTGTGGAAAACTGAAACTGAGTCACAATCAGTACTCAAGAAAACAGCTCTGCATGGCCTGTGTGACATGACATCACCCAACCTTGAAGAATTTGTATGTCTGAGCACAAGTACCCCCTTAAACAGCCCATTCATGAAGTCCTTTTAGAGAAGATGACATAAAAGAGCTAGAAGGTATTTGTAAGGGCAAATCATTTCAGAATGTTTTAACTTTCCTTCTCAAAGGAGTTCCTAAGCAAGGCACAAATGCAGTATTGAAGTTATTTAACTTTTTAGTATTCACAACATTTTCTTAAGAACCTTGGAAAACATGCTCTAGATAGTATCATAGTATCATAGTAACATAGGTCTAGTATCATTTTTAAATGGATCCAGGACTAGCTGAAAAGTCTTCCTGAAAGAGCAGTTATGGATGTTTCAGTATGGGAAGGCATTTCCAGTGAGGTCTGTCCTGATTATGATTCTATGAAATATTGTCAGTGACGCCTTACATGATATTATAGGCTGTATGCTTATAAAATCTGAGCTTACTCTCAAGTTGACAGGGGTTGAAAGCATCTCAAAGGACAAGATAAGAATTCAAAATGGTCTTGATAAATTGAAGAAACTGAAATCAATAAGATGAAATTCAGTAAAGGCAAGTGCAAAGTGATACACTTAGCAAGGAGAAATCAAATGCACAAATACAAAATGAGGAATAACCGGTGAAGCAGCAACTCTGCCAGAAGATGCCCTGGGGGCATTGTGTACCGTGAGCTGAATATGAATTAGTAATAGGATCCTGCCTTAAAAAGGCTGATGACATTCCCATATGTATTAATATAAGTTATTACAGGAAGTAGTTTTTCTCATTCACTTGGTATTGGCTATGTCACTGCATTCCACTCTGGACAACAGATTTAGTAGAGGAGAAAATCAGTCCAGAAGAAAGAATGAGAAAAGACAAGAGAATCATAGAATGTTATCTGTAAAGCAAGACTGAAAAGATCTTTTGTGGGAACAGAGTCTATTTTCAAATTTATTGAAAAGTTTTTATTACAAAAATCAAAATTAAATGATTAAATCAATTGAAGAGGACAAGGAAAGGCACTGTTGGCTTAATCTGCAGAAAGACATGTTCAAACATGAGACTGATAGAAGTGAACTAAGATGACAGTGAAGAACTGTACTGCAGAATCTCTTCACTGTGTTACACGATACTGTAGGAAACTTTTAACTCTGAATGGAGAGTTATCTTCTAGTGCTGGCCTAGGTTTACTTAGGAAAATTAACTGAATAACATGTCTGTTGTTCTTCAGCACTGTTCAACCCCATACTGTAGAACTCCAACTCCATTTTCAGTTCTTCAGCAGCTGTCTATCTCAACTACTAATTTTAGCAAAAAACTTGGAGATAAGGGATGGACTGAAAGTGCTCTCTTTAAAATTGTCTTGATAAAATGCTCACACACGGGTCAGTTGCTTCTTGAGCACACAATGCAATATTGCACAAACAGAATAAAGTCACAATTTCTTACCTACTAGATCTACAATTTGAGAGAAAATGAATGCAGGTAGGTGGAGGCACAGAAGAACTTTAGAATAAAATATTAATAAGTGCAGGCAATGGTACAAGCACACGAATAGTGTATTCATTGTCAAATTTTGTAGATGTTGCAGTGGAAAAGAATACTGAGTAAGATCTGAAAGGGAATAAAAAAGTACCTTTACAGGGCAGCCTTTTCCTAACACTAGAATAGTGGGGTAAAAAAAGGAAATATTTGTTCAAAAAAGTAAAAGGCAAGCAACCTAGAGAGGTAGTTGGGCCCATCAGAAGAGTGTAAATTCTTTTAGATGTTGGGAAGTGATAGGTTACAGGAAGAGATCTTGAGAAAAGAGTGGATGCCTATACACTAGAGGGTTAATATGCCTAAAAATAGACATGGATAATGTGGCAGTTTGGGAAAACCAGATACAGCAGCATTCTAGATGGATGAGAGGTAGAAATGCTGCTTTTGCTAGAGATGTGAGTTGACATCTTACACCCTGAACAAGCACTTCAGTTGTGTGGATGGATAAGAAGAGCTATATCTTTGACACATTTTGTGGAAGAGTCTTTCACAGTCTTGATGTGTGAGCTGAAATGTAATTCAAGTAATATCCAGGTAACAAGGCTAAGTGAAAGTCAGGATAATGGGATCATCCAAAGCAAAGTAGAATGTGGCAACGGAGAGGAATTAGGAAGAGAGCTAAGAAATTGGCTTTTAAAATACTTAGCTTGTATTGGAAGTGGAAGATAGATCTGGGGCAGAGAACTAAATTTCTAGGTCATTTGCCCTCACCTTAAAAATACACAAACATTTCTGCCCATCCACACAAGAAAATTCCTTATCTGCAGGAACTTCTCTGCAGACAGAAAGTGTAGAGGGACCCGCACATAATATCCAGAGGAAAGATGAAACAACCACCTAAAAGAACAGAGAAGTAGTAACAAAACCAGGAGAAGAAAGATTCAAAGAAGCCAGGGGAAATCAAGAGGAACATTACAAGAAATCTGACAAGTGAAGTTAGCTACCACTGAGTACAATTTCTCAGGGTCAAGGAGATAATCTACTTCCTAGAAACTGAAGCCATAATCTACAGGGACCGTGAACTCCTTATCATCCAAACTAAGTGTATTTCAGATTCTATCCTCCAGGGCAGAGGAGGTTTTATAAACTTTCAAGTGGCCATCTGTTACTGAATACTATACTTTTTGTACATCTTACTTGGGCCTGTACATTTCCTCTTTCATACCTAAACAGTGGATAAACTCTGACATGTTTCTGGCACTCTTCAACTCATGGCTAACAATATTTACCCTGGGATGTTAGCTTTCCAGGACTACCTCCCTAACCAAAACCATCACCAAGCACTGAGCACACACCACTTTAGTACTGCTGGCTGAGCCCAGCTACATTGACAGCAAGATTTTCTGCTACCACTGGAGCAGAATATCTCTTGAATATCTCCAGAGAAGAAGACTCCACATCCTCCCTGGGCAGCCCTGTCACCCTCACCATAAGGAAGTTCTTGTGCACATTTGTACAGAACTTCCTATGCTCCAGTTTCTGGCTGTTTCCCCTTGTCCTGTCTCCAGACACTGCTGAAAACAGTCTGGCCTCGCCACTCTGCCCCCCACACCTTAGATATTTATAGACCTGGGTCAGGTCCTCTCTCAGTCTTCTTTTCTCAAGGCTGAACAGACCCAGCTCACTTAGCCTTTCTTCATAGGGGAGATGCTCCAGGCCCTTCACCATCTTTGTGGCCCTCTGCTGGACTCTTTCCAGGAGATCCCTGTCTTTTTTTGTACTGGGGAGCCCAGAACTGGACACAGTACTCCAGATGAGGCCTTACCAGGGCAGAGTAGAGGGGAAGGATCACCTCCCTCGACCTGCTGGCCACGCTCTTTTTAATGCACCCCAGAATGCCATTGGCCTTTTTGGCCACAAGGGCACACTGCTGGCTCATGGCCAACCTGTAGTCAACCAGGACACCCAGATCCCTCTCTGCAGAGCTCCTCTCCAGCAGGTCTCTCTTCACAGGAGAGGTACTCCAGCCCTCTGATCATCCTCGTGGCATCCCCTGGATCTACTCCAACAGTTCCACATTTTTTTCTTAATTGGGTGGCCCCAGGTCTGGACACAGTACTTGAGATGGGACACTACGAGGGCACAGCACAGGGGAACAACCACCTTCCTCAACCGTCTTACCACTCCTCTTTTGGTGCAGCTCAGGATACTGTTGACTTTCTGGTCTGCAGCACACAATGCTGGCTCACATTAAGTTTTTCATCTACCATGATCCCCAGCTCCTTCTCTGCAGGATTGCTTTCCATGAGTTCTTTTCCTGGTCTGTATACATACCTGAGATTACCCTGACTCAAATGCAACACCTTGTGTTTGGTTTTGTTTAACTTCTTATGTCCAAATGACTTTTTATACTCACCCAAATTATTTTAAGAGTATTGCTTATTGTTTTCCCATGGAAAGACTAGTAATTATTAGCCTACACTGATGATACAAAGCTGGGAGGAGTGGCTGACACAACAGAGGGCTGTGCTATCATTCAGCAAGACCTAGACAAACTGGAGATTTAGGCAGGGAGGAACTTAATGAGGTTTTACAAGAGCAAGTATAGAGTTTTGCTCCTGGGTAGGAAGCACACATCAGTACAGGTTAGGGAATGATTTGCTGAAGATGAGCTCTGTGGAGAAGGACGTAAGGGTCCTAGTGGACAACAGGTTGGCCACAAGTCAGCAGTGTGCCCTTGTAGCCAAGAAGGCCAATTATATCCTGGGGTGCGCTAAAAAGAGCATGGTCAGCAGATTGAAGGATGTGACCCTCCCCCTCTACTCTGCCCTGGTGAGGCCACATCTGGAGAGCCGTGTCCTGTTCTGGGCTCCCAAGTTCAAAAATCCAGGGATCTCCTAGAAGGAGTCCAGTGGAGGGCAACAAATGGGACTAAGGGCCTGGAGCATCTTCTGTATGAAGAAAGGCTGACTAACCCGGATATGTTCAGCCTGGAGGAAAGAAAACAGAGAAGGGATCTGATAAATGTTTATAAATATCTAAAGTGAGGTGGGAGGCAAATGGATGAGGCCAGACTCTTCACAGGGGTGTGTAGTAATAGGACAAAGAATAATGGCCTAAAACCTGAACAGAGGAAGTTCCATACTAACATGTGGAAGAACTTTACAGTAAGGGTGATGGAGTACTGGAACAGACAGCCCAGAGAGGCTGTGGAGTCTCCTTCTATAGATATATTCAAGACCTGTCTGGATCTCTACTTGTGTGACCTATTGTAGGGAACCTGCTTTGGCAGGGGAGTGGGACTCAATGATTTTTTGAGGTCATTAATTCTGTGATTCTGTGATTTTGTGATTCTGTGATTCTGTGATGCATACTATGAAATTATCCTGATTTTATGGATAGAGCAATGAAGATGTACAGTGTGTAGCACTTATTCTCTCAGGGGGACCCAGAATTCTTCTGTAAAACAGCTGTTCTCTCTTCATAATTAATTAATGGTCTTTTTATTTCTGATCTTATAGAGTTTATCTGATTTTTTTAATTGAAAATCTACTTTTTTAAAAATTTCTCTGCATAATCTCTATCTATGAATAATGAAAAAATTAAGAGCGTGACTGCAGTATGAGGACAATGTGAGCAGGAAGAAGAGCTGAGTCATAGTGTGTGGTCTTCTCCCTCTGTTGTGCTTCTCACAAGGGCTCCCTGCATCACCAGCACTGGCTCAGCCATCAGCTGCCTACATGCAGACACAAATCTTACAAGGTGCAAGGCTCTCCTTTTTATGCAGGGAAACTATTTCTGCTTGTAGAGTTCCTTATATTCTCTAAAAAAAAATTTTAAATGGTCTTGCCATCTGCATTAAAATGCATATATGAATTTTATGGACTGATGTTCAAATCATGAAATAAGATAACAGTTGGAAAGGAAACCAAGAACTACTTGTTCCAGCTTGAGAGTCTCTTTTCTAGGTGTAATTTTCTCAATTTCATTACTTATCATTTGAAGATTATAAAATATCTTTTCATGACCCTTCTGTAATGTGGCCTGTTGCACTGAATTTAAAAACTGAGATTGCAAATATAGAATAAGTGGAAAGAAAGAGACTCAATTTCAGCTCCAGTGAGCAGTCTTTATTTCTTCTCCCTTCCTGCTACTTTTATATACCAGTGTATCTCCAGTGACACCAGAGATCTATGTCTTCCAGCCATGGCAGAATTGGCCCAGACACTGAGGGAGACGAATCATTTAGAAACAGTGGACAAATAGTTCAAAAAACTCACTCCCATTTCTTTCTCCGTGGCAGTAGAAACTTTGTGTTCCCTTCATGAATAAACTGCATAGAAATATACCTAATATGTATTCAGGAAATATCAGCTAATATCAGCCAATATTTGTCGCTTCTTAGAAGTTTCAGAGTAAACTGAAAAAAAAATCCTTATGTTCTTGGTCCTGGAAAAACACCACCACCGTTTCAAACATTTCATTAGACTACCTACCTCTCTACGTTTGGGGCTAGTTATATTTTAAGAGTCCTCCATCGCTTTCTACAAGTGAACATCTCACGGAATCACAGGATCTGGAAGGGATCTCAAGAGATCAAGTCCAAGTTCCCTGCCAAAGCAGTTACCCTGCAATAGGTTGCACAGGTAGGCATCCAGACAGGTCTTGACTATCTCCATAGGAGACTCCACAATCTCCTTGTGCAACCTGTTCCAGTGCTCCATCAGCCTTACCGAGAGAAGTTCTTCCAAATGTTAGCGTGGAACTTCCTATGTTCAAGTTTTAGGCCATTACTCTTTGTCCTATCACTACACACCACTGAGAAGAGACTGGCCTTATCCATTTGCCTCCTGCCTCACTTCAGACACTTCCAAGCATCAATCAGATCAGTCTCAGGAGAAACATACACAATTCTGTCTTTTTTGGGGGGCTACTTCTGCATTCCCTGGAAGCAAATACAGACCTCAGATGCATCACAGCAGGCAGTGCAGCAGCCCCATCAGAGACTGGGGCTTGCCTGTCTAGGTGATTCTGGCCAGTTCTCATAGTGATTTTCCCGTTTCTCACTATGTAGAGACATTCTAGGTGAAAACAGGACCAACCTACATTAAAAAAAAAAAAAGTGAGAAACAGAAGGAGCCAGAGCCATCATGATAAGGCAGGAGCCTCATACAGAACACCTGCAACCATAAATACCTTTCTGCATCCAGATCAGAGAGGAAAAGTCTTGCAGATGTGGACACAGGGCATGTCTCCCTGTGGAAACCTGGAGGGTGCAGCAGCACCAGCAGTAGCCATTTACACCTCACCTGGCTGCTCCCTGCTGCTCAGCACTGCCAGCAGCCCCAATATCAGCATGACAGTGCACATCTTCCAAGTGGTTTTACATTCCTGACCTTAAATGGGGATGAGACAGAATATGTAAAACATGAACAAAATAAAGTGCAATTCATTAATCACAATGCTAGTTTTCCAAGAAAATTGTCATCAATAACCTGTGCTAGAAGAGAAATAGAAACATGACTTTTGAGTCATTTCACATATGAGGACAGAAAATGTTTTACATTTACATTCATTCTGCAGTGTATAAAAAAAACTGTGGTGCCAATCATCTTTTTTTTTTTTTTTTTTTTTCTTATTAATCACATTTCCAGGACTTACTGTAACAGCTTATCTAGCTCATTTCATCCACAGATACAAAATTCTCAAGACTGTTTTCAAAAACCTTATTTTTCACATCAAGGCATTTGAAAGACCTTTAATGCTATAAGTTTTTAAATATATATGAAACACTGCAGGGCAAGTAAAAATGAAATAAATGTCTACAGGAAATATTGACTCTGAAAATAATAAAAAAAATGAAGTTTTAAAACTAAAAGTGAGCCTGAATAAAAAATTCATCACTGGAAATCAGATTCCTGATGTGTGGGATGTTGCATGTTTAAAAACATCGTTGCAAATCATTCATATAAAAAGGAGATTGAATTTGCTCTGAGAGGCGTAGATCCACTATAGATAAACATTTTGTATCAGTGGCACTTTGCAATTAACCGTTTATCTTAGCCTAATATCTGAACACCATCAATTTGCATAATATCAACAATTAACATAAAATCATTTTTATCATCTGTTGCCATCTCTTTTTTCACTACACAGAGTAAAAATTTTGTGTTTATCACAGAATCACAGAATCACAGAATCACTAAGGTTGGAAACGACCTATAAGATCATCCAGTCCAACCATCCACCTGTCACCAATGGTTCTCATTAAACCATATCCCTCAACACAACATCCAAACGTTCTTTGAACACCTCCAGGGTCGGTGACTCCACCACCTCCCTGGGCAGCCCATTCCAGTGCCTGACCACCCTTTCAGAGAAGTAGTATTTCCTAATATCCAGCCTGAATCTTCCCTGGCGAAGCTTGAAACCATTCCCTCTAGTCCTATCACCAGTTACACGAGAGAAGAGGCCGACCCCCAGCTCGCTACAACCTCCCTTCAGGTAGTTATAGAGAGCAATAAGGTCTCCCCTGAGCCTCCTCTTCTCCAGACTGAACAATCCCAGCTCCCTCAGCCGCTCCTCATAAGGCCTGTGCTCCAGACCCCTCACCAGCTTTGTTGCCCTTCTTTGAACACGCTCCAGGGCCTCAATGTCTTTCTTGCAGTGAGGGGCCCAGAACTGGACACAATACTCAAGGTGCGGCCTCACCAGAGCTGAGTACAGGGGAACAATTACTTCCCTACTCCTGCTGGTCACACTGCTTCTGATACAAGCCAGAATGCCATTGGCCTTCTTGGCCACCCGGGCACACTGCTGGCTCATGTTTAGCCGAGCGTCAACCAACACCCCCAGGTCCATTTCCTCTACACAGTCTTCAAGCCATTCCACCCCAAGCCTGTAGCGTTGCTTGGGGTTGCTGTGGCCAAAGTGTAGGACCCGGCATTTGGTCTTATTAAACCTCATCCCATTGGCTTCAGCCCAGCTCTCCAGCCTGTCCAGATCTCTCTGTAGGGCCTCGCTACCCCCAGGCAGATCGACACTTCCAGCCAACTTGGTGTCATCTGCAAACTTACTGAGGGTGCACTCAATGCCCTCATCCAGGTCATCAATAAAAATATTGAAAAGGACAGGCCCCAGCACCGACCCCTGGGGAACACCACTCGTGACCGGTCGCCAGCTGGATTTAGCTCCATTGACCACCACTCTCTGGGCTCGACCCTCCAGCCAGTTCCTTACCCAGCCAAGAGTGTACCTGTCCAAGCCACGGGCTGCCAGCTTCTGCAGGAGAATACTGTGGGAGACAGTGTCAAAGGCCTTGCTGAAGTCTAGGTAGACTACATCAACAGCCTTTCCCTCATCCACCAGGCGGGTCACTAGATCATAGAAGGAGATCAGGTTGGTCAAGCAGGACCTACCCTTCGTGAACCCATGCTGGCTAGACCTGATGCTCCAGTTGTCCCGCACTTGCCGCGTGATCTCCCTCAAGACAATCTGCTCCATAACCTTCCCTGGCACCGAGGTCAGGCTAACAGGCCTGTAGTTCCCCGGGTCCTCCTTACAGCCCTTCTTGTAGATGGGAGTCACATTGGCAAGCCTCCAGTCTTCTGGTACCTCACCAGTCAACAAGGAGCACTGATAGATGATGGAAAGCGGCTCGGCTATCACCTCCGCCAGTTCCCTCAGCACTCTCGGGTGAATCTCATCCGGCCCCATGGACTTGTGACAGTCCAGTTGGAGTAGAAGGTCTCTGACCGTTTCCTTCTGAATCATGGGTGGTTTAGTCTGGTCTCCAGCCGAGACCACCTGGTCGAAAAGTGGAATATCCTGAGGATAACTGGTCTGACCTTTAAAGACAGACGTAAAGAAGGCATTCAGGACCTCTGCCTTTTCTTTATCCTCAGTAGTCACATTCCCGGCTTCATCCAGTAAAGAATGGAGATTCTCCTTAGTCCTCCTCTTACTGTTGATATATTTGTAAAAGGATTTCTTGTTTCTTTTTATTCCAGTGGCCAGGTCGAGCTCGAGCTGGGCTTTCGCCTTTCTGATTTTCTCCCTGCATATCTTAACAACTTCTCTGTATTCTTTCTGAGTTGCCCGTCCCTTCTTCCACAGGAGGTAGATTCTCTTTTTCTCCCGGAGCTTCAAGAATAGTTGCTTATTCATCCACGCCGGTCTCCTTCCCCGCCGGCTCATTTTGCAGCTCAGGGGGACAGCCCGCTCCTGCGCCTGTAAGACTACCTTCTTGAAGAGCAACCAGTTGTCTTGGACCCCTTTACCCTCTAAGACTGAATCCCAGGGGACTCCCCCTACTAGTCTTCTAAACAGTTCAAAGTCCGCCCTCCGGAAGTCCAAGGTAACAGTTTTGCTGTTCTTCCTCCTGGCTCCACCAAGAATCGAGAACTCTACCATCTCATGGTCACTAATATATATATTTTTTCATATTTTTTCTTTGTTTGTAAATATGCAATTCTTGAAATGTTAAAATCCAACCAGAACCATGGTCTGTTCCTGAAACCAAACCCATTACACACGGATCAAGGACAGACAGAGAAATGAAAGCTCTTGCTGGTTACCTTGGCATGTTCTTGCCTGCTGCGGCTGCCTCTCCCAGTCTCTTGTTTCCATGGCTATCTGAAGCTGCTGTGGTGCTTTGTATCTCCTAGGAGTGCCTTCAGATAGATAAAAATGAAGTCATAATCTTTCCACACTGAAAATAAGTCAAAAGCAGGATCAGAACTTACAGAGAGTGGATAACTTCAGCTTGTAAATACACTTTCTTGGCCCTGGCTTCAAGGAGGTGAATGTCAGGACAAGCTTTTCTGCTTCAGATTCAGTGGAAAACACGGTTACAACCTTTCAGTTTTTCTTCACTGACAAATTCAGGACTTAAACTCTTAAGTCACCATTTGAATTTAATTTAATTTTAGCCAAAATCTAGACTTGATGAACATATGTCTCTTTTACAGCTGCAGGGCTATAGGCTGAAAAAATGTGAAAGGGGATTAATAAACACAGAAAGAAGTCCCATTACCTTTCCTTCTCCCCCACGCAGCTCTTATGCTGAAAGGAATACAGCTTTCATTTCAGTGGGACTTTCTCAGTGGGAGCAATACAGATGCCTTTCTGACTTTTTAGCTCAGGGCCTTCTTCCCCACAGACAATTGTCACTCAGTGGTAATCAGAACTGCTCTCCTCTCCTCATCCCTAGTGCCTCTGCCCCGGGTTACTCAACAGAAAAAAAAACTCAGAAGCTCCAATGGAAGCATGTTAAAATATCATATATTTTAAATTAGTCTCAGCTACCTGTCCTAAATATGCCTGCACACTGTGGAAAAATTACACATTACAGTCATGCAATGCAACCTTTAACTGAGGGTGTGGTCTGACTTCATAATATGAATGGCCAGAGTAAATGTAATATTTCTATTACAGGCATAACACAGAAGGTTTTTTATACTAATGCTTAAAATGAATGAAATATATGAAGAATTCCAATTCTTCTGAGATAGCCTAGACAGGGAAGCAGAACCCAAACCCAAGTTTCTGTGCTAACTTGAGTTTGAAAAATTCCTCTGGGACTGTGGTCAAAAGTAATCACAAAACAGGGAGAAGAGTCCTTGGAAACTGGTTTCGCAAATAAATATCAGCCTCCTTCTACTCCTGATACCTTTGTAGACACAAATAACATTTATTCTAGGCTTTTGTTGATCCTCAGTCATATGAATGAGAAATGAGATTTTGCCCATCTCCATTCTCTTTTCTAACTTAACATATGTTTGGAAATTCAAGGCAAGAAAACACACTGGCTTTTGTAACAACCCAACTGTGACAAACCCAACTGCAGGGTTTGGGTCAGTGGTAGGATCCAGATCCTCCAAGTTTTACTTAGTGCAATTTGTAAGTCCTGCAATCTATCCAATTTAAATTGTCATTAATTAAGTATTGGACTGCAAGATTAAATTACTTTAAAGGCTAATATATTTTCTGTTTCTCTTGTTCTTCAGAAAACAAATAATCTTAAAGCAAGGGTCCCATTGGTTGTCCCCATGGCCAGTGTGCTGAAGGCTCAATTCACACCATGTTCTGGGCTGCTTTCTTATGTGGGAAAGATCACTTTATTGATGCTCTTCCTTCTCTACATCTTCCCACATAGGGAGCATTTGTGGCAGAGAAAAAAATACTGAGTTGCCTCAAACAGTCATGCTCAATGGCTTAATGTTGGCCAAACAGGGAAAGTGGTTCTCTGTAATCCAGCTTGAATGACAAACAGCCAATGAAGACAAACAAATAAGGTAACATAAATGAAAGAAAAAACAAACAAACATACCCTTACAACAGAAATCTCAACCAACAAAACATTTTAGCAGTATAGTTTGCATTGAGGATCTTGTTTTGTTTTGGGCAGTTTTATGCCTTCTCTGGCCGCGTGTTCCAGCCATGTTGTTACAAGTATTTCCCCATTATTTATGAATGGTCAAACAATAATTGCAATGCTTAAGAGAAGTGTTTATTCTTCTAAACAGAAATATTTGCACTGCGAGCATTTAACTCTGAGTTTGCTGATTGGACCCCATTATGGTCCATAGAGAGAGAGAGGTAGGCTGAAGATTTGATCCCCCTTATCTTAAGGCAGGAGTCTGAGATGTATTTGATTGATAGGATTCTATTGTAGAAGTGCCCATTTCTTTCCACCTGATCTAATGAGAGATTCACACAATGAGGTCAGATTAGTGACCTACAATGTGGACATGCAGATAAGTCTCTTAACAAGAAATAGGCTGTTCTGTGTGGGTTTTTTTCCTGTTAAAAAAACAAACAAGAAGCAACAAACTTTGAATCTTCTATCCTATTCCTCTATTGAGGAAAAAGAATAAACAGCTTGTCAAAAGAAAATTTAAGCTAGAAGTTGAATAGGTGGAAATGACTTGAGCAAAAGGATTAATTTAGCTTTAGGACAGTGTCATAAAATTAGTTCTTGCAGCCTACCACTAAACACATTATTTTTCATGTCTACTTGAAATATGCTTCTGATTTTGCTGATGACTACTGTAGATTTTTGCTGTTTTTTTTCCATTTCCATGATCATGGCTCCTTGGCTTTTGTTTTATGTTCTTCTATTGCTCAAACATTAATGCAACCCTAGTGGCAAGTGTTCAGAAGCCCAGATGAGATGCCAAAGGTTAGTAATGACTTTTGAACAAACACCACTGAAATGGCAGTGCACACTTGAAAAGGCATAATTTTTCCCAGTCGTTCAATATTGTATTTAACTTTGTATGCATTTAACCTGTGGGTGTCTTTTTCATTTATCAACAGCACACAACAGAGCGTTGCCATTTTGCACTCTGGTTGGAAAGTGTTACCTCAGCCTAATGGACTCTTTTTACTGCAAGGAAATTATTTACCTAGAAATGACACAGTGGAGGGTCAGATTACTTTCAACAAGAAAACAACTACTTGGGATTTTTTTACAGTAGCTCCCTTAATTGCTAAGGCTAAATAATATGCTGAAATGTGCATCATTTAGCCGTACTCCACAAACTTATTAGGCCATTTCTTTCTCTTGATTTTTGAGTTGTAGGGAAAGATAGAATGGATATTCATCAAAGGGAAGATTAGTCAAGTATTAGTCCATTAACTTAATTTGGATTATGTTCAAATAGGTGACTGAGTGATTAAAACTGGACAAGTACCAAAATTCTATTTAATAAACTGTGTTTCTTTTGTACAAGGTTTGTTCAAAAGTAATGACCATATTTTATTATTGGTCCACAACATCAATTGGTGGTATGACAGTAGAGGCTGAGTCTTCCCACCAACACTGTTACATTTTGTTGCTGTGTGATGTGACAGATGACAGCAGAGAGGCAGTCTGACAAAATGGTATCTGACATGAAAGTGAGTATGAAGCACAGGTGTGTCACTGAATTCCTCCATGTGAAAAAAAATGGCACCCACTGACATTCATTGACAGTCTTGCTGAATGTTTATGGAGATCAACCGGGGGATGTGAGCGCAGTGGGGCAGTGGGTGGTGCATTTCAGCAGTGGTGACAGTGAGTGGTTCACCTCCGCTGGTGCAGAGGCATGCAAGCTCTTCTTCATTGCTGGCAAAAATACATAGCTCATGGTGGTGACTTCATTGAAATAAAGTGTTCTGTAGCTGAGAATTTGCTTTATCAAATTGTTATTGCACTCTTTGGATCTGTTGCAATTTCCATGGAAATAAATAGGAGGCATTACTTTTTTTACTATGTAAAAAGTATGAGTTAGGCCTAAACCAGGAAACATGGTGTTACAATTGATCAACCAAGTTGTTTATAAGCAACATGGCAGCAGTAAGGAGATAAATAACAGTCTATATGGGTTTATAAGGATAAGAATACAAAACAAATCTTATTCTGCAGTAACATGGCAGCCATGGCAGCATAGGAATCACAGGGTTTATGTCTTGGCTTTTACTGGTCTTTTGACCCTATCGAATAATAGTTCTGTAAGCAAGCTTGGGGAACTTCGAGATGATGAAACCATATTAAGCAACAAACTAGCTGAAAAACAATACTGTGAAAATAGTTGTTGGCAGCTCATGTTAAACCAGAGAATCTTTGGAGAGGAGCTTGGCAATGTCCTGGCGAAAGTCTGACTGCAAAGAATTAATGTGCAGGAAGAGGGAAGAAAGTCTACTCATGTACTTTGGAAACAATAGGAAACAAAGAGGAGCTACAGAACAGAAACAGAAACACTCTATGGGGGACGACATTGTGGCGTTGTAAAAAGGAGTATTGAGTATTAAGCACATAAATAAACTCTCCACTTTTGCCAGCACCACTAAGGCTTCAGCAGCACTGCTACACCCAGGAAGCTCCACATTTTGAGACAAATCTAGGAGCAAACAGCCCATGATTATAAGATTGAAAACGGCTCGGAAAATCTGAGGAGAGAGGCATATTATAATACTTGAGCAATGTGTGGCTGATAATAGGAGAAGAACAAATAGTTCTCCACATCAACCCAGGGGGAGCATGAGGAATCAGTGAGCTAAAATTGCAAGATTAATGTAAAACAGGAAAATTTCCTAGGAGGAAGAAGATAGCAGAATCTACACTGTGGGAGACTTTAAAAAGCAGGTTACACAAATGTTTGCCAGGAACAAATTAAGTACAGCTGATGTTGCCTTAAAGAAAAGATTTCTTAGACCTTTTCCAGATGCTTTCTGCTTTTTTTTCATTGGATTTCTATTATTTCTATATGTCTCTATAGCAAAATCTTATTCTCTTCTGAGAGAGAAAATGAGACAGAACATTCAAAATGAACAGTCCTGAAAGGCTCTTAATGAAACCAGTCCTCTAAAACAGTTTTGGACAAAACATTCATGCAATTCACAGGCAGTAACAGAACCAAATGATATAATAAATGAGCATATCATTTTAGTTTCTAAACCAAACAGGCCTTTTTTAGCCTCACATTTAATTTACAATAGCTCATTGAATTTATGAAAATGTAGCAGTGAAAATGTAAAGTCTGGTCCACTTAGTATTTGAGCTCATCAAGTACATACTGCTAAATGAAAAGAGAAGGAAGAGAATAACTGAGAATTGAATCTCTGCTTTTCCATTCACCCCTTGGCTTTTCCTGAAGGCCAGCTGCTAGCTCCCTCTGAAGCACTACCCCAGTCTAGCCTGGGCAAGATGTCACTTGGACATGGCTCAAGAGACAGCACTGATGTGATTGTATCCAGTGCAGCTCTCTGCTGGAGTCCTCTTCCAACCATCTGCCTTCAGGCACTGGAGTTATTTGAGTTGGAATTGCTCAGCCTGGAGAAGAGAAGTCTCTGGGGAGACCTCAAAGCTGCCTTCCAGTACCTAGGGGTATCTATGGGTCTAGAGGAAAACTGGAGAGGAACTCTTTATCAGGGAATGCAGTGATAGAACAAGAGGTAAATGGTTTTAAAAGAGGGTAGATTTAGGTTAGATGTTAAGGAGAAAATTCTTGGAGGGTGGGTTGCCTAGAGAAGTTAAGGATACCCCATCTCTGGAAGTGTTCAAGGCCAGGCTGGATGGGGCCATGGACAACCTGGTCTAGTAGAAGACAACCCTATTCACAGCAGTGGAATCAAAACTGGGTGATCTTTAAGGTCCATTCCAACCCAAATACTTCTATGATTTTGTAATTCTATGTCCTACAATATGATAGACTACAACACTGCTTTTACGGTGTCCCAGGGACTCTGAGCTGGAAAAATGCACAGAAATGGCATAGAAAGGCACCAGACACTCAGGTGGCTCTGAGGAGATGCAGACTCAAGGACTATACAAAGCAGACCAAGCTGTCCAGTTCAGCCTCTGGGAGCATGTGTACCATGTGGGCAAAGTCAGAGATTAGCATGTGGCTCTCTTCTGTAAGCAGTGTGATTGTAGCCTATCTCCTGCAGGTTGCATTGCACAGAAGTGTGATTAACTCTATAGGTTCAATTATGTCTTCAGAATGGCAATACCTGAAAATCACCAGTTTTAGAGTTCAAAGAAGATACCTAACATGCCTTCATCTCTTTCAATACAAGGCCCAAATACATTTGATTTTTGACTTCACACATATAGTGCCAACTTGATAGTTCTTATTCATCATGACAGATACATTTTTAAAAAATGCTTTTCTCTCCCAGAACATCTTGCATTACTTAGTACATGCATTAATAAAAATTAGAAGCAGATAAATAAATGATGATCAAGCATTTTCACTATCATAATCTGAGATTTATAAGTATTTGGAAGATATTGCAATGTATGATGCAAAGCACTTTATCCGTAATAACAATTAGTTCTAGCTGAGGCATAAGTAAATGTTCCTTTTTCATTGTCAGTAGTAATTCCAGCAAAAAGAAAAAAAAACAAAAAACAAAAAACAAAACAAAGCAAAACCATCAAACAAAAAAAGTTTTCAAGATATAGGAGGCAAGCCATTACTTTTTTTTTTTTTTTTTCCTAGATTTCTTTTTTTTTCTTTATTTAATTTTTTAACAGAAAGGAGATATGCGGCTAATGACTGGCTGGGCTTTAAGTTAGTGATTAGTGCATCAGTAGCAACAAAATATTTCTTCCAAGTTTTCACAGAAATAGAAGATTTCTGGTGTTTTTTGAAAAATATAAGGTGGGAAAAATGCTTTTCTTCATAAATATAAAAAGTAGAGTGATTTTCAAGCAAGTAGTATGGAGGATTGAATAGAGGTTCCTGATAAACTTGCCTAAAACATTTACTGAATATTATCAGGATATTAGCTCTCTTCAGTCAAAATTCTATCCTCAGGCAATCAAAAAAGGCATATCTAATACATATACATAAAAGATTTTCATTCAACAAACTAGAGCATTTGAAGAAAATATACTAAAGAGTATTCCTAAGCATCTCTAAGTCTAGGATGCATACATATAAAGATTTCTAGTTTATATCATATCCTCTTTTGAAAGCAGTATGGAGAATGGAAGATGAGTGTCTCTGACGTGGATCAAGTTTCATGACAATTGTAATTTCTTTCTTTTGGTACATTACATTCTCCGTATTCTTTTACAATACATTACATTTTTCTTTCCTAATTACAACTACTTTAAAAGTACATAATACTGCATGTCCTTTTTTGCCTAGTTCATTTTAAGAAGTGGTCTTTTTATTCACCAGCTGGCAGTTGTTCAAAATACTATGGGCTAAAGTAATTTCTGATGTAATTCTGTTGACCTCTTAGCACTTAGTCAAAAAATGAAGTGGAGCCACTTCTGGTTTTATCAGCTATCTGCATGATTACAAGCATAAATAAAACTATATTTTTCCTGGTGGTTATGTAATACACACTTCCCCTGCAGCTCTTTTATTGCATTAATTCCCATGGATGGATTCTCCAGTGTTAACAGTCCCAACTGTGAGCTGGGAATCCTCCAGCTGCTCATCCCATGAGTTGATGATGACAGGAACAGATGTGTCTGTTTTTCAGACTAGTTGAAACCTGATGAGTTTGCTCTAATTTCATAAGGAGCAGACGGCACACTTTAATTGGCTTATATCCTTAAGAATTTGTGCTCTCAGGGTATGTGAAGGTCAATGAAGACAGCTAGCCAAAATATAGAGCATGGTATTTGCACGGAGAGAACTGCTAGTACCACCTTTAAATGGTCTTCAGGAATGAAGATGCTAAAAACTAAATGCCATCCAGATTCCTCCAGGCCTGTCAGTGGGCTGATAGACAAATCCCCAGGTTCAGGCCACAGCTCTTCCACAGAAGTTTTGATTAACACCTTTAACAGAAGGTGTTAATCAAACACCAACTCTGAGTGGCAATATTGACAAGGAAATACTGCTGATGTTTACAGTATGGAGGCAGTGAATGAATGGACTTTAGCCTTTGCTTCCTTTTCCTCTGAGGAGGAAGAATCATGGTGGGTCACACTGCTGGGGCCAAGGATGATTCTTGACTCTACAAGTGAGAGCACTGCAGTATGGCAGGTAAAAGGATGAGTTGCCTCGGACCAGGTTTATGACCTGATCTCTGTCTTTCGTGACTTCAGGAAAGCATTCAGGAATCTAAAAAGACCTGGTCAAAATGGTTTTATTGGCTTTTGAATTATCCCTTTTTATTTAAAAAATAAAAATAAAAATGTTGATTTCATCAATGGACTGAAATACCTTGTAGGAATACTATAACTTCAAAAAAAATCCACTGCTTTTTAGTCTAAATGCACATATACAGTTTCTGTGAAAATGGTTGGAGCTGGGAAATGGGTGTTTGAGAGAGACAGTACTTAAGTGACAATTTGGAACTCTGCTTTATTATGAGTAAGGTAGCATTCAATTAGAAATCTGCACATCTATGCCTATCTCTGAATTGTCATGAAAACATGTATACATAGAAGATATTTTGTGCAGTTTTATCTGTGTCTTTGATGGATAGAAGGATACAAGTGAAGGCAACAAGGAATGCACCTTATTTTATTTCAGTTTGTCTTTGATATTGAATAAGCTAAAATCATCATCTCTATCAGTATTAATAAAGTGCCTGAGCTCACAGTGTGCGTAGGAGTCCTGAGATATGTTCTTTTCTGCTTTGTTAAAGACTATGCACATTTTGTAAAATATATTAGGATTGCATTGCCTTTATTTTTGTTCACTTCTCTCCAAAGGATTTGACCCATTCCAGCAACATAGAATGCATTGGATTGCTTTTGACAAAATGTGATGGTGTATCATGGTCCTCAATAAGGGGAGGACCCTAAACAGTCCCATTTGCTGCTAAAATGAAATTTCAGTCTTACACAAACTTTTGGCAAGTAGACAGGCATGGTTTCAGTTACCTTAAGGGCTTACTGCACTCTCCCAGGTCTTTTGTAACACAGGATACAGGCACACAAACTCTAAGCGTCTTTCAGTTTCTCTATTATTGTTTTTTATACCCCTCTGCAAGTACCCATAAATCATGTCCTTCACTGTCGAGCTCCTTTTCTCAGTCTGAATCAACATTTCAGTCTGCCACTGAAATCTCTGAACTTAATGGCCTAAAAACTAGCCCCTGCTTTTCCACATGCCACTATCTCTTGCAGACAGTGTTTCTGTTGCAATGACAGCATCACCACTCCTCCTGCATCTGACTACACATCCCTTTCATACTACCCTAATATCCTAATCTACTTTTCTTTGTCTTTCTCAGTAAAGTTTCATCTGTTTTCCTCCATCTTAAAACAAAGTTCAGTTAGATCCCATTCTGATCACTGCAATTTTCTCTTCTGTACTTTCCTTGTCACACACCTCTCCATCCCATAGAGGTTCATCCTCCCAAACTGGTTTGACTGTTTTCATCTCAGACATCCTTGTCTTCAACTTTCAAGAACGCATTCACATCAAACTAACTGCTTACCCTCCTGTCTGCACCTCTCTGCCTAACTGTGCATTGAAGAAAGGCAGAATTTCAGCCCCGCTACAAGGGGGTTGAAAATCAGCCACCTCTGGTGGGAAGCCACTGACATTCATGTGTTTGCCATGAGGCACATTATATTGATTCTTACATACCTTAGTAACGTAACTTAGCTCATAAGCTTCTGCATCTGTCCATGTAGGAACATGCTTAGTTTTACACCACTGCTGCCTCTCTCAGTCAGGTATGTCCTGACAGAAACATTTATCCATCTGAGTGATTCTAGCAGAGACAGGCTAAGAGAGAAGTTTAAATATACCCATCATGGTGCAGAATGAGTAATAGGACAGCTTATGCTTCATTTGTCAGTCAGATTTCTGGAAATCCTGTCTGCTGCAGAAAGTTAGACATGAATCCAGCTGCAGTAGGTGGAGCTTCAGTTTACATGCCAGCAACTAGAGTCACAAGGATTTAGTAGGTGTAAATGTGATCGCACAGAAGCGTCACACAAGTTCCTCTTTGCTGCTAACAAATGTTCACCTTTTGCTCAAAGTGATTTCATTGAATTGCCATCCGTGAGGAACTAAAGCTAGCTTTCCCCCAAGGAGTAGTGATTCAGTGTGCTTTAGAAAACAGTGTGAAGCCTAAAATAAATATTAGACAATACACTCTGTTCCTGTGAAATACATAAAGAAGTATTACTCCTCAAAGTGATGCTATCCCATCTCAGCATGGAACTCAATACTCCTGCTGATCCGTTTCATCTGGTGAAGGTTTATCCCTATTTTAGGCTCTGTTATGCAGATTTGCAGTGGGAATGGGTAGTTTTCCTTTGTCCTTCTCTAACAGAATCACATCTCTAAGTGAATCACTCTCTAAAAAATCAGCCATGTATCTTCAGGATTGCAAGCAATATTTTGGAAAAGAAACACTTTATTTTACATTTGTTTCCACAAATGTGAAATAGAGGAGAGGAGAAGAACAGAGGAGAGGAGAGAAGAGGAGAGGAACATTAAACTGAACATTGAAAGAAGTCCAGATGTTAAATGAAAATATTGTTTTGCAAAACAATCAAGAGACAATATCTCCTTGAAGACCACTGTCAAGTAACAATTTAATCTTCCTAAGTTTGTGACACTTGCCACCCAGAAAACTGTCATGCATCTGTATTTCCAAAGTTTTCTGATCCTTCCTTCTTTTGCATTTAGGCATCATCTATGGTTATGATTATGGAAATATAAAGAGCAAAATTTGATGACCAAAGGAGCAAAGATCTTTTTTATTCATGTTTCATTATTAATTAGATGCAGAGCATGATATATGTACATTTAATGAAAAGTGTGTACATAATTGGTCTCTAAACCATCTGTTTTCCAAACATATTTATGAGACGCTGTTAGGTCATAAAAAGCCCTCTCCAACATCTGGTCTGACACAGTCTCACTATGAGTGATAGTTACTGTTCATAGGTTGAGTGATATTTTAGAGTTTTACAACTTCAGGGATTTGAGGAAAGACAAGCTTTTAAATATTGTTTAAACAGGGTATGTTAGATAAATGTTATTATGGCATCAAGAAGTAGAACTATTTTTGCCTTCTGTACAGCTTAGTTTTTGTGCAGCGGTGAGGCAGAAGGGGGACTCACAGAGTCTGGGTCTCTTCCTAGCTCTGCTACTGACCAATTGAAAAATTCACTATCCTGCCAAGAACGTGGGGTAATGTCATTCAGCTACCATCTGAAATGCTCTGAAGTAAATCCACACATGGCAGTTATGTGTCGTTCCAGGCCTGCCCTGTCTTTAGCTTGGAGGGAACCGAGCTTCCCCTGCATATTTCTTAACAGATCGGTTTAGCTGCAAATAGAGGACAATTATGCTTTTCCCATCAGTCAGATACAGACATACAAATTTTTGCCATGTTCTCCTCATGAATCTAATTTGTAAACGTAAATATTTCTGTAATCTGATTGCAAAAGTTACTTGTCCACATATAGCTGTTACTGGTTTGCAGGCAGCTATCAGAACATGAAAAAAAAAAAAAAAAATAGCATGTAACTTTGCCTCTGTAGCCCATCATTCACTTTACCTCTCCTCACTGCCCATTCAGCTACTCAATGGAAAAATTAAAAGTGCAGTTCACATAGATTTTAAATTGAAAATAATTTCCCTGAATAAGGCAGCATGCCACCTTTCTAACCACAAGCAAAGTGCAAAAACATTTGAACTGGAATTCTTGATATAGCCATTATGGCTATCTATAGCCATTGCTTAAAAGTTCTATGGGTCAGGTATTTTAGTTATCTTCTTTTAAATATTTCTATTCTGTTGTAAATGCCATTTTTTTCCCCACAAAGTATTCCATGTAAACCAGTTTGCTTTTTATCCTTCCTTCAAAGAGGAGAGTGTTTTTGCACAAAATCTGTATTATAGCACAAATCATTGCTGTTGACCAGAATGCTTCAAAGACTTATTTTTTGGACAATGCTGATTTCTCCTTGACCCTCTCATCAGAGCTGATAACGTAGTTTCCTAATCATAAGCTCTTTTCCTCTTGAGTATGTTTACTATGATTTCGCAGACAGAAATGAGGGACTTAGCATTTATTTATGAGTTTTCTGAGTAAAGGTCACTGGCACATGTAAACGAGATGTACACAGAGCTGCCTTCAAAAAATACAGAGTAAAGTGCAAGTAATCTGATCAAAGAAAACTTTTGCCAACAGCGAGTCATATCTTAAAGAGATATTCATTTTTAGAAAATGCATTTGTCTTCAAGACTGAATGGCAGAGCAAGGCTCTAAATGAAATATATATATATATATACACACATATAATGTAAGAGGCACAATACATTTTCTAAGCCAATTAATCCAATTCAAGTTTTATGTTACCCAGACAAATATCCTTTCTATTCTATAGCATGGGAAAGCAGACTTTGCAATAACTATATCTGTAAAGCAGCAATTTTCTTTTTTCTCTTTTTGAAGCTCTTAGCTGCAGTACTTCTTACTTGTACAGTACATATACAGGTGAACTTCTTCATTTTAAACACGTTAAATTGAAAAATATTGGCTTCAGGTTGCATACTTTCCTAACACCAGGAGCTGTCGTTACCAACAAGTACCCTTGATTTTAAAGGCAGCAGTAGCTCAAACATCTGGAAGTTTACATATCCAGGTATAAAGGTCATGTAAGACGTTCTGCTGTACCTTCGGGTTTCCAAATGGGAAATGACAGCAAGAGTCCTCAAGTGTACAAGATGACCACAAAATACTTAACCAGGGTAACCAACCACCACCACCACCATTCAGCCGTGGTTCATAACACACAAGGCACTTGAAGTAAAAACAGAAAAGTTTATCAAGACAGTTCTAAAAAGATACAGATCTTTCCTTTTCTTTTACAGATCTGTATCAAATTCTGTCCAGCCCATTTCAAGAAAGAATTACAGAGCTGTAATACCACAAGTATATGCAAGGGTATGGAAGGACTGAAGAATATGATGAGATAGATGTAAGAAAAAAATCACATATTTATTTCAGAAAAATGAAAGTGGAGAGATATAACTGCTGTTTATTAAAGCATATGGCAGAGGAGAGAGAAGGCCTGTAGAAATATAAAAAACCTGAGCTTGAGAATATTTTTGGACATACTAGCACAAGAAAAAACTGATGGAAATTAGAAACAGGATTCTAATGCCAAAGACATTTGAATAACCCTCCAGTAATAGCAAAAGAGAACTTCTCTTTCTGAATGGAGCCTCTTAAGTGATTAAAGAGTCAAGGTAGCTCTCTGTAATTGCAAATGACCCAGGAAGTCTCTTCCAGGTCTATTTTCCTCGTTGAATTCCAGAACTGCCCTAGATGAGTAACCGCATAAAGGCTGAAATATCTCATGAAGTGCTAGATGAAATATATCTATAGCAATTCATCTTCCTCCTAGGCCAGTAGCTGTTCTATTCTTAGCATGAACAGATTTTTAATTTGGGGCTGCAAGTGTTTCAACTAGCTAGATAGCTTCTAACTACCTCCAAGTGCCAGCAACAGCTCAGTTTAACCAGAGTGAGTGAATGGGAATACATACTTGCAGCCAGTAATCCCAGCCAATTCCCACCACCCTGCCTTGGAGATGAGCATCTGACAATAACAACACACAAAAAAATGGGTGAACAGGCATGCACAAGCCAAAAGAAGTAGGCACTTTCAAAAAGCTTGAGAAGTACCACTCTGGAAAGATAGATTGAAACAAGATGTTAACTGACTCATCTTTACCACTTGAATGTCTAGTGACATAAATCCCGATACCTTCCACCATAAGCAAACTGTCGGGGGAAATTGGCTTAGTTCCTTGTTAAATAGTACAATGGAAGAATTATTTTAGAGACTTTCAGCATATTTGTGTTTCAGCTTGCAGCACTGATAACAGCACAGTTTCTGGTATTACCTAAATCAAGTTGAGCAAGAAATAACTTCTGTTCCATGCTCAGTTCCCTTATAGCTTACAGTTACATTTCCAAACACTCCTTTCAAAGATAAATTAATAAATGGTGACCTAATATGATAGATGCGCTGTGCCCATACTTTTTCTCCTCTTATCTAGCAACATTATTTAATGTTAGTCATTTTTTGACAGCAGTATTCTCTAACAGTTGTGCACTTCACACACTATGCACTATGGCTGATCTCATTGTCAAGCTACATTTATTCTGGCATATATCTGTGTGTGGTTTAACCATAGGTTTATTGAAGCAAACCATAGTCATTATCTCTTATTTTCCTTGACTGCATATCATCTCACATAGAGCTCTACTATTATCCCTGATGTGAGCGTATCTGAATAGATTCATTTTAAAGATTAATTCAAAATATCACATAATATTTTCTCTAATGGCTCAAGACTGATTTGCAATTTTTCAGGAAAGTTATTTGCACTATTATATAGCACGTTTAATAGCTGAGATCCGTAAAGTCTGCAATCAAGACATTCCAACATGTTTAATATCTGGCTGCCTTTTATTGATAATTTTCTTCTCCACTATTCATGCCTTTTTGCATGAAACATCTATTCATTTCTAGTGAGTTAATTCACTCTATTTCTATTGTTACAGCTACTAGTGGATCTTTCACTGGTTTAATACAGAGTGGTGTAGCTTTTCCAAACACCAACTTCATCTTATTTCCATAAATGTGAAATTCTTAATTATGTATTTGCTGTAACATTATACTAAAGTAAATAAATTAGATTTGACAAGAGGGAGATGACAGTCATAAGCCATGCCATCTGGGAACAGTGGGATTTGTTTACAGTTTCACTTCTCACTCCAAATCCTACAGTGTCCTAGCATGTAAAGATCTGCTAAGGAGCAGTGCCATCAGCTAAAATATGTTGGATATCTTTCTGTAGCCAGCAGAATTAGGCAATGCTGCAGTGGTGCTTGGAAAAAGACAGTCAATTTGCAAGACCTCAGAGGGCCCACAGCTGGACTTGTCACAGTTTGCATTGACTCTACATCCCTTTAGTGTGACAGAAATTTCAAATGAAAAGTGGAAATTTTTTTGTTTCAAAACTACTGAAAAACTACTCAAGAACTGAAAAATGCTTGCAGTATTGCAGCAAAAAGCAGATCAGACTTGGCTTCAGTTTATGCATGTTTTGTCAAGGAAAAAGCAATGTTCGTAAGAAGAAAGACCATGTCAAGGAACCACAGCACAAGAGATAGGGCTCAAATATGGGATGTGTACACATTCCTCATGCTGGGCAAATCATTTGACTTTTCTACATATAACAGAGATGATAATGTCTCCTGGGGTGCAGACAGCTTTTTAAAGAAGATTTTGTCTCTCTTATCTTGTATATGCAAAGAATAGCAATAACAGGTTGTGACTTTGGTTATGACATCTACACACTCGTAGAAGCAGACAGTGTTTCTATAGAATGTGCTTTGAAAGGAAATCATATAGTAATTGCTTTCTTTTTTTTTTTATCTGTTACTCCATTCTTTCCCTTATCTAAGCTTGGAAATTCGAGCTACAAAGAAATACATAAATGTCCTTTGAGAGTCCTTGAAAAGCCTCTTATTTAATTACTTAATTTTGTATGGTCTTAGAAGCTGGGTGTTTTGCACAAAAGTAAAAATTTAATGTTACATAAGCCACCCACAACAGGTAACAGAAGTTAAATTACTACTGTTGATGCTATGGAAAATCGTGACAGTCAAATCAACCAGAATTAAACAAACAAACAAAAGGGACAAAAACAAATCAATCAAAAGCTAAACAGAACACATCAAATTTGCATTACACCCTCCAGATCACAAAACTCAGAAACTAGTTCCAACTGAGTGCCGAAGTGGAAGCTCCTTCTACTGGAAAATGCCCTGCCCAATTCCCACTCACACCCAGAAGTCGACTGACTGACAGAGGCAGCAGAAGGAGAGGATGCAGAGCTGATGCCCAGATCATGGACTTTATATCTTGGCTGTTTGCTTTTGAATGGGAAAAGCATTTTCCTCAGTGAAACACAGAAATAATGTTGCCACTACACATTTCAAGGAAGGAAGGGATAAGTTCAGAGGGCCTCACAATTGATCCAAGGGATGGAACACTTCTCTGACGAGGTCAGTCTGAGAGAGCTGGGTCTTTTAAGCCTGGAGAAGAGAAAGCTCTGGGGAAACTTGATAGCAGCCTTCCAGTATCTAAAGGGGGACTATAAGAAAGAAGGGGACAGACTCTTCAGCAGGGTCTGCTGTGATAAGACAAGAGTATATGTTTTCAAACTAAAAGAGGGGAGATGTAGACTGGATATAAGGAAGAAGTTTTTTACAAGAAGAGTGGTGAGGCACTGGCACAGGCTGCCCAGAGGTGGTGGGTGCCACATTCCTGGAGATGTGCAAGACCAGACTGAATGGAGCTTTGAGCACCCTGATCTAGTGTAGATGTCCTTGTTCATTGCAGGAGGTTTGGATTAAATGACCTTTAATGATTCCTTTCAACTCAAATGGTTCTATGATTCTATGAGAGTTCACTGCCCCAAGGAAAATGAACAAAACTCTCATGGAACTATTAAGCTGCATTAAGTCAAGCTGTGTTTTTCCTTCTCACAATAAGATGCACACCCTCACTTATTCACTTTCATATGGACCACATGGCTCTGCAATTCCTGAATGCTGTTTTTATGTAATTAGAAAAACCTCTGAGATGTAAGCGATTTTCAGCTCTCTTGTGTGCACAGAGAACAGTGTGTTAATTGATTTAACTAAGCTTGTGTTCAGAACTCAACAGGAAAATAAAATCTTGCTTTGAGAGATAATGTGAATGTACAAATTAATACTGGGATGAGAAGTCATTCATTCAGCAAACAGTTACTGGAATGTCACACTGATCTGACTCACATTGTCAAAATCAGAACCTTCAGCAAGATGTAGCTTGTGCCTTCTCCCCCGTGTAGTCATCTGGGCAGGTGGCCTGATCTTCAGAGGTGCTGAGAACCCACAACTGACTGCCATATCGAAAAACCAAATTCCTTCAAGTCATGGATAAGAGATTTTCATCTCTGAAAATCAATACATTTGAGTAAAAGGTAGCAATTTCGTTTTCTTTTTTGGGGGGTTCTGTTACCAGTATGCTTTAGAGTTCCCATTTCAGAGATGACAACAGCTTTACTGATTTGATGTGGTCAAAGAGTTTCTTACTTAAGAAAGCACTAACCAAATGCTGGATGTTACTAATTTCCCATTACTGCTGCAGTGAACATGTTTCTGATAACAGCTGGCTTCTGAATGTACCAAGTGAGTTTGGCTTCAGTGGCTGCTTTGAGGGCAGTCCACAGCCAGATCCTGGCAGCTGGCAGAACGACACTGTGGTCCAGGGACTCTGCAGTGCTCCACCACATGAAAAGACAGCTTGGAAACACAGAAGTTCTCATGCATGCTAAACCAATGGAACAGGCAATGATGACAGTAGTCTGCAAGGGTTAGCATTGAGTGGAGGGCACTAAATGAAAATATGCTTCAAAACTGCCCCTGGTTTCCTACTGTTTGGTAGAGTCATGATTTCCAGAAGCTGTCCCCTGTTCTGGAGGTGTTTCATGGGATCTTTGTGTGCATAGCACCAAAAAATCTCAGAGCCGTTGTGGCCACACTGAGAGATTCATCACCCACTGGAAAATGTGTTTCTGTCCATTATTTGCTCTGCAGATTCATCCTGGTGCATCACAGATGCGTAGTCTTGGCTACTGTATCCAGGAGGGCATATGGCCTATGTATGGATGACAGAAATGTCTTGTAAGGGCTGCAAGGATAAGAGGGAGATGTGTTGCCAAACTTGATGTTTGCTGCTCCAGCAATCTTAATTTCTCTACTGTATACTACCTTCAAGCATTTGCTTTTAGTGCTGAAGTAAGTCAGTGAAACTGGAGCTATGTGAGAGGCAGAATTTCTGGTTCTAACAAAACTTCATTCAGTGTAGAATCTCGTAAGTTGTTATAGATTTTTTTTTTTTAATAAGTTCTATACATAGTTTGGGAATTATAGTGTTTGACAGCATTTTAGATCCTTCTGACTCACAGCTGCCACCCATAACCGCAGGAGAGTTCACTTGTTGGGTACAGGACATTTAACAATTAAAGTAATCTCCATGGGAGATCTCTTCAAAGGAAATGAGGTGGGGTCAGAAAAGTTCAGCTCTTGTCAATAGTGGCTGATTTTCTTCAGGCAAGAATATTTATCTCCCAGTCTCTTATCACAACTGGTGAATTGCAGTTTGATACTGCTCAGGTTGTCTAAGGTGATTTCAGCTCAGGGATGTTCAGGAGAATTTGATGCAGGGACAAACGTTATTGAAATTGATACAAATTGATGAAGAAATTCAGGTTTTCTGTGCAAGTGAAAAAGATTACACTTAAGTATAAAAGTAGAGTAGATGCTTAGGGCTTAATAATATTACTTAGATTCTCTTTTAATTTTCTTTACATTTTCCCTACACATTTTTATTTTATTCTGTATGGTTTTTTTTCTTTTTCAGAGGTAGTTCATGATAAAGTCAAAATATTAATGTACAGTCTTTATGCTTACACCGCACCTATTATTTGAAAAAAAAAAAGGGAACTGAAATGAAGCTGTTCTAGATGCAGGTTTTTAAACACAGAGTAGCACAGCTATAGTCAGTGCAGATTTTTTTAACTCAAAAACTATCTGCAAAAAAGTATCAACATTTCTTTCAAGTGCTATTTGGCCACTGGAAGACAGAGGTGATTGTCCCCCTCTATTTGGCTCTTGTGAGCCCCCATCCAGGTTACTGTGTCCAGGCCTGGGTTCCCCAGCACAAGAAAGATGTGGAACTCTGAGAACGAGTCCAGAGGAAGGCCAATAAGATGATCAGAGGGCTGCAGCACCTCTCCTACAAAGAAAGGTTGAGGGAAGTGGGCTTGTATAGCTGAGAGAAGGCTCTGGGAAGACCTCATTGTGGCCTTCCAGTACTTGAAAGAAGCTTACAAACAGGAAGGGGTATGACTGTTTATGAGGGTGGATAGGAATAGGACAAGGGGGAATGGTTTTAAACTAAGACAGGGAAGGTTTAGGTTAGATATTAGGAGGAAGTTTTTCACACGGAGGGTGGTGACACACTGGAACAGGTTGCCCAAGGAGGTTGTGGATGCCCCATCCCTGGAGGCATTCAAGGCCAGGCTGGATGTGGCTCTGGGCAGCCTGGTCTGGTGGATGACGACCCTGCACATAGCAAGGAGGTCAAAACTGGATGATCATTGTAGTCCTTTTCAATCCAGGGCATTCTGTGATGATTCTACGAAATAATATTTGTGTGTGTGTGTGTGTAGCTGAAAATGACAGGCAAAGATAGTTTCTAAGCTGTGGCTGATTTTTGCAGGTATCTCTTCCAATTCAATCATCGTGTTTTCCTTTAGGCTAACATGCTAAGAGGGTTGCATGCTCTGATCTTTACATGGTCTTACTTTATGATTATGCATGTCCCACTTGTATTAGTGGAAAGAAGCATTGTTAATGGTCTCTTTCAGTGTTCCATGCACTGGAGAGATAGCCAAGCTAGCTGGAGTGAATATGGAGTAGCAGAAGTTGTCTAGATGTGATCGTAGGCTTCCTACCTGGTGGTCCAATGGTGCTTCTTGAGACGTAGACTGCAGTCCATTAAATGATAGGAATTGCTTTATTTTCTTAAAAAATAAATGTGCATTTCTCTACAAAACAATAAGAGAAAATAAAATCAATGATTTTTCTATGCACTCTTATTGGTTATAAATCAAGAATTGCAACAGTAAAATGAGCTGCTGTAGCACAAGGTTAGCCACAAGATTTCTCATGTTAAAAGAGGCTGAGAAACACTATTCAATTCTACACTGTTGAAAATGGTTTCCACCCTATATTTTCCCAGAAGGAAATGAATTTTTGGGCTTGACTCTGTGAGAGATATCTATGGATAACTGAAAAGACCTCTTTGTACAATTTATAACAAGGAAGAGCACTATTTGGAAAACTTGGTTCTATGTTAAGGATGACACAGATCTAAATGCGGAGTGGCAGTTTGGAGCAGGAGCAGTGACTCTTTGTGAACCATTTCTTGCTGTCCTTAGTCCTCTTATCATACTCCACTGAGCTGTCAGTTCCTGAGGCACTGAACAATCATTTCCAGGACCTCTGATTTGGTGGAAGGGTAGCCCACTCCTTGGGAGAATAGGATTTCTGCCAATAGTTCATAAAGAGGTGCAGAAAATCACTGCCTATCTCAAACAAATCTTCTGCTAGGGCTTTTTTCCCTAGCTATTTTTTAATGGTGCATGTGACTGGTGGGGAAACAAAGCTGACTTACGTTTGCAGATTGCATCATTGCTGCTGAACACCAGGGATCCCCAAGGCTCTGGCACTGTTCTTGGTGAAGCAGTATGCTTTTCTGAATGGCTTGCATTTTTTTCTGCCATTAATTCTCATTCAGCTTTTTCTGCCTGTCTTTTTTTTCCTTTGCTCATCTAGTAACCTAAACTAACATTATTTACCTCCCTCAGGTCTTTTTGATTTCAGATTTTTTCCTGCGATTAGTCATCTGTGTCAAGAGAAAAACTGAAATGGATTTACAGCATTGCCAGTGCAAAAGTTGTTCACTTAAAAATAAAAGATCTAGCTTCCCAATTCATTAACAGTTTTATAGAAATTTCCTTTATGAGGAGGTTACCTGCAACACTTTTGGCTGTATTACTCTCCCTTTGCACCTTTTCTCTCAATTTTAATCTGAATACGTCTTCTGATGCTACATCATGCAATTAGTGCGACCCATCGCAGAAAGCATCACAAATTATATCCAGAATATGGTGACATTTAGGCACATTTGCACAGATTCTGCAAAAGGATCAGAGATAAACAAGTCTCTGTTTTTCATTTTGAGCCAGTAAATGACGTTTCTATTTATCTGCTGTCAAATTGCAATGGCAAAAAGCTGTTCCCCCACATGTAAACCTCAAGTAATGAACTCTAGGTGACTGGAACATAAGATTTTCTGTGGTGGATCTGATTGTTCTGCCATTGTCTGTAGTATCCTGTCACTGCCAGTGACCAGCAGCCTTCCAGTTTGTACTAGAATGGCAAAGTAGAAGAGGCAGGTGGGTTACTTTAATGTAACTTTTGGAAGTAATTTTTAAGTAAAAAGTATAATAATAATAACTTCTAAAGATAAAATGATTTTTTTTTCCACTCATTAAAATTCAGATGCATCAAAACGTTTCTTTTTGTCCACATTTATGCTGTTAGTCTTACACTCAGTCTGGACTGATATAGTATTGTTGTATACATGTTTAGTTAGAGGTTATGAGAAGGTAAATGCAAAGAAATAGTGCTAGACACAATTATTCCTACATCAGCATGCAAGTAAGATGATGAGGCTACAAGTACCACAGCTTACAGGAAGATATAGTCCAAGTGAAGTGTTTGACTGATACTACTATAAGCTATGATGAGTCTACTGCTCGTCATAACTGATAATTGGCCTAGGTCCTTTAGGCTGTTCAGATTTGGCTAATAAATTGCATTGTCTCTGTCCTTGTTCTGTTCAGGCTTTCAGTTCTATTCTCAGGAAGGAGGTTTCAGTTCTCTTTTCAGGCTCTGCATAGCCTGACTGGCATTGGCACAATCTTTGGTCCAGATGCCACTAGATCATGCAAACCCACAGGTATGGGCTTTTTTTTTTCATGTTTTGTCTGGAGGTTCACTGTGTTTCCCCTATTCAGTCTGACTAGCTTTAAAAGTCCTCAGTGAGAGGCCTTAAGAAAGCCTTTGCTCAAGTTTATGGCCAGACCTGGAGAGGAAGGATGAGTTAACAACAGGAAATAAGTGACAGGAAGAGGTTCTGGAGGGCATAGAACCTCAGCAGAGCAGCTACCTTTTTGTATAAGTATCAGTCTCCATCCTCTAATCTATTCACCACTATTACATGACTGAAGGCAACTGCCCCTGAACTCCCTAGAGAGCTCCTAACCTCAGCAGAATATTGTGTTGATATTGCAGAATAAATAAATTTTATTAAAATTTGCATTACTTTTTAGTTCATATGTAAATATTTTAGCATACTTTGCAAAGGTATCAAATTATTTCCTAATCAGTTAACGCTGCCTTAAACTGAGGAGCCCATGATACATAATTTCAGTCTAATGAATACCATAATATTCTGTGCTGTGACCCAAAAGTTTTCTTCTTTGTCCTGTACTCCTGTGTCTTGTGATGTTCTGGGCAGAATGTCAGTTTGGAATCAAAACATAGCACAATTATATGAAAGTTGGAGGAGGTGATGTCTCCAGGGGTATAAACAGCTTTCTACTGCTGAAAAAGGAAGCAAGTAAGCTAAAAAAAAAAAAAATAGTCCTCAATGTCTGAAAGTGTAGCACCAAAAGTTGCATAGAATGGAAATATTTCTATTTGCAGTCACAGCTGGGAATGCCACATTGCCAAGGATAAAAGAATATTTAATCTAGAAGATGTTTTGACTCAATAACAAAAGGTGAAAAAATGATCCTGGATAAACTGAAACAGATAAGGCTTTAGCCATTAGTGGTGAGGCTCTGGAGTAACTCTCAAGCACTGAGGAAGGGGAAGAAAGGATGTGAGCAGATCTGAGCAGGGTGCTACTGCCATTTGGTGGATACTGGAAGGTGTGGACAGTGGATTAGGAAGGAACAGGTCCCTGAGGCAGGGACTGGATTCCCAAGCTGTCTTCTGTATTCTCATATGTTTTTCTGGTCCTGACCCTTTCCCAGTCAGCATAATAGCAACGACCAACCTTACTAATATTTAACAGGGATTTACACAAGATACCTGCATTATGAACCAGCCTCTGTCTCAACTTTAGGCATCCAGTGCTGTAACAATCTAATGTCAAGACGCCTTGATAACCCCCTGTTTAATGTCTGACCCAGAATCCTGATGGTAAATTCAGATTTTTAATAAACACTGGGATAAAAACAGTTTTTTCTATCTGTTTACCCAGCTTTGCTGCCAGGAAAGAACCACAGGCATATGTGGCCAAAAACAGGCCTTTTGTCTGACATTTTTTGTGATACAGTGTGGCATTCTGAAACCTGCCATTCAGATTCTGTAAAATGAAAAATGATCCAAGTCAGGCTGCCTTGGATACCCAAAGCAAGTAAATATGCCCATACTTGAATGGGATGTCAGCAGTTCCTGTAAAAATTCAGGTGGTAAAAAACTTTAGTTTTTAATAGGATTTCATAGGTTCTTGTGTTTCTAAAATATTTTTTTTCAGTTGTGAAGGATAAAAAGATGTCTGTATCCCCAGTGTTTGCTCACAAAATTTCAAATTCAAGTGTCACCCATTACAATAAGTTTTGCATAAGTCAGGGAGACTCAGTGGCCTCCATTAAGGCATTCAAATTCTGCAATTTCATATAAAGAGCAAGACTTTTATCAACTAAGTAAAATTCAGCTATCAACAATAGCTTTTTTTTCCCCCTTTGGAACCACAACATAATATGCCTACTGGGTCTAAAAAAAATGGGTTATTTTAGCTCCAAATTGCCACTTGCCTCCTACTCAGTATTCTGACACTTGGGATTATTTCTGCCTTATCCTTGAAATCTTTCCCAGTACATAACAAGCAAGCTGAAACTCATAACCAAACTGCAGTCCTTGCATTACTTTCTTCTCTTATGTGAAAACAAAACAAAATGAAAGCAGCTCCCCCCTTAAGTTTATTTCTCTATATATCTAACTCCTTAATGTGAGTGATCAGAATTTTCAGTTGATAGTTTATTATTTAGATTTGTGCCTCGTCTTTTACAAACATGAAGTATAAGCAATCTATGCTGAATGGTTAAAACTTTTCAATTGAATTTGTAGTAGAGTATTAGCCTGCTATACTCTTTATACTCCATATTATAAGCCTGGTGGCCTTAATACCACTTACTGCAAAAAAAATCCAGCTGTTTTAATGTGTCTCTCCTGGCAGCACTCTGGTAAATGTTTGTCATTCAAGTAGTGTACCATATAACAATGCCTTTTTTTTTAAATCTCTAGATTGGTGTCTTTATTTAGACTTTTGTTTTCAAGTTTAAAACTTGATTTTACCTTTCATCCCTTCCTGAATTTCCAGGGAGAGTTTCCGCAGCTGTCATTTTGCCATCTCTTCAGATCTGGCATATCAAGTCAAGACTACTTTAACACTTCCCATACAAGAACAGAGATAGGAGACCTTTACACATCAGCAAAATCTGATTTAATTTCTTGTCTTGACCCTTGTTTTCAAAGGTCCCCAGTCAACTCTTTTAACAGGTCTGTAAACCTAAAAGAGCTGTGGCTCTGAAGAGAAGCTTAGGTGTACATGAAGAATTTCATTTACTGTCAAATGAAGATAAACATATTTATGAAGAGTTATTTAGTTTGCTCTCAGGTAACACTACTGATCTACAAAAGAACACAAAGAAAGGTTATTTCAGTCTGACATCGTAAATAAACACCTTCCTGAAAATTTTAAGTTTTCAAAATTCTAACATTTCTACGTTAGGGAAATATCTTAAAATATCCACACAGCATGCTGCCCTCTCAAATGGTGAGTGAAACAATCTCATAAACTTTAATGTGCTAATCCTCAGAGTAATGCAACCAGGGAGAGAAGAGGAGGAAAAAAGAGTTCTATCCCTGCCCTTATAGAATTTAAAGACTTAGGCAAAAATAGAAACCATTAGGGAGCTTTTGGGATTTTTTTATGAACTGACAACCCCAATTATTTTGGCATCTTCTGAAAAACCCAGCTTTAAGTCATCCTTTTTTTTTTTTTCCTTTCTTTTTTCTTTCTCTCCTTTTCATTGCTGGATTCAGAAAATCCAGATTATTATTGTCTTCCTCCTACCATAGCCTCCTACTTTTTTGGAGAGACTGTGATTTCTTCTGTCATGAAAGTGCTAATTTTTATGCATTATGTTTTCTTTATGTGCATATATGGAAAGAAGGATCATCTGGGTGAATACACAACCTGTTTTCTCATCTTTGATGCATTTCTCTTTCTTAAAATTGCTTTCTTGGACTGCTCTTCCTTTCTGTGTGTTTATCACCCAAAGTTAATTTCATACCAATATTTTGTGTCTGTGTGTAAAGTAAAGGTTCTGAAGAAATATGCAGAAGTTTGGTGTAATTTCTAATCTCTTGCAGCTTAGATAACACACCTGAGGAATCCAAGTGTGAAAGATTCTGTATCTGACTGGGAGAATGGATTTTTTTTCCTGTTCCCTGGGTTTCAAACAGAAGTCTCCCTGTAACCAGACTTCAAGAGCCAAGATTCCCACTGCAGAGACGGACAATGTTTCTGTGATTTCTGACCATCTTTCTTCTCAGAGAATGAACGTGGGAGATGAACAATTACCACAGGATACCAGCTTTCCACAGTTTGAGGCATTGGGGCACTAGCAAAACTCAACTTATGGAAAAATCCTGCATGGTGCAAGAATTGTGAAGATCTGCAGTTGAATATTTGGAAACTATCAATCAGGGATGAGTCGTTCTGGATCAGAACCAGTACCAGAATAGTCACCGTTATTCCTCTTGGTTGTCTCTGCACAGAGCTTCCAGCACTGATTCTAACAGGACCCAATAACCTTGGAATAATGTAATGGATGGCACAAAGGCACTTGCAGGGCTCTGCATGGGACCACTTTTTGTCTGTTAAGACATATTAGCTTTGGCACTACCCAGAAGAGGCTTTACTGCAAACCTAACAGGCTGTGGTTTACAGTGACTTCCCAGAATGTTCTCCCTCTTTGCTCTTCACATCCTCTTGACCTGCCACTGGATAAGCAATTTGTTTAGAGATCAGCATGTTACAGAGCCCTGCCCTAGGACTCATAGGGCAGAGTATGATTTCCTCACAGTACAGATTCCATCCAAAGGCTGTCTGCTTACAGCAGCACTCTAGATATTCCTTTCTAATAACAGATTAAGACTGATAAAAAGTATTTGACAGATTTGTATAATTTGTGTTGCTTTGCTGAATGTCTGTAATGTTATTTTCCTCTTTCCCTGATCAAAATAAAGAATGAGAAAATTTTCAAGGTGAAATCCTGCCCTTACCTGAAGGCCTCTGCAAAGTTCCCATTGATTTTAGTTGGGCTAAGATCTCTCTCTAATCATTTACTCTTTGGCTGATGTTTTCAAGCACGGGTTTTGGGATCAATTCCATCTCAGAGAGGTAAGTGTTACAGCTCCAGACCTACTGCAGTTTGAAAGGATTTTAATTACTAACACTTATACAGAGGAACTGGGGGGCAGTGGTCTATTTTGCAGCCCATTGTGAATAACACAGACAAATAATAATTTGTCTCTTAAATAAAAATTCAGTTTAAGTGTGACAATAACATAACTGCATCCAGGTCTGGAGCCCTCAGTATAAGAAAGACAGAGAGCTGTTGGAGAGGGTCCAGAGGAGAGCCACAAAGATGTTCAGGTGCTGGAGCACCTCCCCTGCAAAGACAGCTGAAGGAGCTGGGCTTTTTCAGCCTGGAGAAGAGAAGGCTGCAGGGTGACCTCATTGCAGCCTTTCAGTACCTAAAGGGAGCCTACAAGCAGGAGGGGAATCAACTCTTTGAAAGGGTAGATAACTGCAGGACGAGGGGAAATGGTTTGAAGTTGAGGGAGAGAAGATTTAGGTTGGATGTCAGGGGGAACTTCTTTACTATGAGAGTGGTGAGGTGCTGGAACAGCCTGCCCAGAGAGGTTGTGGATGCCCTGTCCCTGGAGCTGTTCAAGGTGAGATTGGATGGGGCCCTGGGCAGCCTGGTCTAGTATTGAATGTGGAGGTTGGTGGCCCTGCCTGTGGCAGCGGGGTTGGAGCTTCATGATCCTTGAGGTCCCTTCCAACCCTGGCCATTCTGTGATTCTGTGTGAACTGGTAATGACATGCACAGAACTATATTTGATCCTCTGCTGTACTCTTACCATCATTCATTTGCATCTGCATTCCTTTGTCACAACATCACAGCATTAGGACCAATCCTGTGATATGACTTAATTTTGGTATAGTGCAATTTTGCAATAGGGCAATTACCTTGTTATTCTTTGTGGATTCTTATGTTGTAGAGCGACGATGACTTGGAGGGAAGGTCTGAACGCTGTGAAGTCATAAGGTGGTTTTGTGATAATGAAGCACAGATTCTTGGCAAGTAAAGATTGCTGTTGGGTATGACAGATCCTTGAGATGGGGTTTTGAGAAAAAAAAAGGAAAAAAAGTGATGGGCGAAAGTTATCTTCAAAATAGAGATTTTTCTGCTCACAGGCTTACTTTGAAACTTGATATATCCTGAAAAATCCAGCCAGCACCAATAGCTGTTATTTCCTAAGGGCTGTAGCAATTCTAGTTCTCTAATCAGGTTTCAAATTAAATAAGAATGAACATAAGTTACAAAAAAACTCTAGTATGTTTGAGAAAGTATTGTTGTGTGTCTTTTGGAACCATTTTGAATTTGTTCTTTAGTTAACAAAAGATTAGCACAAGAAGTGTGCTGGTTTAAGTGGCTAGCTAATCCAGAGATTTGCTGGAAGAATAAGTGACACTTTTTACTTCAACCAATTGAAGTCTGAATGCACAGATAGCAGCCTTGTCAGAGAGAACTGAAATTACAGAACAAGCATGTTACCAGGCATATGCTTGTGACATGAAAGAAAACCAGATAATGGAAGTTGATTCTGCTCATGCAGGTTTTCTTCTAATGACATCTTTTTTGAGTGAAAGACTACATATGCTTCACATGCTATTCTTCATGGTCAGAAGGAGGGTAATGGATGGAGGTCAGGAAGTTCAGTCAGTAATTCTTTTTGGATAGTGCAGCTTGTTAAACTTAAAAAGAGTAAGGGAATTCCAGCCACGACAACTTCTGACAGCCCCACTTGTGTTTGTCACTTCAAGAGCATTGAATGCTAGGTCACAGGTGAACTGTGAATAGGAGATAATTCAGTGCTGAATCAATCACTGAAGCTTTAAAAACATTTGGGCCCTTGAGAGGAAAAACATGAAGAGAAAATGATACTAAAAAAATAAAATAAATAGGAGGGAATTCTCACTGTCTAGTCCCTAGCAAAATTAAGATTTGTGTGAAATGAATCAGAAATGGCTCCTGTTCTTGAAGCCTCCCTACAGTAAATCCCAACCATGCACTTAAGACTGTTCTCACTGTAAATGAAGGATCAGGAAAGGTCAAAAAACCAAGAAACTTGCGGAGACGTGTTCTAATTAGTCTCTTTCTGCATCCTCACGGCAGTAATCTCTCAGTGACATTGAGGCAGGAGTCAAGTCTGTCCAGCAGCATCTCAAACCATCTGCTTCAGTAGGGCTAGTTATGCTTCATTTATTTTGATTCCTCTGCATTCCATCTGACTTCCAAATTTGTCTTTGGTTCTGGCTATCCAATCGCAAGTCTAGACATGTGAGTGTGCCCTGGTAATGACGCACAGCCTTCCTGGTGATGATGTAATTTCTCCCATTATCCCAGTTTTGGGGTAGAATTTAGTCCTACCAGTCATTCACATGAAGCATCGATAACATCTGCTCATCTTCTTTTTTTTCCTAGTCTTGTCTCCCTTTCCAAGCACCATCTGTTTCAGAATACTTGCACATTTCTGAAATGGTTCTATTCATTCTAGTTTTTTTTTCAAAATTTTATTCTTGCCTTTTCAACAAGTTCTGTAGATCTATGCTTCATTTTGGTTCTAATGTCTGCCTGCCAGATTTGGATCTTTCCAGAATGTCATGTTATCCTGGTTCTGTTGTGCCTTAATTCTCTTTCAGTGCCTTGCTTCTAAAGTCTTTCTTACCCCCTCTGTTCCCAGAAACTCACTTCATCACTACTCTTGAGAGAACTGATCATAATGTTTCTGTCTGACAGTGACTCTTGCAAAGTCAGTACACTGGCAGATCTCTCCCAGGTGAAGTGTAAACTAGACATGCTGTTACTTTCAGTGAACTTGTTTTCTTTCTTTTTCCCCTCTCTGCTAACTTCAACTACCTTTGTCTAATCACTACTAAAAGAATTAGTGGCATTCCACAAGATGCAGAAGCTTTTTGAAATAAAAATACAATACTGTTCTTTAGATATATTTTAGAATTGCCTAAGGAACAGTTAAAATAAGTTAGGCATTCTTCTAAGCTGTGAATGATGCTTGAACATTTTAAATTTACCAGGAATTGTGTTGCTTTTTTTCCTTCAAAAAGCTATCTATTAAAGGCTCTTCATATTCATCCATTAATCTTTTGGTAGAGAGAAAAGCGTGTACTATCTATTCCACATTTCACATTGATTTTGTTCTTCAGAGAGAAACAAGACTTTATACCCAAGCAAGCATGTTTGTGATTCAGAACTGGGATTAGTTTTCCATATAACATGAAATGTGTTTTGTGATCCTTGGCTTGCTGTACTCCAAGTACAACAATCGTACTGTCTTTGGCCATCAAATATTCACAAGTTTGCTTCTGAAACACTAGAAGACTCCAAAGTGAAAAGTACTGCATAAAGCTTATTGTTAATGATGTCCAATATAAAGAAAACACATTGTAATAATCTTTCTTTTTTTTTCACACTGTTCGTCAGGTAGTGTCTTAGATGCATTTTTTGAAAAAAAAAAAAAAAGTCTAATTTACTTAATTTCCATTAGAACAGATGCCATGGGTTCAGTCACATACATGAAGCATTCAGTGTTCTTAAGGCAATTCATTTAGATGATTAAGACAGGAAACTATTCTCCTTAAACTCCCTCTATAATCAATCAGTGAAGGTGGGGCCTCCTATAGACGACAATTGATAGCAGGAGCTTAACTAATGTGTCCATAATTATAACTGCACTGATAAAAAGGAGGAATTAATTAGAATATATTGTACATCCATTGGGGATTTTTCTAGCACCACCCAGGTGATCTTGAACTAATTTTTATCCCCACAGTTCAAATCACCTTAAGTATTGATAGCCTGTGACTGACTCCCATACTGGTGCTTTCATAAGTATTTCATGTTTGATGAGTATTTGGTGGTGAGCCAAAGCGGTAACAAATATTATTCATACTGTCCAGATAGAGTGGCTGCTACTGATGTTGAACCAACACTGGATGGCAACTTTGAGGAGTCTTGTAAGCTCAGAACAAAGCTTGGGAGCAATCCAAAATACACAAAATAAGAAGAAACAGAACTTTGCACTAGAGTGCAGAGGTAAACACCAAAGGTGCTGGGATTTCTTCATCTGTTTGCTTTTTCTTCTGTTTTGTCTCCCCCTTCATCTGTTTGCTTTTTTTTCTATTTTGTCTTTTTTTTTTCCCTCACAGGGGAGCACTGAATTAATCTGGGATCTTTCTACTTTTGCTAAGTAATGTCCAAGTCATGGTTCTATGATTTTTGGTTATTGGTGTTCCACATCATAACATCATGTAGTGCACTGGGAGTTTATCTCTTAATGCTCAAGTTCTGGGTACCTATCTGGAAGAGAAGAAGAACTACATTCCCCAGGTGGCTTTGTGGTCAGAGAGGAGATAAACTCCTGGTTAGGTCACCCGATGCGCTCTTCTTCGTCTGCTCTTCTTCAATGGTTCTTCCTCGTCAGCTCTCCTCCTGTCTCCCTGCTGCTCAACTGGACTGCGCATCTCCCCTCAGTGCTGTGGTGAGGCCTATCCACCTTTCGGACATTCTCTCTCTCATTATAATTGATTTATTAGCTTCTATTTTAATTATATTCTATTATGGTGTGTTATCTTGCATTCCGATACTATATTTAGTAAATTAGTTTGTTTCTCTTCAGATCGTTGCCACTGTTCTTAATTATTTTGGGGTCTCCCGTTTCCCTTTTCTGGAGGTGCGGATTTTACGAAATCCCTCCGCCCTTCTAGTCACGGAACTGGGCCAGACCAGCCCGTAAAACTTTGAAATACTCTGACTCTTTTCCTTTGGTTCTCCACTGGAGCACTGGATACTTGACTTCAGCTCTGAGGTACAATGCTGTTATGTTGTGGGTGCAATTCTTAATGTGAAAAAATTACAAGATATTGTGGTGCCATGTGCAGGGTGCCATGTGCAGCTATTCTGGTTGGAGTAGGCTCCTTGTGTATTAATGTGGAGTGGACCTGCTGGAAAGTTAATGAACCCCTAAGGAGGGAATGAAAATGGTTCATGGGTACATGGGTAACTTACAATCCAAGTAAGACAATAAGTGGCTATTGCAAGCAGACACTGAAAATGTATGCTAAAAATAAAAGCATTTTATTTTTAGAGATTTTCTTTTTTTCTTTTTCTTTTTTTTTTTTTTTGAGCCAAGAACTAGGCTGCCAGTAGAAGGGTGAAGGAGTCCTAGCTTAGGGTCAATACAACGTTTTTTATTTCATTAAGGTAGCTGAGTTGTTTGTATTCTTAAAATAAATACACTGAACCAATGTTAGTGTGCTGCACAGATAAGGAAACAGTGGGTTGGGGTGAAGAGAAAGTAAGACACTCTTAGCGAAGCAGTACGGAACGCTGTTAGTTTTGAGCAAAAATATTTACAAAAGGGAGAGAATCACAGAATCACAGAACCACAGAGGTTGGAAGGAATATCTAGAGATCATCTAGCCCAGCATCCTGATAAAGAAGGTTCCCTAAAGTATGTCACGTAGATAGGCATCCAGGTGAATCTTGAGTACCTCCAAAGAAGGAGACTCCACCGCCTCCCTGGGCAGCCTGTTCCAGTGCTCTATCAACTTCACAGTAAAGCAGTTCTTCCTTTTGTAATTATGGAACTTCCTGTATTCCAGTTTCTGCCCATTGCTCCTTGTTCTATTGCTGCTTGCCACCAAAACTGTTCACTCCTATCAGCTTGACTACACTGCTTCAATAACTATTGATTCACCAATAGCTCTAGTGCTAATCTCAAAGGATCCTCTTATAGAAGTGGACAGAATTATTCTTTCCAAATGTAGCTACGAGAATCGTTTTTAACAGATCCCATGTATTTCCTTGTGTTCCAAATACAACAGTACTTTATGGAAGTTCTGGAAGAAAAATACATTTTTATGGTCAACTAGAAAATGGACATTCAAAACTGAACCACCTTACTGTAACTTACTCTTGTCTGCCTGCAAACCTCCCAGTTTTCTGTTTTTATGCTCCATATACGCTCTGAGAGTTAACTGGTTTCTTTTATGCTTCTTCCATTGACATCAGAATCATGATTAAATATGCCTCATGGAGTCTTAATTTTCAGTAAATGCTAGGAAGAATTTATTTCCGATGACAAGTTGAATAATCAAGAGATCAAATACAAAAATCTGAAAATGTTCTTGCATTGACTGAACTTAGTAATGAAAGTCCTGATGACTTCAGTGGGGATAAGTTTGTACCTAGATCTAGAATGTATTGAAAGAATAAGACTAGAAGCTCACAAAGATGTTCTTTGAATTTCTCATTTCAGAGAAAGAAAAATGTAGGCACCACAGCATTTCTGAGTGTTTATCTTGTTTTTCTGTTGCTCAGAAGATCTGCAAGCAATGGGAAATTTCTAGTCATGCAGAGTAAAAGTTATTAGATCACATTCACTTCGAGAACACCTTACAGTCATTAAAGTATTACGAAATATAATCTGAACTAAAAATGGGAAGCTTTCTAAAACTAGTAATCCCTCTAGAGAAGACACTTTTATTAGTCTCCAGTTTCAATTCAACTGAAGGTGCCTCAGCAACCTTGCTGCTAAGACTGTGCTTAATGCATTTGAAAATTAGAAGGGTTTGTATTTATCTTTTTTAAAAGTCACTATTACAGTTATTTTTTCTTGTACTAATTTCTTCTCAGACAAAATTTTAATGTTGTTTCAAAATGTTGAAGAATTTTTTATATTCCATTATGCCTTTTTTGACTCTTTTCACATGTATAAGAAGGGTCATTATGGAAGAAAATTTTATGTTTTGTGATTTTATTTTGAAAGTCATTTCAGTTGAGATGAGCTCTTCATTGAACAAAAGATGATGTGGGTTTATACATGGTGCTTGCACAGAAACCATTGAGGCTACAGCTGATATTTAGCCTGTCTTTCAGCCCAGAACGTATATTGTTCAACACCACATTACTTTTTCATTGAATAAGGCCTTAATCTGAGGAGACTGTCGCAACTAACCTTTATTTATTTTTTCTTCCTATTTTTGTTCACAGATCTCTCTTCTTTTATTTGCTCTCCATTTAAACTGTTACTCTCTGAAAGTAAGGTGAAAGTGTTTCTCACAGCTCAGAAGCACATCAGATCAGCCACCTATAACCTCACTTCAATTTTATTTTTTTCTGCATTGAAATATCTTAAACTGTTGGCTTTCTGACAGTTTTAAGCTCCTACCTGAAATATGCTGGGGCAGGTCTTGAATTATGATCCCTTTTTGCATTACAAATTCATTGCTTGTGCATGCTTGTCATGTTGTAATGCATCTGCACATGGATGACAAGATCCAACTTTTGCCTATTTTCATTGGCTTTCAGTGGTGGACTAAGAAGTGCTTTTTTTTTTTTTTTTTCCTTCTCATGAAGAGCACGTGGAATGTGCTGAGCAGAAACAAAATATGTTACACTGTAATTCGCTGGAGTATTGTGTGCCCTTCATTCAAGTTGCATGACAGCAAATGCCTTCCCTCTACTAGGTCACAGTTTGAATCTGTGCCTTCTTTCCATTCCCCTGGTAATTTGTTATTTTTGTTCATGAAATGCCAAATTTATTTGTAACTGCAAAACTCTGTGCATTCTTGCCAGCTGGGCCATTCATTTCTGTTCCTTTCTTCCTTCTCAAGCCAGTCAGGATGCACATTCTTTCAATGATATGCTCTCAAGTGATATGCCTAATTCAATTTTAAATGTCTTATATAAAAGAGCTCTGCTTCAGAGGCTACTTAATACTATTTTAGGGCCAGGTTGTGGCTTAGATTTTGCATACCCATACAGCACATAAGTCATATGAAACTTGGGTTGAAGTATAAAGAATTTCAGCTACTATATTAAAGAGCAGATACAAAAGAAGTGTTGGAAAAGTGTGAAATTTTTGTTTTCCACTGTCAAGTTAGAGGCTAGAAAACTGGTGCAGGTGCAAGGTAGTTGCTGCAGACTGAGTGAGCAATATGTGTGAAAAGAAGAAATCAATATGACTTTTTTTACCTCCTGTGGCTTCTCTGAGGCTCTCTTTCTTGTTCAGTTTGCATTAAAAATGGCTGCTGCACTGATAATTAGAAGATATCTTTACATGTTTATCCTCTGAATACAATCCTCTGAATCCTACAAGAGAAATGTCCTTTTCTAGTTATACATTTTAATTGAAGCTTGGGCATTTACTGAACAAATAAAGACTTTACTTGCTTGCCCTAGCTCAGTTTGTGAATGAGACTCCTATAGTGTTTTAAGTAGAAATGTTACAAGATCAAAAGGAACTTGTTAAAACCAGAAAGCGAAAGGTAGGGGCAATTAGTTTTTTCTTTTCTGTTCAGATTTTTCTAGCAGCTGTAGATACACTGCAAACTGAGCTCTATCATCATAGTTCCCAGAACAGCACCAATGTTTGATATATATGGAAGACTAAGAACAGCCACTTCTGTCAGTGTGGTCTTTGCAGTTTCGTCTCCAGGGGCTGCGTAGTGTGTTGCCTCATGGAATATAGAGTTTGAAACTGGATTGCGAGATCCCAGTGCTATTTTAGATATATTGTTTACGCCTATTAGATGTGAACAAATGTGAAAAGTGTAAGGACAAGCATACAGCTGGACTGTCCTAGTTTCAGCAGAGAAATAATTGCTCTGTAACTATGAGTAGGCTTTATTTCTGATACACCTAAAGCCTAGAGGACAAAGCTGACTAAACATGACAAGTGCAATTAAAATAAAACACTGTACATAGGTTGCTCCAAAAGTAATGTCGCCTATTTATTTCCATGGAAACTACAGCAGATACAAAGATCACAATAACACTATTTGACAGAGCAAATTCTCAGCTAAAAAAACACTCTTTTTCAACATAATCATCATTAGCTGTGTATTTTCACCAGAAAAGAACAAGGGTGTGCATGTTGCACTCATGAAGATCTATACCAGCAGAGTCGACCCACTGTTGCTGTCGCCATTGCTGAAACACACCACCAACAGCCTCACTGTGCTCACATCCACTGGTTGATCTCCATAAACCTTCAGCAAGCTCTGATGATTGTCAATGAGCACCATTTTTTCTGCATGGAGGAATTCACTTCCACTCCTTTGCTTCATTTGCACTTTCATGTCAGATACCATTTTGTCAAACTGCCTCTCTGCTGGCATCTGTTGCACAGCAACAAATGTAATGGAGTGTTGGTGGAATGCTTCAACCTCTACTGCCATACCACCAACATCCACCTCTGATGTTGTGTACCAACATAAAACAGGAGTTTCGCCTACCTCTCCTTCACTTCCAAACTCCTGTGCACAGTATTAGGGCTCACAATCTGTACTCTTCTTGAAATTGACTTTTGTTGATTTACCTCATCAAGACACTTTGCTGCCTCAGTGGTTTGCTCAAGTGAAAAAAAAAGAACTCAGCTTTTATTTTTCTTTAGCTATGAAAACAAGACTGTACTTCATTAACACTTTCATTAACCTTATGTGGTGTCAGCTTCCCTTCTTTTTGTATATTCAGCAAAGTCATAGAAAGACAAACATCTTAGAAAAAATCTATTTTTTTACTACAGAAATTTCACAGTGCTGAAATTTCAAACAAGTCCAGATAAACTGTGTTCCTCTTTACATTCTTCCTTCTGCTACAGGAGGTTCTTGTTTATTTAAGGCCTCTTAAAGACTATTTTGCCTTTGATGTTTCTTTTGCCAGGAATAAGTCCACAGAGCAACAGACAATACTTTCCAGTCGGAACAAGAAGCCAGCATAAAGATTACTGTCATTCTGGGTGCGAGCATAGTGAGGTGTCAAAGAAAAAATAGGTTGGTATTTTTTCTCAACTTGGATGTTCTCAATTCAAAAAGAGTTTCTTCTGAAACAAAACAAAGGTCTTGATGAGGCTTTCAAAAATAAGTAAAAACTGACTCACTAGTTCCTATGTAGCAGTCAACAAGCTTCTACAGAAAAGAAACTGTGCTGGAAACCCATTTGTAAGAAAGAAATAGTATAGTGGTTGTGTTTTTATTGCAGTGTTCCTCCATCTCATTTAAGTGTATCTAATTCAGGATGTGAATTTTGTCTTCAAAAGTAATTAATGCAGGCTTGTTTATTATCAGCCCAAATTACTGCCAATGACTATCATGAGAACTAAAGGCTTTATTTTAAGAGACTTTGAAAAATGATTTAACTACATGTTAGGAAAGGAAAATTTGGGAAAGGAAAAGTGTGACATCATTCAATTACTATTCCTGAGCCCATTTGACTTGTGACAGCTCATTTGTCTCAGGAGTACAAGCATTCAACAGCCGGTTTGTTGGTTTTTTTGTAATAAAATTATTATAAGTTGTCTGTTATCACAGCTCTTTTCCATCTGGCTTACTATCATTAGACAAAAAATGATGTATGACTCTTTTTTGTTGTTGTTGTAGGGTTTGCTAAGTTCTAAGAAATTGAGTTAGCTGGCCATAGTAGCTAAGTCTAAAGTCTACCAGTACATACATTATCTTGTATTTGTTTTCCTTTCCTGGTCCACAGACTCTATTTTTTCTCCTTAAAATAAGTTTCTTCTTTCCCTCACAAGTAATGAGATCAGAAAATGATCATATGGGCCTGTTTCTTCTTTATTCTTTACTCGCTTCTTCTCAAGATGATAGTAAAACTGCTATTGACTTCAAAGGAACAGGTTCAGGGTCCATACAAACAGGGAACAATGCAGCTGTGCATCATCAGGTCTTGACTCTGAATGTTAATACTAAAAACCTCTATTGCTATGTCTGCTTTCTAATTTGATTTCTTGGGGAAACATCTCTTCACCATGAAAAACTTATGTGATGAACATCCAGACAGCACTTAGAGGAATGATAACAATATAGATGCAATATCACAAACTTTTTTGTATCTGGTGAGTTGAAGCAGCCCTCAGGTGGATTAGAATACCAAGCAGGCATGCTATGGCTGCAATCTCTCTTGCATAGCATGAGTAGCCCAGCTCTTGCAGATGTTTATCAATAAAGATGATGCACTCTGAGCTGTGACTGTGATGTTTTGGTCTACCTCATAAGTTTTTTCTTTTAATACAGGCTTCCCTCAATAAAAATATCAAATAAGATATTTTAATTTCCTGGCATTCCTGAACTCAGTTTTATTGGCTATGCCAAAAATTTTGCACTAGCATTACCTGACTTTAACAAATCTTCAGTATATGTCACCTGCCATGCAGCTGAGCATGTTTTTTTCATTCTCTTTTTCTTTTTTTCCTTTGTAAAATATTAGAAATTAATTGTGTGTTTGTTCATCAAATATTAACTGGCTTCATGCTTTTATCCCCTCAGCTGCTCCCCATAAGACCTGTACACCAGATTCCTCACCTGTTTTGTTGCCCTTTTCTGGACACACTCGAGGGCTTTGATGTCTTTTTTGTCATGAGGGACCCAAAACTGAATGCAGTAGTTGAGGTGCAGTCTCACCAGAACTGAGTACAGGGGGACAATCACCTCCCTTTTTCTGCTGGCAACACTATTTCTGATATAAGGCAGGATGTCACTGGCTTTCTTGGCCACCTGGGCACTCTGCTGTCTCATATTCAGCTGAGCATATACCAGTACCCCCAGATCCTTTTCCACTGCTCAGTTTTCCAACCACTCTACTCCAAGTCTGTACTGATGTGTGGGATTTATGTGACTAAAGTGCAGGACCTGACATTTGGTCTTGTTGAACTTCATTCCATAGGCTTCAGCCCATCAATGCAAACTGTCTGGATCCCTCTATAGGGTCTTCCTACCATCAGGCAGACCAACACTTCCTCCCAGCTTGATGTCACCTTCAAACCTACTGAGGATGTGCTTAAATCCCTCATCCAAATCATCAGTAAAATTATTAAGCAGGATGGTCTCCAGAACCAACTCCTGAGGAGCAGAAGTCACCAGCTGCTTTTAACTCCTTTCACCCAGCTGTCCAGCCAGTTCTTTGCTCAGCAAAAGAAAAGGTAGCGCTTCTTCATTCTGTTACCTGCAGGACTCTCATGCCTACTAAATCAGAGGCTGGATTTGTCCCATTTGCTTGGTGTGACTGTCACAGAATTACTAGTGAGTTTTAGGAACACTGGTAGTGTTGATGATTTTGTTACATTTAATGCTGTTATCTCCTCTTGCACCCATACCAGCATGTTGTTTTCTTACTTTCATTGAAATATACAGAACATAACAATTTAGAGCAGCCTTTTCCTGGCTGCTGAAAAACTGTTAATATAGACTTTGTTTTTTAGCTGTTGATGTGTTGTTACTCAAAATCATCTGAGATATTTTAGGTGGTGTATTCAAAAATTGCATTTCCAAACCACAAACTCCAATATATAACTTCCTTTCATTGCTCCAATTACATTTTAATTAGTTTCTTCTGATTTCAGCAAGAAGCTGTCAAATCTATAAATGCTGTCAAAATAAAAAATTAGAATATCCTGACTGTGATTGGCACCTATGGGTATCTCTGTTTTCTTTCAGGTCTTCTCCAATACCTCTTTTCAGGTTATAGTTCCTGTCTCTTCACTTGCTGTGCATAAGCCTCTGTAATCTTCATTCCTTATAGCTGGTCCCATTGAGTCAAATGAACTGTTAGAACTGGTTTTTCTGTGACAATTCATTGATGATCTTAACACCAAGCCATGTTCAAGAGGAAAATGAAAACTTGCCTGGGTCCCTGTCTCTCTTTGACCTGGAAACCTGGACAGGAGAGTTGTGTGGAGGAGATGCTTATTTTGGAGAAACTTTTTTTGGAGGAGAAACTGCTGTTTTGGAGGGTTTACCTTTGTTAAAGTAGGACTGTGGCAGAGATACTTATCAAATAAGCCCTGTGAGACGGAAGGTCACCTTGGTCAACAAGCAGACAGAAACAGCTCTGGGAAAGAGCAGTTGTCTTTCTGATCCTTTTCTCGTAACTTCTTCTCTTCTCTGTGGGAACAGTTGCACTTTTTATCTAAATATTGGGGGGAAGAGATGTGTGAGTTCCATTATTTGGTGTTGGTAAGCTGAACTGCATTTTCCTGACTGGAAAAGCAATTATTTGCTCCATCAAAAAAGCATACATTTGTTTTCTGCAGATAGAGCTCTCCAGCTAAGCTTTGCTTCCTTAGGCACCATCTTCACTGAGAGAAAGAACTATTCTGGATCACAAAGAGAGCTCCTTGTGAGGATGTTGGACTGTGCATGACCTCAGGAAGGAGCAGTCTTCCAAACCCTCTCTCTTTTTCTCATGGTTGTATTATTATTGTATTATAGGATCACAAAGGTTGGAAAAGACCACTATGACCATCTAGTCCTGCCATCAACCCACCCCCACCATGACCACTAACCATATCCATTTCCTGGAGAAAAGAAGGCTGCGGGGTGACCTCATTGCAGCCTTTCAGTACCTAAAGGGAGCCTACAAGCAGGAGGGGAATCAACTCTTTGAAAGGGTGAGTGACAGCAGGACAAAGGGAAATGGTTTTAAGCTGAGGGAAGGGAGATTTAGGTTGGACGTCAGGGGGAAGTTCTTTACGGAGAGAGTGGTGAGGTACTGGAACAGGCTGCCCAGGGAGGTTGTGGATGCCCCATTCCTGGAGGTGTTCAAGGCCAGATTGGATGGGGCCCTGGGCAGCCTGGTCTAGTATTAGGTGGGATGGTTGGTGGCCCTGCGTGTGGCAGGGGGGTTGGAGCTTCATGATCCTTGAGGTCCCTTCCAACCCTGGCCATTCTGTGATTCTGTGATTCTGTGATCCCTCAGTACCACATCAGCACAGTTCTTGAATTCTTCTGGGCATGCAAGGCTAAATACAGATAGAGGAGACATTTCCTTCCCAGGACAGGGAAAAGAAACATGTCTAGGTATTTGGAAGGTGTTTTGTTGGTTATTTTTTGCCGCCAGTGGGTTGTACTATCCCTCCTTGCAAATCTAATACTAGATGAATGATGAGCTAGGACTGCATGCAGTTGGAATGGTACAGGCTTGAATACTGCCAGATCCAGTTTGTTCTTTCCAGATTGCTAGCGCTTACTTGCAAAGGTCTCTTTATTGGAGATTTTCCATTATGTATTTAAAGGCGCTGATACACTGATATCTTGCTGTCAATTAAATGAAAACAAATTGCTGTTACTTTGTAATTTAAGGAGGACCTTTCAATAAAAATATGTTTACTAACAGTTACACATACGGAAGCATTTTAAAAATATTTTAAGTACGCTGCAATTAACTAAAAGTGTGAAATGAATTGCTTTACTGGGAAGGCCTCAAATTGCAAGGGCTATGAAGGTTGCTTTTGCACATATATGACCAATAAAATTAGGAGCCTTATCTCTGGGCAAAAAATCTTTCTATTTCAGGGGAGTTTAGAAAATTCTTTCACCTAGGAAATATGCAGTATGATTAGCTTAAGCAAATATTTATCTCTTTAGAGTTGCAATTAAGCACTCATACATGAAACACATGCATTGTTCTTGCCTTTTCAGGAATTGTTTTACACAGTATACTCATGTACAGTGCAAGAAATTTTGAAAACCTACTGTGGATTCCTAAGAAGTACAAAAAAATGTCAGAAAAAATGCTAATAAGGTTTATGCAGTCAAATTACAAAGGAACAGATTTGGTTTTGGTGGAAAATACATTCACACCAGTACACGTGAGTCTATAATTATAAATATAATCCCTCTACCGTTCATGAAACTAAAATATTCATGGGCGTACAACAGCAGTGCAATGGTTTTATGCAGAAATAGAAGTACATTTCTGCATGCAGCTCTTCATTTCACATCAGGAAAGCTGGTTAACGTAATTTTGTACTGGGTGCCTGTGTTTTGGTATTGTCGTTCCTCTCTTGATAGTTCTAAACCCTTGGAAACCACTGAGACGAGTCACTGGAAGGAACTTTGAGCATTTCTAATAATGGAAATATTGTCAAAGGAAACAGATTATTTCTAAATATGTGTAATTGCACTACACATAAAGTAATTTTTTTACATGATGAAGTCAAACTAGCATAAAATATATATTGCAAGAGAGAGGTAATTTACTTCAGCTATGTGACCTCTAGAACATAAGTCCCTTAAGTAGCATATTATTGGTGGTCTTACAGTCATGGTCTCTACTTGTCTCTTCAGTCATTTCACTTCACCAGAAACTGACTTTGCTATTTGTGAAAACTGAGCAGATTCTGTTGAGTCTGTTCAATCATTTAAATACAATTTAGAAGGAAAAGGCATCAAATTCATGGTATTTCAGGCATTCTGGAAGCTAGAAGTGAGATTACCAGAGGCTTTTTTTTCCATAAGCAGGACCAAATGTGTGCTAAGAGATTTGTATCTTGAGATGTTTCACATGGTCTAGTTATATTATTATCAAATATTTCTCAGAAAAGCAGTAATCTGGGAGGTTTCTTCCTCACTGTTATTAACAGTGTTAGCATGGCTACATGTAACTGTTATTTTTTTTTCTTGTTGCACATACATTTTTGTACACCTTCCTCCTCTTCTTGAGGACACTGGAACAGCTAATCTCCCCTTCCTTGGGCCCACTGTCATTTGCCAATAGCTCTGTCCTGTCTTGCACTGATACTGGCAGGTGACATTGGCAAGTTGGGTGAAAAGCTATCTGTTCCCAAAAGCTGTCATCTTTGTCTTTTTGGACCAAGTGGGACAGTGATCTGGCAGAACATGATAGATAGTTTCATGCAGAGTCAGAGCTTTCTCTTCTTGTCCACTTCAGTGAACTCACTGCCTATGTAGTCAGAAATTTATTTGTGCATCTGGAAGACACAAGCTTCAAAAATACTGCGTGGAGTTGAGAATAAAGACACTTGTTGACCCTTGCTGTGGTTGTGTAACATTATCTGGTGAGCAGCAGGCAGGAGCAGGAATAGGACTGTGGTCCCCACATCCTCGAAAAACTACTGAAAGATGTTTCCTTATAAAGGAAAACTTGCTAAAAAGGAAAAGGTGATTTTTAGATGGTTTTTTTTTTGCTGAAGGACCTTTAGAAATGTCAACAGAAAAGAAGCTGAAAAAACCTAATTGGATCATTTGAAGAAAAATTAGGTATAAATCTGCCTGAAATTGATTGGAAATAAGTCTTGGACCACCTCTAGGGTGTTTCTCTCAATGTACAGAAGATTCAGTGGGAAATTCCTATCCTTTCCCTACATTTAGCTAACTTAACAAACCCAGCTAGACCCAGACATCCTACTGTGTGTACATTGTATGCAGACATTATATGTACACAAAAACAGAGTATAGATTATTTTATTTTTTATTTGTGTTATTTTCAATAAAAATATATCCATGTTTTCATTAGAAACAGTGTTTTCAGTTGGGCTTGGAAATGTATTAGTATACACCAAACAGTATCTGACCTGATATAGGCAATTTTAGTCTATTTTTCTCATATCAATTCATTCACCATTTAGTAAAATAAATAAAAAAAAAAGGAAAAGAACTCCTGGAAAACTCTTTCAGCTATAAGTCCACAGCTTGTAATGACATAATAGATCAATGACAAGAACAGGCAAAGGGACAGAAGAATGAATGAGTATGAAGTAAGTATTAAGGAATGAATAAATGTCCAAATATCTCTATACTTCCCCAGTCATCTGACTTGTTTTATAGCACTAAAGTCTTGAGAAATCCTGTTGGATATCAGTAAATCCATTGTTCCTTGTACTTTAAATGTGTAACTTACTCTTTATGTAAGATAGATAAGACATTATAATATTATACATGATTTCTGATAAAAAAAAAAAGGATCTTGCAGACCCAAAGCATTTCACTGAAGTGTATTGTTTGTCTTCATAATTTCTGTCATATCTATTTTCAGCAGGCTTACCTGCTACTTCTTTTCGCTGTCAGAATTATACAGTATTTTTACCAATACAAATAAAGAAAAGTTAATAGAAAATTTCCAGCCATGAATAGTGACTTCCAAACTTCTATAGCATTGGTTGATATACCACCTGTATGGTAAAACAAGCAGTAGTTGCTACATCCCTTAAAATTACCCATTTCTATAATGATTACCAGCTAGTATTCAGAGTATTCAGTTGTTCTGTTCTTAGCTGATATGTTTGTTCTCATTCAATATAGTTGTATTATTGAAAACTGATTTAAAAATGTGTGTAGCAAAACTGCTTGTTACACAGAACAGAAAAATTTCAGATGTACTTCTATTTTATATAATACATACATCTCTTCTAAATATATTGCATATATATATTTCTGGGAGAGTTATAAAGTTTTTATTTAGTTTTTCTTATTCAGAATGCAAAACAGACTGAATTTCTTACGCTAAAGCAACATTGGCTTTTGAACAGTACTCATTCTATGCACTTTACTGCCTTTCCTATTCTGTTCTGGAGATGCTACAGTTCAGCAGAGCACTTCTCCATTTGTTCCTATAATTTTACATAGTTCAGACAGAACAAGAGAGACAGACAGCACAAAAGAGGGATAGGAAGTCTTGATATGCAAAGGTGGGGAGATATTCTGTGTGACAGGTTTTTTTAGCTACCCAGTTAGATTCTTCACATATCACTGAGGAACAGTGAAGATGTTAAAGTGAAGAACAATAATATAGAATTGTTTGCAAATTACATGTAAAGTCAGGAAAATCAGCTTGCACACTGTGAGCTGAGGAAGCAAGGCAGGGATTTCATGCCAAGCAGAGAAGGGGAAAATAAAGGCTCCCTATGTTTTCTACTGTAGGATTCCTGGGGAACAAAGAAGCAGCTCAGAGTTATGCAAAGTCCCTCCATTTGTCTTCTGCAGACAGAGAATTTACAGACCAAGATTTATACTTAGAGAAGACTGAGTCTAAATCCACACTAAAAAGTAAGTTTTCTTCTGGGAAATGCAAATAATTTGTGAAAATACTGATAACTTACAGTTTACATGCTGCACTGTAAACAACAACTCTATATCATCATTTGAGTTATTTTATTCTTTTTAAATGTGTAAATGTAAACAAGAACATAAACATGTCTATTCTACATTTAAGCAGACTTTGCTTAAGGAATCCTATGATGTGACTTACATACACATAAGATATTTGTCCAAACAAAGGAGAAAGGGTGGGCTTTGTGGCCAGGCAAAGTAGATGCTCTCCCCACAGGAAAAGGCTTGAGGTGTCAAGAAAGTGAATGTTGAGGTTTGTTAGTAATTCTTTCCTAAACTAGGCTGGTCTTAGCAGGTGTAAAGGCAGTATTTTGTTGGAAAACAAGTCGAGTCATGGTTTTGTACGTCCCAAACCTTGCTGCTATGCAGAGCTGCAGTCTGACTTCAGCAGTATTTCTACAGAGAGGTGCTCCAGGCACTGGAGAGGTAGAACACTTTGTTCTAAAGCAGAGGGTCCCTAGAAGGCCCAGCAAAGGGAAAAGATTGTTGAATCGGTGGTTGCCTCATTTGACAAGGATAAACTATAAGATAACCTTTTTTTCCTTGACAGATAACTTAATCTTATGTTCAATCTCTAATTCAATCTCTTTTTTTCTGCACAATAAGGATATTAATGAAAAATAAATGGTCTGATGACAAGACAGTATGTTCTTCCTTTGTTCGAGGCTGAACATGATCAGAAATATTAGCAACCTGAGTGGACAGGGGTAGTACAAAAATCACAACATCATTGATCTCTTCAGAAATATAATTTTGCATTCAGACTGGTCTGACTGGTTTTGATGTAGCTGAACAACAGAAGCTTGGATCTAAAATTGTCTGCTGTATAATCCAGCTATCTGACTGCCCCCGTGTGTGTGGATCATTTCATGCTTTCTTTTTCAACTCCTAAGTAGAATAAGTTCTGCCCTACAGTTCATTCTTTCATCTCTGTTTATAACTTCCAGTTTGATGGAGGTAAGTATTAAAAAATCCTATTCTTGTTCTCAGACTGACAATTATTCTTATTATTCTTATTATATTAGGAGATGCCTAACTTTAAAAAAAAAACTGACTAAAGCCACTGTTCTACCACCTACCACTCACGGGAACACTAAATACAGTTGTGAGCCATGTGTTACAACTCTTCCAGGATGCAGTTATATTTAAACTGGTTTATTCTCCTCAGGCTTTGGCTTCTTTTATTTGAGCAATTGTTATATTTAATATTCCCGTTTGAAAAGTGAAAATTATTTTGGGGAACATGGGGATCTTATTACTCTTTCTGTGACCTGTTTACATGTCATGCTATTTCAGTGGCATGTATTGATCAAGCCAGCTCTGTTGGAAGGAGCCCTTCCTGTATCATCTGTTGATGTAAGTAGTCAATCAAACAGCTGGTGTTTCCTCAATATCATTTCACTTCACCCTCTAGGATAACAAGGCTCTCTGTCTGCCATGCAAGCAGACAAGGAATTGATGTTACGGCATTCTAGATTCTAGCATTTTTTTATCTTTGATTTTTTAACCCAGTAGAACTTTTTTAACAAATTTGGCTAGCCATTAACATACATTAGCAAAACCATGTCTAAAACAGAAGATTAATTTTTAAGTTCAATATGTAATCCATTAATTCTTGAAAAATCAATCCTATGTACAAATAATCTGAGTCTTTTTTTTTTTTTTTTTTGCAGTGAGCAAGCTGTTATTTATACATTAACGTCTCCTGAACAGACAGTTTCTATAGAATATCAGAAACAGACATAGAAGTGAACATGGGAAAATTTTGGGACAGAACCAAGTAGATGCATTTTGCAATCAGCTATGCAGAAATATTCCATAAAAGAGGTAGGATCACATGTAGTACAAATCGTTTGCTTCTGTGAGTTGGCAGAAAATATAATTAAAATGAAGAAGTGACATCTTATGTGACAGAACCTGAGTAGGCAGCACAGCATTTATCACCTCCTGTTCACTAGATTTTCTTTTTTAAAATTAGTGAGATTTATCTTATATGACGCCTACTCATGCTCTTGCTGGCATGAACGAAAACAAAAAAAGAAGTGAAGTGTAGCTCTGTAATATAATAGCATGAGTTACCACAGCCAACATGAAGGGACAAACTCATTCCCGATGTTATGGAAAAAGAGCTATAGAAGGGTGGATAGTGGTTCACAAGTGTAGTACTTTCTGAGGTTATTTTTGTTTGCTTTTTTGGTTTTGTGCTCAAAAGTTCTTCTTCTATTTAGGGAGAGCTATATATTGAGCTATTTTCTACCAAGTGAGGACTTAAATAGTGATTTCAGCTGTGTAAATTTGAAGTTATTCTGCCAGAGTCAGTTAAGTCATTCTGGGTTTATACTTGTAAGCCTTTGATCAGAATATGTCAGTGAACATGAAGATATGACACATGAAAATCAATGGTTGATGCTGCTGTTTTTCTTGCAGGTTGAGCATTTTGACTTATTGCTTGCTTGGTTTTCTGTGCTCAGTTTTCTGATTCAACCAGGCTCTGCACTGAGACCAATAACATTACCTTTTAGGAGATGTGGAATCTGGGATATTTCTGACAACAAAACCAAAGAAAAATAAACGAAAGCTAATTTAACTTAGTTTAAATTTAGAAGATTCAAACAATCAGATATTTGGTATTAAAAGAGAAATGAAGCAGTACCATCACAGAAATCAGTACATAAGAAGAGGTACAGAACAGGAAAGATTTAATACAGGAAAGTACTCATGAACAAATTATACAGAATGTGTGGAAGGAGCAAAAGCACAATTGAAGTAGTATCGGTATACACAATTTTAAGCCCTACATCTAGATAGGGGGTGAAGTGAGAAAGTATGTTTTTGAAGGATGAAGAAAAGAGTGACTAATACCTAGATTTTATTTTTTATATCCTTTCTGATGAGTCATTTTCCAATAACTACTCTTGAAGGATGTCTCTGAATGTAGCCCTAGGGTCCATGAGAGCACTCTGATGTTGATGTACCAACTCCTTAAGTTAGCTGATACCTTCCAAAAGTAGAGGCATCCATTACACCTTTGGTCCAGAGGGAAAAAGAACAGCTGCTCCCCCTTTCTCCTTTCCTGACTGGTACACCCACAGTACCTGACCTGTATTCATTCAGAATCACGTTATCTATTATCTTGAATTTGTATGAGCTTTGCAGGGCTCTTACCCGCTAAAAAATGGCTTGGGCAGTGAATGGGTTTTTCTTTTTCAAGCTCTTCATACCAGCAACAAATATCAGTGTTGTGAGTGTACATCATTTTTCTGCATACAATATGTACTGCACATCATTTTCTTTGGTATTTCAGTACACTTAGATTAACATAGACAACACCTCGTGCACATTCTATTGTGAAAAAGAAAAGCAGCTCAGGGGGGCAGCGTCCATGTTGAAGAGCTAAGTATATGATTTCAATGTGCACTGGACTAGTGAGAGTTTTGGATGATTTCTATACTGCTATGCAGTTCCATTATATTTTGCTAATTTTCTCACCTGTCTATATTACCTATTAAGTGAGCCATCCTCAGACTGACTGTGTATTTGCAGTAGCACTTTGCAGCCTTAAATACAAACTTCATAAAAGCAGATTAAAATACCTGTGGATGTTTTCTATCTATCAAGATATTTTAGGACATTAAAAATCAAATTGAATGGATACCACAAGGTCATGAAATGTGTAGCACACATGTCACACAGCCCTTAGGGTGGCTAGCCATTATTACACTGATCCAGTGAGATCTGCTGTACAGCAGTACACTCTTCATGGGACCCCTAGAAGTGGCCTGAGTGCTTTAGGTATGGGTCCATGACATGCAGAACTGCTGTGTTCTTGCAGATTATCAGCCTTTCAGTCATTCATATTCATTCATGCTTTTATGATAAGGGTATTGGCATCAATAATGCATTTGACACAGAAAAAAAAAAAAAAGAAGAAGAAGAAGAAAAAATAAAAGAAAAGCATTTGCAACTGAAGTTATTAACTGACACTTCTCACTCAAGTAGTGTCACTTAAAACCAAATATTTAGACTTCGAATCAGGATAATGAAAAAAACATTCTCAGAAGTGTGATGGAGCTTCAATCTAATTGACATTTGTACTTCCCTGCAGCTAAGGAGGATAAAGTTTCTTGAAAGCATGAGCAAGTTGACAGCCTGAGTTCTCCAGCCTTGGCACATTTATACAAACAGTATTTAAATCAGCAATGTCCTTTACTGAATCTGCTTGCTAAATTCTCTGCTTCTGCTAATAAGGAGATAGGTGAATGTATAGTTTGTCACTTAGCAACCTCATCTGAGTGTTCTGAACACTTTTTGAATGAATAGTTGTTGACAGATTCTTAGAAACAGCTAATTCTTTTTTGCTTGTGCAAGTGGAAAAGTGTGATCCCCTATCTATGTTTGTGCAAAATGATGAGCAGGCGACTAAAGGGAGAGCTAAACAAATAGGAAATGAAAATGGAATCATATGGTCTAATTGGTGTGCATATATATAGAAATTCTGTTTCTGTTCTTCTAATTTGGCTCTACATAAATTTGCATGACATACCTCATGCCTGTTGTATAGCATGCTAGTCAAATTCTTTCCTGCAGAAAAAATGGGAACATAGATCCTTTGCTATGTTAAGCAGCCTCTTTCAGTCCCCCCTGATATTTGTTAAGGTAGTGAAAATAGCACAGACTTACTATTTGCTTACGATATGTTGTAAGAATATTCATTCTTGTCTGTGTTAAGCATCGCCTTTGGACCCTAGGCTTAAACAGCAATTGATAACACTAATTAAAACTGTATTAATGACAGCTGTTAGGTGGATGGGACAAGAGAGGATATGCCTACCTGCAGTCCTGATGAGGGAATGTGGCTGTGAGCAATGGTATCTCTTGTACTGTGTTCTCTTAACAGTGCTCACAGGGAGAGAAATAAATCTCCTTCAGCTTCTTCAGTAAATTTGCACCTGAACAAGGCAGAGACAAAGCAAATTGACATTCTACTGAAATGTAACACACTGTTAGCCTTTGATGACTGAGTTTCCTTAATACTTTCTCTACCCTGACCAGACTGATGATGCAAGTCACCTACCCAACTTCAACTGTCCACCAGTGATTCCTTTTCCAAAGACTGTTCTTTTAGTGACAAAACTAAACTAGCACTTTTCTGTGTCCCTGCTGCCAGCTTACGCAACATAGAATGTTCCTAAGAAAAAAGAAGCATGATTGAATCATAACCAACTTCTGTTCATACCTCACAAATCAACAAGTTTATTTGTGACAAAGTGAACCCCATCTCGACAGCTTCATAGACAGTTAATAAATTAAGATAATGTCCTATTGTAAAAAATGCCCTGTGCCAAGGGCCTGATTTTAAATGATTGGCCTCAGTAAAGGAGGGAAATGTTGGTTTCTTTAAAAATCAAAGGCATCTGATTACACCAAATTTAAAAGCTTGAAGAGTTGAAATAGCTATATATTTTTGTAAGTGGAGGCACTTCTTCCATTCATGTGATAATTTGAAGCACGTTATTTTTGTTCATTGTAGGCTCTCAAATAAATTAAAAACAAAACCAGGACCACTGTAACGGTATGCTGCTGAGTTTCTAGAAAGCTTTGTAAGCTTTCTCTTTCAGCTTCCAATTGTTCATTTGAAAAATAAGAAACGCATTGCTGTGATGAAGTCTGATGGGCTTAGTCTGAGAATATGAGCTTTAAGAAGACCGAGTGCCAACTCCTGCATTCTGGCTAGAGCAACCCCACCCAGTGGTACAGGCTGAAAAGATGCATGGATAAAAAGGATCTGGGGGTGTTAGTTGACAGCCAGCTGAACAGGAGCCAGTATTGTGCCAAGAAGGCCAATGGCATCATGACTTGTGTTAGAAATATTGAAGCCAACAGGAGCAGGGAGGCAATCATCTGTCTATCCTCTGCTGAGGGCACACATTGAGTATTGTGTTCTGTTTTGGGCCCCTCACTGCAAGAAAGACACTGAGGCCCTGGAGCATGTCCAGAGAAGGGCCATGAAATGGTAAAGGTTCTGGAGCACAAGTATTGTGAGGAGCAGCTGAGGGAACTGGGATTGTTACGTCTGGAAAAGAGGAGAGGATCAGGGGAGACCTTATCACTCACTACAGCTGCCTGAAAGAAGGTTGTGATGAGGTGGTGGTTGGTCTCTTCTCCCTCATAGCTGGGGGAGCTATAGAATGAGAGGTGACAGCCTCAAGTTGTGCCAGATTGGATATTAGGAAAAATTTATTCTCTGAAGGAATAGTGAAGCATTGGAACATGCTGCCCAGGGAGGAGGTGGAGTCACATCCCTCCAAGTTTTTCAAGAAAATATTGTAGATGTCACACTGAGCAGTCTAGAGCAGTCACATGCACAGGCTCATGGTTGAGCAAGATGATCTCATTCATCTTTCCAACTTTAATCACACTCTGATTCTATGGTTTGTGGAGTATTTGCACTAGAGTTGGGAGTGAGGCCAACTCGAATCTCATTTTTACCAGGAGGAAAGAAAGTTTTCCTAGTTTGTGGCAACTCATAGGAAACACTCAGTGAGGTGTAGGCAGCTGGCAAAAGGCTCTTAGTAAAATTTTCAAAATAGAATAGAATTTCCTGTAGAGGCAGAAAACACATCAAAATGTAGCTCTGATAAACTGGGTCTTTCATACATTTGAGACATATTTTCTGCTGAAAACTGTGCAGGGCCTTTCTAATGTACATTTTAATGCCTAATGAATTCTTTCTTGTAGTTCAGTCTGTGTCTGACGATACGGAGAAGTTTATCATCTAAGAAATTAGCAATAGGCCACCTGTAACAGAATGACACTGGTAGTGGAAAATGTTAATGGTGAGAAAGTTACTGTAGTCAATTAAACTAGGACTGTGTGTTTTATATTTTCAAATAAATGTGAAATTTTAATAAATAAATAAATAAATAAATAAATAAATAAATAAATAAATAAAAGGCATAACAAGGAGAAGCTAAATATTTCAAGATGTCTACTAAAATATTTTTGCTGTTCTTTTGGTTGAGAAAGAATGATGGATCATCTGCTTTCTTTTCTGTTGCATATTTTCAATGCTCACTTTGCCATCTATTTTTAATGCTATTCTTCCATATTTCTGTTGTTATTCTTCATTCTTCTAACTTTCTTGAGTGCTAGATTACAAATCTTCTCTAATTCTGTGCTGTTATTTCAGATCCTTCTGGTTATTATATATATTTCTCCTTTCCCTTCTTTCCACCCTCTGCTACTTCTAGAAAAGAACTGTAATTTCTAAGCTAACAGGCCTCTGTGCCGAGTGGGAAGGGCTTTTTTACATTGTTTTTCTTCCTGTTTATTAGCGCAGACTGAGATCCAACTTTTCATCAGTTACCTGACAGTGTGTTGACCTGTCAGAGATGTTATACTAATAGTACACTGTGTTCATGTGTGTATACGGTACTGTTTCAAAGGCAGGGGGCTCATTCTCCCTGGCTAAAAGAATTCCCAGTATCAATCAGTATGTGAAAATATCACCAAATATCTTTTGCAGAAAGGCAATGTATGCATCCTCTGTGAAAAATTTACAGAACATCACATTTTTTACTCCAACACCAGCTTCAGTAATCTACTGCTTGGATACTGAGTTTCTAAAACTGTTTGTATGTTGGAAAAACAGTGATTATGTTATCTGAGGGTTTCATGTCTAGGCAGCTAGTTTGCTGTTGTGCAGTGCCTTTCTGTGATGACGTCGTGTATCTGACTGGTCTCTCTCACTGACCAAGTGGTGGGATGTCTCTTTTTGGAGGCAGATTCTGCTTTGTTTGGGGATTGTCAGTATGTGGAACTCCATCTGTGACTTCCAAAATCCTTGCCATGCCTGTGGCAATTGTACATCATGTCTGACTTTTGTCTGTGCGTCCTTTATCATAGCTGTGACTGGTTCTTAGCATCTTTTCGTTTCCAAACGAAACATGCCAATTAATTCATCTCTCAAATCTGTCTCCTCAACATGTGAAAAATCCTGCAGTTTCTAATCCACCAAAGAAGTGTATTTTTAGAAATCACAGGATCTTACTTGTTCCACCAGTGGATTTAGATTTTTAAATGCTTGTTGATATCTATATTCAATTTTGCAGCTAAGTCCTCCTCTTCACAAAACACGATATTGAATATTTATTTGTTATCAGTAAAATATAACATGAAAATAATATTAATGCAATGATGAAATTGGTAGAAAATAAAAAATATCTCAGGTTAAAACAACAGGCAAGAGGATGAACATTTAGTTCATTTTAATGTTTAGTGCATTAAGTCATTAAAGTGCAAGAATGACTTTACTGATTCAGAGCAGAGGCCCATCTAGCTCAGTATTTTGTTTTTAAAAGCAAACAGCAGAAGAATAAGCAAATGAAAACCATATACCACTGGTTATTCCTTATGAGCTTCCAGCAGTCAGGATTTAGTGATTTCTAGAGACAGTGTTTTATCATGCCTATTATCCCTCTGTGAACTTTTTCCTTATAAAAAATGTCTAACATCTTCCTGAATTCATGTAAACCTTCTTATACAGAATATCTAGACACAGTGAGTTCTGAAACTGAGCTACATCTCATTATCCTGAATCTGTCCCCTGGACATTCATTTAATGTGCCTATATTTTAAATTTTTTATTTTCTTCTATAACATTCTCCTATTTGGACACTGCAGACCTCCACTCTATTTAGTATTTTTTTTGTGTAGATGCTGTTTCTGCCTTGACTGCTCTTGCTTTTTGTGTCCTTCTCTTAATTTGGTATTATCTACTGTAACCTCCTGGAGATAGCAAATAGCTGTGATGAGTGATTTCTCATTCATACATAAACTGATTCCTCTTTATTCTAATACAGAAAGTGCTTTTCCCTGTCTTTTTGGCTGTCATGCACTTTGCATGAATAAGTTCAAATCTTAATTTTTTCTACCATTTATAGCCATATTTATTTTGTTGGGTTTATTTGCACCTATAATAGTTCTTGGCAGATTACCAGAACAATTTTGAGAAAGGGAATCTTCTCCCTTTACTGTGTATTTTTTTCAAGATGTTTGTGTGCCTGAATCCACCAATGCTAAGCTAGAGTTAGTATTACTCTCATAGTGTGTATGAGCCATAATCAAAAATTTTGAGCTGCAGTTAAGAGATGGTCCATTGAGTCCTCTAAAAAGGAACAAATACAAAATGGAAGATATAAATACTACAAAAATATATCACTTCACTGAGTGAGCAAGAAAGTTTATTGTTAAAAAATCTAATGGGTGAACATTAGCAAATATGTAAATGTCCAGGAGATAAAGAATAAAGAATTCTACACTTTTTTGGCAATGTGGGTTTTATTTTCAGTGAATGGCAGTGAGCACTTCACAGAGTGGAGAAGGAACTAGCAACAATATTTGATTTTGTTTCTGTTTTGTTGCTAGAAATGGTTGTTATAGAATAATTGTAATTCAGACTGAATCAAAGATAAGTTTAGTGAACCAAGAACTTCATTAATATTTTGAATTCCACATCTCACTAACGAATTAAAAGGACTTTCATATTCTTTAGGAAAAAAGTATGTATCCTGCATAGTGCAGCCTCAGAACCCCAGTTTGGCCTGGAACCACAGGGTAAAGATAGTACAAAGCAAAGACAATCTTCATCCCTTCCATATTGCCCCTGTCTCCACTTCCAGAAAGTTTAGTGATTCACAGTTTATGCTTAGCTGTGCAAACTGATTTATCCTTGTGTCCACTTGTGTGGACTTCAAAAGAGAAACATCAAACCACTCCATTTTGTACACTTATTTGATGTGAACAAGGTGATTGGCCAATTGCAGAGAAGCTGCTTTCATGCCAACTGACAGCAGAAATTACCTATGAAATTCTCATAGGACTGGAGTTTAGTTACACAAGCTTAAAATTAGAAGAACAGTCTGTACTGTATGAAGGAAAACATATCTGTAACATTTGGTACAAGCGAAGACTAGTCAGGATAATTAAATTCAATGTTTTTTAAAGATTAATAGATGTTTTACCTCAATTGTTTTAGCAAGCATAAAAATGGGAGGAAAAGCGTATCACTCTACCAGGTTTTCCTCTTTCATCTGTTCTGTTGCGTTAATTTGTTGGTATCAGAGAGGTGACTAATTGGATGGATTCTGTTGATTTCACATAGTTTTCAAAATCAAATTGCTGCCTTAGGAAGGTAAATCCTTTTTTTTCTGTTTTTTTTCTGTTTGTTTGTTTGTTGGTTTTTTTTTTTATTTGGAAGTAGTATTGGCTGAAGAATGAATTGTCAGTTCCAATGGAAGTATTAATTGATTGTTAACCTTGGAAGTAAAGAGGAAGGTGAAAAAACATGAAAGCCCTCTCCCCCATGATATTTCAGGATCTGTGTTTTTCATTGCAATGCAAATTCTACAAACCTCCACATAGGCAGAACTGATAAAGAAGTTGTAGAAAAGAGCTTGCCTCTATTTTCTGCATTCCATAGACTTAGAAAGTCAGGTACCCATCAAAATGTTGAGGGTAGCAGAAATGGTGCTATGCCTGCTTGGTCAGTCAAGCTCTACAACTGCCACCTGAAGATGTAACTGTGGCTTCCGTGATACATGAGGCAATTCTTCCAACTGTCTGTGGGAAACTGAGATGTAAGCATCTTCTAGAATCTTCATTATCTGTGCCCTCTCTGCAGTCAAGCAGGATTTGGTAACTGTATAATAAAATCCTCATAAGCACAAAGTGTGCATAGTTACTGTGAAAGAAATAAGCTAACCTGCACCAATAAGTATATGGCTCATGCTGCATATAAGATAAAAAGTTTCTTTGCTACTTCATTTTTTTCAATTTAAATTATGGCTATATCTTTCATTTAGTTAAATATATCAATAATATGTAAACATAATAGCTTCGTGATCACTGATGTGGAAGATGTTGAAAAATGCTTCGGTCTTTGTGAGACTGAGTGATTTGTATTCTGTCAGTTCTCGTGGAAGAACTTGAACTAATGCTGCACAAAATCATCTGATTAAATGAGGAAATACTAAAAGCTATGCTATCTCTTTGTACAGCATATAAGATTCCCTTCAGCCATATAGTAATTGATCAGGTTCCTTCTTTTGCTTGAACTGTGTAAGGAAAACCTAAATGCAAATCATTTTGCACAGGATTCTGTAGATATATGATAGTAGACTATCCTTTTATACATCTCTTCATCTGTAAGAGCCAAGCAAGCTCTTAATATTAATTTTCTGTAATATGGCATATTCGTTTTTTTAAAAAGCAATTTCTCTTTACCTTTCTGTTTCTAAGGGGTAGACAGGAGCCTTAGGGCTACAGTAGAACTGAGTGGAGGAAAGCTAGTGAGCTGTGCGCTGTAGTTACACGGGGATCAAGCTCAGCTGTAAAACTCTTCTTGTCACTGTAACTTGTTCTCACGCAACCCAGTTTTGTGGGTGAAAAATCTTTACTTATGAAGTATTGCATGCATGTTGTTAAGGGTGAGTTGACAACATCTATATTTGACCACTGATGAGTTCAGAAAGGAGTGAGGAGAAATGTGTGCATCGGTCTTGTTATAAAGGCAGTTTAAAATATCAGATTTTCCAACCCAGGAAACCAGCAAAAGAAGTAACAACAAAACATTTAATAGAACATGTGTAACATTTCTTAGGATCATCTCTATTAATCAACTAGAAAGTGAACAAGAGTTATCATTTGAGATTTATACAGCAAAATCATGAAATAGAGAAATAATTTTTTGGGACCTGGGTAATGGAAAGAAAAACCAGCGTTCAGTAAGTACTAACCAAGTAAGTAGCAGTTCCAAAGAGATGAATCAGACTTCATGAGCTAATGAATACCTGCAGATATGATCTCTATACTAAATTTAAAATAAATCCATTTTATTAGAACATGCATATGGATCTTAAAAATAGTTGTTTGGAGGCAATTGATTGAGACTGAAGCTTTATACCCCTGATACTACTTAAGGCTACAAGTCAAAATTGATGTGTCTCTCACAATTTTGGGCATTAACACCTTCATTCTAAAACTTTTTAGAAATATTCTTAAAAATTAGGTGTAAGTATGCATTTGACACAATTAAAAATTACTGCCAAATATTTACTGATAAAAAAAATAATAATAAAAGAACAACAGACATGAATTTCCATAGAAAAGTGGAAAATGGTGGTAATAGACCTGGATCAAATAGTTGTTTCAATATCACCGTGCATTTCCAAATGGAGTTTTAATGAAACAGCATGTTAGTGAAGTGAGCATGATTGTGGCTCAAGATTTTTGATAGCTGTGAAGTTTAGGCTGTTTCTGGACTTGATTGCATTCTTGCTGCACTCAGTAAATTTATTTTGTCATTCCAGAGCCAAGGGGTGGTAGAAAACCTATTTGTTAAAAATGATTATGGAGAATCAGAAATGACTACTACTCATTACTGAGCTCTTGGAGATTAGTCAGCATGCTGCTGTCTTTGACCTTGAAATGCAGACACAGGACTGTGTAGGAGTCATGGGGAAGTATATCATGAGTTGACTGACATCCACCTACTCCTGCAGTTACGTTTTAGATGCACATTCTATCTTTGTTTGGAAATCAATCTTTCTAGAGGCCTGCCTCCTTGAAACACAGTTAAATTGCCCTGCAGGACGGGGATATGCTATGAGAGCAAAGAGGATGCTTGCACACAGCATACAGGAAACAGAAATAAATCCATGTCAGCTTTTGTTGTTTATTATCATTGACTGTAATATTGAATATGTAAATTAAGAGTATTTTGGGTCAGGAGAGAGAAATGACAGTGAAAACCAGTGATGATTAAAAACCTCATGCAATGGTGGGAAGGAAAGATATTCTGTTCTCTATTACAGGTATGGCTGAGAGAACACGTATAAGGAGCTCAAATGAAGAAATAATTATGCCGTGGTTTTTGAAGAGGAATGAGGCATGATATGAATATAACCAGAAGAATGTAAGAACTGTTCTCCTTGGATTAACATACATGACATTGGTCTGTGAATAAAATAAACAGTGTGGAGTGTTGGTAGTCTCGTTACCTTCTATAGATATGCGCCACTCAAGTGACAAATCACACTGGAAGAAAATTACCTTTTAATTTTCTGGTCTATATACTGTTACTATTTGCATAAATGCTACTGGTTCTTATTAGAATTTAGATGTATTTCCTGTGGTGATCTGAATGTATTATGGTGCTCTGTAAATTTTTTCAATGCGAGTTGCCGTAAAATCAAATTCAATTTGGTTGGTTTCAAGTATCTCAAAAGGTACTTTCCAAATAGATGTTGAAAATCATGTTGGTTCTATGCTAGTAGCTGGATTTATGTTACAGAATATTAAGCAAATTACATCTTTTATTACATGACACATCATTACAAAAGGCATCTGTGTTCAATATCAGTTAATTAAGGTTAATTGGATCACAGCTAGCTTTCACCCTTCTGCAGAGCAGTGCAGAGCCTCCTGCATTTTATAATGGAACAGCCCTACAGGCAGTTCTCAGGTGCAAGTTCACAAAGGCTATGCAGCTTCTGAGGAACTTGTCACTGGGATAGCAGCATCCTGTTTTCAACAGATTGGCCATTTGCATGGAGCAGGCTTGATCTCATTATCCACTAAGTGATGAGGACATTGACATCACCTCCAGGACAAAGAGGAAGTCAAGTGAAATGGAAGAGTGCCAAGAGTGCCTCTACTCCCTCCTGTAGGACATGGTGATTCCTAAGCTTTATGCAGTTTGTGGATAGTTACTACAGTCTATTCCCAAGAAAGCTCCCTGCACATTTGCTAGGCAGATGGTGACAGCTACAGCCAGAGTGATGATCCCAGTTAGGATATTTTCACAGATGTTTGTGAGCAGTGCAAAAAATGTTGTACTTTTCACAGTCTTTTACTATTAATCAGTAAAAACTGCCTTGATTGATTGCAGGCTGAGAGCAGAAATATCTCTTTCAAAGATTTTAAAGGCTCAACTGCCACGTTATTCTAGCAAATAACACATCACAGAGAAATTTCTTATCTGACCTAGGATGACGAACACCTGTATTTTGATTGTATATTTTGAAGCAATTTATCATTTTGTAAAAAGTATTGATGCTTGTGATGGGCTATCCATTGCTCATATATTGCTGCACATGTAACATTTCCAGGATTTCCACTGCTACATTTTATGGCACCAGTGGGACTGCACATATTCTGAGGCATGCATTTAATTAATTAGTCTTTATCCATTCTATTTGGGGACAGACAGAGGAACTTAATATATTATTACTAACTAATGAGCAAATTCTACTTTCTGATGATTAAATTTTCAGAAGTAATTTGAAATATAGATTGTATGTCCTTCAAAAGGAGACACCATCAGATGAACTTCATTAATTAATCAACACCATTGAGTACATGGCATAGGTATGCAGGTGCTGGAATAAAATGACTGTTCTTTGAAGTTGTTTCTTATTGTTTCAAAGGAAAATGGCCCATAGATTGTCTTCTCTGATACATTAGCTCCATTCATAACAATATAATCTGCAAAGAAAATATCCTAACCTTAATGTGTGCTAGCACTTCTACCATGAATAGTTAACCTGGTCATGCAAGCTGATCTTGCCTCAAGTTAATGCAGGTTATTAACTCCTTTAGCAATCATTTCACATTTCACATCGTGGCTGTGGGCCGTCTCTGTTGGTCCTGCAAAATATATAATGGTTTCCTGTAATTCTCCCCTTCCCCATACAACAGAGAAGACAGGCTGTTTCTCCCACATTCCATTCTTGGAAAAGAAAACATTGCAGCTTGTTTTATTGCAGCAGAGAAGGTTATGTATTTACCCCTTTTTCAAGTCTTAGTTGCCAAAGGCAACCAGTGGTAATGCCTGGTTTTGGCTCAGCTGAGTGCTATTCTGCAGTACAACAACATGTAGTGAAGAAAAGCTTTGTGTGTCCTCTCCTTTCTGAAAAAGTAAGGAAAATTTCTGTCCTTCCATCCTTCCATTCATCCTCACAAGGGTGATAGAAGAGTCAGGAATGTGGTTTTTGTGTTTGAAGTAGCCCAGTGGCTGATTCAGAGGAGCTGCCTAGTAGAGGCTGAGGCATGAAGTCAGCACAAAGTAATGCTGGATACTTCCTTGCTATGCTGTGATATAAAAAAATATATATATATATGAAGGACTAAGCTTTACATCACAAAACATCACCTCAGATGTTTGAACCCTGTTGTATTCCAACCTGAGGGACTAGGACCTCCAAACTGGCATGATCATTGAAGATCACATCATGAAAGTCTTGCCTGATTCATTGGTCTGCAAGGATTCAGATATACAGCATTAGGTCCATTTCTGGGGAAGGAACCTCAGGACTGGTAAAGCTCTCCCCTTCCTTTTGAATCCCACTTCCTGACAGGGGACCTCTTCAGTTGAATGTGAAATTAGTGCTGCTGATTAGTCATCTATGCACTGCTGTTGAAAGTCAAATTATTAGGGACAAAAATGAGTATTAACAGAATTGACTAAAAAACAGTCTTGGAATTAGATCTAAATTTCAGTCCTGGCTCTTCTCTAACTTAGAATCAAATAAGGTAAATAAATCCATTGAGAATAAACACAAAGTATCTATCAAATCAAATACGCCCAGTTTAGTGACACTGACATTCTCATGGAGGTTGCAGAGGTCACACTGACAGAAAAGGCCAGAACTGTGTGTACATTCAGAAAATGAAAGGTGAATGTCATGATGTGATGCAAGGGTTTTTAGATCCTAGAAAAGATTGCTTCTTAAAGCAGTTATTGGAACACTTCAGAAGAGGTAAAACTTGAATTAATCTAATCCAATTTGTTACTGCTAAATAGCTACTATACTGTAATTACCACAATATACTCAGATTTAGACCTGTCCCCATATAATGTAGAACTACTTAAAAATCAAGTACCTATTTTCAAGAGATGAAAAGAAGCAGCCAAAATCTTATGTGGAGATCACGTAAATATACTATTCTGTACCTCAGAGTAAATGTAATTCACCTACTGAAAAAGAAAATGTTGGAAAGTATCCCAAATCAATCTTTAAACACTAGAGTAAGTGGTTTTACTGGGAATTAAGAAAAAAGGTACTTTCATATTCAAATGGAAAAAGGGCATAAACAAGTTAAATGTAAAATTAATGAGACAGGACCAATAAGGAAAGAAGACTTTGGAGAACAATATTGTAAAAGCATATAAATTAAAAAGACACTTATTTATGAAACATATTAGGAAGCCTGCCAGAAAGTGTTGGAGGCCAGTGGATGGTCACTGCTTAATGGCAGTTCTCATAGGGCAAAAAAGCAGAAATATTAAACCAATTCTTTTCAGTGAGCGTCTCTATCAAGAAGATACTGAAATCAGAGGGCTTTGCGTTACATGGATCAGTGTTTAAAGTAGAACTACCTCAAAGAAAGTTGTCAGAAGAATAAGATTTAGGAGGTGAAGATTAAGGGAATGCAGATGAATAGTCACAACTGGTTGCTATTTACCTGGGAGCCCTCAAAGAACAGAAACATAAAATTGAAAGCTTTCAGCTATGCAATGGAGCCTATTGATTAAATCAGTTATGGTACTAAAGAGGGTGAAATACCAAATATAAAGACAAGTTTTAAGAATTATTTAAGGGGAAATTCAGAAACTTCAAGACACTCTGTATTTATTTGGTAACGTGAACTATTAGAAGCCAACCTAAGGCTAATAGATACAACCTTATATGTCTATTGAAGTTCTTTTCTCATCATTAAATATACAGAAAAGTGATCCAATTGATACACTGACAAAAAGCTTTTTGTCAAAGTCCTTTGCTAAAGGCCCTTGGAGAAATTAAGTTGAGGTAGGATAGCAGAGAAAGTCTTCTGTGTACCAAAGACTGTTTAAAAGATGGAAAATAAGAGTAGCAGAAAATGGTGAGATTTCACAAGGAAGGAGGGTAATGGTGCAAGTCTGGAGGCATCTGTGCCGAGGTCTATGCTGTCAATTATACAAATATACTAATATATAATAATTCATTACATTATTAAAGAATGTGTGTGCATGTATAAAATACATACAAGTATACTAATATATGTGTTTTAATATACAGATTGCAACATGACAGGAAGTCTGTGTTTAGTATTTACAAATGCAAAGTAAAGCCTGTAGGAAAATCTATCCTAGCTATATGCCTACAGTGACAAGATCTAAATCAGTATTACATTACCATGTAAGACAGAGAGCCTGGAGTCACTGGAAACTGTTCTGTAAACACATTGGCTCAATACTGTTAAAAAAAAAATCAGACAGAACATTAGGAACTATTAGGAAAAAGAAGTGTTGTTTACTGTTTTGCCTTCTATGCCATTGTGAATAGTTAATAATCATAGATAATTTTCATGCTGGATACATTTTTGGAGATCTGAGCTTTCACTTTAAAAAAGGTATAATTTAATTGAAAAAGCATTATAACTATCACTCAAAAGGCAGATTTATAGATTTTATATGCTATTCTTATGAAAGGGTATAAGGATGGCTGGGGTATGGAGCAACACTTATACAAGACAATATCCTGGTGTGCTCCAGGAAGGAAGAGAGAGCACAGAGAGAACAGGGATACAGCCAGGCAGCAGATTGCTTCCTGTTCTTGTCTGACACTAACTCTTTACCTGCTCAGAGCATTTCCTTTCATGGCCCTGCTTCTGTAAGGGTCAGATAGCACATTTCAGATCAGATCAGAAGTTGAGAAAGATGTTAGCAGTGCTGTCTCAAAATAGGAAAGACCTATCCCAAATCCTCTCACTTCTTAGTAAGCTGTTCCAGCTTGCTTTGTATTTGAGTGGGATACAACAGATATGCACTGACCTACTCAAGAGCAGAAAGTACCCTACCTAAGGTTGGTAGCCTGAGGTTCAGGCTGCCAAGGCACATGCTGCACTATGTCACAAGTTGTTGGTGGACCCAACTTTGTCTGATAGCCCATTTGTTACCAGAACAGCGCAGTCTTACAAAGGATAACCTGGAGATACAGAGACAGATGTAATTTATAGAGGCATTTATTGGCTAATTGTTGTCTAATGGTAAATACATTCAGGAAGAAACCTCATGTTTTATGTACAGATATATCTATGATAAAGGAAAAAGTGGGAATGTGTTGAAGAGTTGCTTGTTACAAACTCTTTGCTCATCTCTTATTAGAGGCAGGAAAACTTAGAAATCCTCTGCAATATCTAGTTTGCAAAATGAAATAAATAAAAAAATTGAAAAGATGATGCAGTCACTGCATTATTATCATTTAAACATCATGATCTTAGAAAGGCAGATATCTGAGAGGAAATACTGCTACTTGACATGAAATGCAGTATTTTAACATTAGTACTCAGAGGCAAAGAATTAGTTTCCAAAACTTCAGAATATTGCAATTTTGCATCATGTTATGTTATTTAATACCATAAGCATCTCTTTTTTTTGTTTGTTTGTTTTTTGTTTTCTCATAGGAAAGAGGTTTTAAACACACTCAGAGAGGAGATGACTGTATAAGCCACCAGATCTGTCTGAAACCAGGTGCACCTATTTTTTTTTGTCTCTTTTTCCATAGATAATTGATTGACAGCTTTGTGGTTTCCAAAGGATACATAGTACATATAAATGTCAGAAAAATAAATTCAAACATTGCATCTTTTTGTGTGATGAATAGTCCAGTGTAAGATTTTTATGGTTCTAAATAAAATTTATAATTTAATGTGTTTGATGCTTTATGTGAAGCTCTGAGGGCACTGTGACTAAAAAAAAAAAGCAATAGGATGGGGCTATGGGACTATTTTGTAGAAATGTCCAGCTGACTTCTAATATTACTGAAATTTATGCTAAAGCTGAGTGGTTCCATTAATACAAGACCTTATTTTTCTCACTGATGAGTGTGGAAAGACAAGGACACCAAGCCTGAATGCTGCCCATGGAAGAACAGAAGTTATCTTATAAAGCATACTAATATGAGGGATTAAACAAAAGCCAAGATAACAAGTTCTTGTCATAGCACAGAGGTAATCTTTGGGAAGTAGTTGGTTTTTTTTTTGATCTACCACCCCCAACTGTTTTCCAGCAGAGATGTGGACTCCAAGTTGATGATGAAAGTCTGACTGAAAACAAATTTAATTTTGTTTTTTTTCCTTTTTCCCTATCTTTCATGGATTCCTTTGAAGTGGAATATGGATTTGTGATAGACAACTCAATTGATGTATTTCTTCACATTTTTAATGTGAACTATGATTAGATTCAGAACTGAGATTGTTTAGTTTGGAGAAGAGGAGGCTCAGTGGAGACCTTATCACCCTCTACAACTCCTGAAAGGAAGCTGTGGCAAGATGGGTGTTGGCCTCTTCTCTCAGGTAACTGAGATAGAATGAAAATGAATGGCCTCAAATTTCATCAGGGGATGTTCAAGTGGGATATTAGGAAACATTCCTTCTCCAAAGGAGAAGTAAGGCATTGGAATGGGCTGCCCAGTGTGGAGGTACCATCCCCAGAAGTGTTCAAGAACCATGATGCTACCAGATGTGGCACTGAGGGTCACAGCTAGTGGACAATATCGGTGATAAGTAGACAGGTGGTTGAGATAATCTTAGTGGCCTTTTCAAGCCTTAATGATTCTATGATTCTGAATTAGATGACTGGCTGTTTGTGGAACCTCTTGGCAAGTGAGGAGAGGGACTCCAGTCTGGAGAGCCTGCTCAGGGAGGGAGGCAGAGGCAAGAGGATCAGAGGCTTGGAGGTCCTTCACGTACTCATCTTTGCATACAACAAATCACTGCTTTAGCTGTCATTGCTGACTATGGCTTATACTTGATACACAGATCCTATTCACAGTTTTAACTAATAAGCGAATACTAGAAAAAAGACAAGCAATGTTATGATTTCTAGTTAGGATTCACAGTTTGGAGTGATGCTTTGCTGCAGACTCTAGGAGTACTTGGAGGAACTGGGCCTGTACAAAACATAGGAAAAGTTTTAAGTCCTCTTAGACAGGCAGAGTTTTAATAGGAAACAATACTTCTAAGGGTCTCCTCTCTTTTTGTGGAAATGTTTGCTCTGAGCATCTCCTTAATAGAGACAACTCGCAGTACATTCTGTGAATGAACACACAGAGGTCTCTTATTTTCTTCTTTGACTTTCTGTATATCAAAGAAAGGAAGTTTTCGGACAGGATAAGGATAATGATGAGATATAGCTTGTGGTAGAGTATGTGGTAGAGTATGTAAAATTCAAAAAAGTTAGTTAAAAAACTAAACTAACTTTTTATTTATAAACAGCAATGTTCCATGGAGCAAAACTGATCTGTGCACCATCTGCTTTTAATTTTTGGACAGAATTCATTGCCTAGCGCTCCTAAACCTATGCCCTCTGAGAATTCACTTATAAAAGCAAATAAAATTACCTTTTGGTATACAACTTCTCTCCTTTCTAATTTGTAGGTGGAAACATTTCCCTGAAGACTTCTCCCCTTGTGTCAAAATGAGTTCCAGTGTCACACATAATAAAGTTCATGATGACACCATTTTTGGCATACTGGCATATTACTTCCGTAAGGTAAAACTTAATTCTAATAAATTTATTGTAGAGAACTGATGGTAGCTCTTCCATCGGAGTTATACCTACAGAGAATCCCCTTCAGTATTTTTTATTTGGCTAGAGGACCAAGAAACATTTAATACGTCTGTGAGCCTAAGATAGACACAAGCCACATCAAAAACGGTAGTGTTAAGGGGAAGTATGGTCTAAGAACTTCCTGAAAGTTGACACCAATAACCTAAAATGATGTTTGCCATTCTGTCATGTGCAATATCTTCTGACTCAGTAGTTGATACTAGACCTGCACAAATGGTTCAGTGTAGTTACAATATGCAAATTGGAGGGAATTTTGAGTCTGAATACGAAGCAGCTTACAGTTATATCAGGATTGAGCTGATTACAGTAATAACTGAGCATTTCTGGCATTTTCTGCCTTTCCTTTTCAAGAATACCAATGTTACAAAAAACACCTTTGTATCCTGTTTGTTACTTGATATTTGAGCCTTTGCATGAAGGGTCACAGCCAAGGCTGGAAGCAGTGTTGAGTGCTGGACTACTTTTCACCTCCTCTTGGAGATGATGGCTCAGTGGCATGTTGAATAATCACCCAAATTTGTGGGCAATTAGCCAAACACAAGAAGACCATATACTGTCAAGGTACAGAGATTCAAAAATGCTATATGCATTTCTACAAGCAGCTACGTGTCTATATATTAAGAATGCCTTCAAAAAGGCTTGAGAGCAGACCTGAGGTGAAGGATTTGGGAGTGTCAGTTGATGAAAGATTCAACATGAGCTGGCAATGTGTGCTTGCAACCCAGCTGGCCAAACCTATCCTGGATTGTATCAAGAGAAGTGTGAGCAGATTGAGGGAGGTGATTATGCCCCTCTGCTCTCATGAGACCCCATCTGGAGTACTGCATCCAGTTCTGAGGCCCCCCACACAAGAAGGACATGGAGCTGTTGGAGCAGGTCGAGAGAAGGGCCACAAAGATGATCAGAGGACTGGAACTACTTCACTATGAGGACAGGCTGAGATAGTTGGGGCTTTCAAGCCTGAGGAAGAGAAGGCTCTGGTGGGGGCCTTGTAGCAGTCTCCCAGTACCTGAAGGAGCCTACAAGAAAGCAGGGGAGGGACTTTTTATAAGGGCATGTAGCAACGGGATAAGGGAAAATGGCTTTACACTGGAAGAGGGCAAATTTATACTAGATATTAGGAAAAAAATTCTTTACTGTGAGGATGGTGAGACACTAGAACAGGTTGCCCAGTGAGGCTGTGAATGCCCCTTCCCTGGAAGCATTCAAGGCCAGGCTGGATGGGGCTTTGAGCAACCTGGTCTAGAGGGAGGTGCTAGATGGAACTAGATGATCTTAAAAGACCCTTCCACCCCAAATCATTCTATGATTCTATGATTCTAAAATGATGTTAATATTATTGTTGTTGTTGTTACTTATGGACACCACACAACATGCTACTTTGTATCAGGTGGCTGCTCCCAAAGAGCAGTATAACTGTTTCAGAAAGATTACGCCCTGGAGGTACATCTAACAAATGCAATGTGTTATATCCCATAAAAAATAATGCAGGCAAAACCAAAATAAAGGCAAACAGAGCAGGCTGTGATTATTTAGAAAATGTGCCACGGAACAAGGGCTCGCACAATGGCAAGCCTTCCCACCTTCCCAACACAATCTTTAATACTGCAAGCAATCTCCCATAGGGAGCGGAGTGATGAATAGCAACACTGAGACTGGCAAAGGGTGAGAGTCTCCCCAGTGCTCTGCAGGATCAAGCCTCAGGCTTGTAACACTGCTGTAAGCTGCATGTGTCAGATCACTGCTGGGGACTACAGTCACATTGCTGTACAGGGTGCCATTGCTGGGAGGTGAGGTGGAGGGGATGAAATCCTTCCCTATTGTGAGCATATCTGACATCAGCAATTATCAGCTCCCCACTGTCTGTGAAGCATTTCCTCTATTTCAGCAGCCAGGATGGTGTTTTCCCGGCTTGCTGCAGTGCAATGATTAGATTGCTCTCTCTAGCCAACTAGTGATGTGTTGCTGCAGGCTGAATGATAACTAGGGCAGACAGAAAGGGTTGTTCCTAAAGTGCTCCTGGGATCATCACTCATTTGTTGTTTTTTTCATTTCCTCCCCAGACTGCTTGCTGACAAGAGGCTTGCAACCGGTGTAGTACCAACAGCCATCCTAGGTCGTGGTGCTTTAGCCCTCATGCTAGCATTGTTCTATAATATTCAGATTCATGAATTCAATTACAGGAACTTACAACCTGTTTAGCTTTGTTGTTGTTAATTATTTATTCCCGTCTTGGTTTAGCTGCACTTTAACCCTTCTCAGGATAACTGGGGAGGTACCTTTTGGTAACGTTTAGGCTGAACACAATAACTATAGGACTACCACAGAAATCTTTCATTCTGTTTTACCCCATCTGACAGCTTCGTGTGGGAGCATATGGGCCCTTGTGTGTTTCTGAATTCTTATTTCTTTGCCACTTCTACTGCCTTATATAACCTTTTTCTTTATTCTTTAACCAAGTAATTCTGACACTGAACTGTAAAGAAAACAGATTTATCTAATTGTTGGCTTAACATTATCAATCAGTTACTACCAGAAACAAGATAAGAAACTCCGTAGTTATTCTTTTAAAATACTGCACCTTCTTTTCTCCATCCAAACTCATAATTTGATGGCTTATGGCTGACATGATTTTCATATGCCTGCAAGTGGCAAGAGTTGTGTCTGTACAAAGGGCAAAGAAACAGATAATCAGATTTGTGATGTGTGCAGGAAAAGTCTGTAACATTTAAGATCTTTAGCAAAATACCCCAGGAGTCCAAGCAAGTTACAGTAAGCAAATTATCTTGGAACAAATTATCTGATATCTAATTGAATTTCCTGCCATGGCTCCCATCAGTCTTGCATACTGAAGTGCACTGCACTTGATAACAATTAGAGCTGATGATTAATTGTCAGGCATAAAGCAACTCAAATAATACATATGAAGGCATATTATAGGCATGATATTTTTCTTTGTGAATGTTACCAAACAGTCAAGTAAAGCATTCAAACTGATGAAGATCTTTAATTGGTAAGGATTTCCCAGTAAGGAAATTTAAGTAATGATATCATACCTTTAAGGGGAGAAAAAAAGAGTTTGTTGGTAGTTGTTTTCGTTTTCCTTTTTCTAGGTAGGTATAGAATGGTTCAGAGGGTTACTTGGGCAAAAATCTCTTTAGTCTTATGTAACTAAACATTTAATGAATAAAACACATAATGAAAAAAAGATAATTTAGTAAAGGAAAAATATCACAAATATCACATAATATTTTCTTTTGTGGAAAGGAAAAGATTAAAAGACTGGAGTGGTTCCTTAATAAGCAGAGAAAGGATTATGAATGTACGTGGTTATAAGTTGTCTTCTCTCTTCAACCCTGGTTGCTCCAGTATTCCATGGTAATAGTAGGGTGAAAATATTGTTGGCATGGGCACTTAATAGTTCTGAATATCTACTTGAGATGTAGATCTCTACACTAGAGATTCTCAAGGAAAATGAACATTAAGTGTTTAAGTTCTTTATATACCTTGAGAAATAAACTCCATTTATAGAAAAGCAAAGTCCTTCCTTTTTGGTGTGGTTGTGATACAAGGCTTGCTGAAATTGCTGAGATGAGTTCCACAATTTGACCCTATCTGTTCTGATATAATGCTTATTTAACTTTACTTTCAAATGAGTAATTCCTCAGCAACAGCTATTCAAAGCAGAATAAATACAATCTTCTCATAGTTCTCCAGAACTACTCTTTTTATATATGGCAATAGGCCATGTTATTGAAATTGTCCCTGTTTTCAGAACCACTATAATTCATAACTACTATAGTTTAAATTCTGTAATTACTAAGACAGTCAGCACTGTTGATAAACAATGATTCCCGTATTCCATACCTTATCCTGTAGGTTTAGCTACAGCTTGTCTTATGTAATATATTATGAGACTATGAGAGTTCACATTCAAATGCAAGTTTGTGTTTCATTTACAGTCAGCTCCCAAACCTCAGCATATTTGTTGTTGTAAGCTTGTCTGTTTTTGTTGTTGTTGTTTTTCTGTTTTATTTTGTTTTCCTTAAGTCACAGAATCATGGAAATGCAGGGGTTGGAAGGGACCTCTGAAGATCCATAAACCTGCTAAAGCAGATTCCTTAAAATACGTTACACCCAAATGCATTCAGGCAGGTTTTTAATATCTCCAGAGAAGAAAACTCCATAACCTCTCTGAGCAGCCTGTTCCAGTGCCCTGTACTGCTCACGCAGTACAGGTTTTCCTTGCATTCAAGTGCAACTTCCTGTGATCCTGTTCGTGCTCATTGCCCCTTATTCTGTCACTAGGAACTGTTGAAAAGAGCCTGGCCCCATCTATTTGATTCCCACCCTGCAGATATTTATAAGCATTGATAAGAACCCTCTCAGCCTCCTCTTGTGTAGGCTAAACATCCCCAGGTCTCTCAGCTTTCCCTCATACAAGAGATGCTCCAGGCCCCTCATCATCTCTGTGGCCCTCTGCTGGGCTCACTCTGTAAGTTCTTTCTTGAACTGGGGAGCCCAGAACTGGACACAGCACTCCAGATGTGGCCTCAACAGGGCAGAGTAGAAGGGGAGGATCAACTCCCTTGACCTGTTGGCTATGCTTAATACACTCCAGGATATAATTGGCCTTTTTGGCCATAAGGGTACACTGCTGGCTCGTGATCACCCTATTGTCCTCCAGAACACCCAGGTCCTTCACTGCAGAGCTCCTCTCCAGCAGATCAGACCCTAACTTGGACTAATGCTTACACTTATTCCTCCCCATTTATAGAACGTCACACTTGTCCTTATGGAACTTCAAAAGGTTACTCTCCACCTAGCTCTCCAGCCTTGTAAAGCACAGTTTAGACAAAACACTTCAAGTGAAAGATTTTTTTTGCTTATTTATTTACCTATTTTATTCTCTTAGAACAGCTCTTAGAAAAAGAGTGCATTTGGGAACTAGTACAAGTTGTGGAAGACGGTTATTCAACAATAGATAAGTCATTACCTTTCTACTAAACCCCAATTCAGCAATATTCCTTGCAAAGCATTATTTCCTTAAGAGATTTCTTCATTTTTAAGGCTGACATATCTTGACAAGATGGCAGGTGATGATAGGATTAAGAAAGATTAGTCAAGGTAGTCTAACATCTGAATAAGACTTTGACAGGGAGCCTGCATACTGATATTGCATAAGCCATCTCATTACCCTTAATGTTTTGAAATAATTTTCTGTTATGCCTCTGATAAATATAACAATAAAAGACAAGATAGGTATTACTTAGTGCCTTTTCTCAGCAATTGCTCTTCACAGGGTTTCAAGGGAAACATGTGCATCCTGCCGGCAAGAAAGCAAGCTCTGTGTCTGCATGGGGAAGATCACAGTTTCACTGTACTGCATTCCAGAAATAGAAGGGAAATTTGTCAAGGTTTTCTGTACATTCTCTCCTTTTCTCCTACATACAAACCCATGCAATCTTCTAAGGACAGGGAGAGATGCCAAAATGAACACAGTGATGTAATGGTCTGTGATGCTGGGGTGAGGCAGAACTGACTCTGCATCTCGTTACTGTAGTAGATGGTCTGGTTGTCATATGATAGGTCTGTAAGCCTATCCCAGTCACGATCAAGTATATGTAGTTAAATATCTCTAAATTTAAATTTCAGAGACATCTGAAATCAGCAACAGATGGCCACCTATTTGAGAGGCCAGTATTTCTCCTCCCTAATCACTGTCATAAACAGTTAAAACAGAACTCCACTATATATCATTCTGAGGGTGGATAAAGGAGACAGATCCTCAGCTATTTTGTAACCCATGGTGAGGTGAGAAATCCATGGTGAGGCATGAAAATGTGAGGTGTCCAAGACATGGACTGTAACACCTTATGTTTGCATTCTAAAATGTATTTCTGTAATTTTGCAGTCATCATTCGAAGACGCAAATTTTATAGCATCTTTAATATCTATAATTTAATTATAGATTTAATTATATCATCATTTATTATTTGAATTACCATAATAGCAGATGTTTTCCTGCTGTGGTGGCAGTTCAGATTTTATGTTCTTAACTGAAATGAAGACATCAGTAAATATCTGTACAGCTACATAGTTGTTCCTATGCAGCTGAGGAACCCAAAGACTGAATTTATTCTCCATTATTCATGGTGACTGTGCTTGTAACAGTTCCCAACTAGATTAGAGGTCAAAACTGCAGCCATATGCAGTGCTGGATTGTTTGCTGGTTTGTGGATTCCTTTAGAAACAATTTATAAAAGACATCTGCGACAGACATTGAATTGCTTCTAGTATCAAATGTACCTGTGACTAAGGTACATTCTTAGAGAACTGTCTCCTTCTATAATTACAGGATTTATTCCTCTAGTTGCTGCTCATGGTTTCATATTGTCACCATTCTCCTTAATTTTTGAACACTCTCCATAGAATCACAGGCTTGATAATAAATTCCTGAAAATGAGGTTCAAGGTTGCTGAGTTGAAAGTATGAACTTGCTTTGCTTTAAGTTCACACTAGCCTTTCAGAAAAAAAAAAAAATCCTTAATCCCGAAAGGATCTTTGCACTGCAGGTTTACAGCCATTGACTAAGAGGGCTGGTTGGAGTTTCTGGCCCAGTTTGACTGAAAAAGTTTTGCCTGTACAGGTTGGGATAAAATATTTGCAAAGCGTGATGATGTCAATATAATTTGAGATCTGTTTGAAAGATTTTCCAATGAAAATATTACAAGCAGTCTTGCAGTGGTAAGACTCCAGGTTCACTGCACTTCTTTGGAAACTCTGTGAACAGCTATAAAGTTTTGTCTCGGCCTCTGAGCCATTCCATTTTAGATTCAGCACAAACACTGGTAAGCCTCATTGGTTTTGTGTTTGCAGCAGAAACAGTCCAAATAAATAAATAAATAAATAAATAAATAAATAAATAAATAAAGACAAAACAAAAACAAAAACAAAATAAATTAAGAAATAGCAAAAAAGAAACGACCAAACCCACCAAAAAACTATCAGAATTATGTGTTCATATTATCTTGAGAGAAATCACACACAGAATGACAATATATACATAGGCATACAAGATGTTAGAAAAAAATCACCACTGCCAGAATATCATCTTCAAATGTTTCTATGCAACCTAAGAGACAAAGCAAATGCCATGAGGTTTTTTTCCATCATTATTCTGAAATAGAAAACAATGAAAAAATAACCATAACAAACAAAACAGTTGTACTGAATAAGGTTAAGTTTTTAGACAAAGTGCTACAATCAGAAAGCAGCAAGGAAAGAAAATCTAGCTAGAAGAGAAGAAGATATTTTTGTTAGCAATTTTTTTTAGGGTGAGTTCATACTTGTGTGCATTTGTAAGTTGGAGTATAGAATTGAAATGTGCAGCATCAGAAAACAGCAATTCTTTCTTATCTACATTGTAGTTGTGCTGAGACTCTGAATCAGAGGTTGTTACAAATCTGAGGTGTAAGGCTACTTCTTGTCCTGAAGAATTTTCACGTGAGATTAGATTAAAGATTAGATAAAACATTATATAAAGATTAGATAAAAGGCATGCTCTTGTATTAATTTTTTCCAGCTTCAGAAAGGGATTTTGAATACTTTATAGATATATTTAAACCAACTTAAAGAAAAAGTAGAGGATCTCTTTTTTTTTTTTCCGTCAGAACAGTTAAATGCTACATCTGTACAGAGTCTCAAGCATAAATGTATGCTATAAACTGCATTTCTTTAAGGAACATCAACAAGTGAGTATCAAACTGCTTCCCATTGACCCTCAAAGTCTCTAAGTTTCATCTGCAGCTAAAAACGAATGCCTGTTTCCTTGACAGAGACATTCCTTGTTTGCATGAGGGAAACAAGAGGCTTTTAGTCTCTTAGTATTTAGGTGACTCCAGGGAGGACAAGTGATGTTCTGCATCAATAACCCTTCACATTAAATATCTATCAAGTGTCGTACACTGTACCTAAGGTACAAATATTCTTTAGCTATCCTGTCCTTGACTCTAGTCTCAAGGTTATTCTTCTGGTTCTCTTCTCATCTTTGCTCAGTAGCCACTGTGGTTGACATTTTCATAGTTACAGTTCTGTAAAAGGGTATTCACAGATGTGTGTATGGGGATGGTGCTCAAATTCATCTTGTCCACTGATAATAAGCTGATGTTTGATGTCTGCATCCTGCTTACATTGGAGGCATGTTATAAATGAAAAGACTTTGCTCTTACATGGGGATTATTTTTAATTTACCTATTTATTTATTTTAATTAAGCTATTGGTAATGCTGTATTACTCAGCAGTGCAAAGTGGAAGCATGACTTCAATCTACTAACCTCAGTTAGGTAACTTGAGAGTAGGTAGGCACAGTTCAAAAAGCAGTATGCTCCAGTGTAGAGTTGAAGGGCTAATAAAGAACAGAGAAAGTCCATGATAATTCTGAAGTTTTTCCTATTGCTGTTGCTGGAACATCCTTATGGTTTCCCTTGGGGGACTTCAGAGTTTAAAGAGTGGGGGAAATAAAACAGGTCCGTCACCAAGGTACTTTGGGAAGCATCACATCAGGACAAACTATGCAAAGCCTCTACTTCTAAGAGCGTTTCTGAAGGCTCTTTAGAATTCTAGGAAGAAGCCAGATACTTTCCTGAATTTGTACAAAAGATACAGTACATCTTTTTTTTTATTAAAATAACTGCATTTTACTCAGATTTCATCTTAAGAAGAAGGGCTTGCCACCCTGTTCATATGATAGCTTATGTGAAGTCTTCTTTCTGCCTGCCATGATGCTACCATTTTCCTGATTATCTATGCTTTCTGTCTTGAAACTATATTTGATTTTAGTTCTCTGCCCATAAAAATTGACTTTGTTCTGTTTTTGTATACAAAGTCTAATGATTAATTATTAGTACTACCACAGCAAATCACAATATTTAGGCACTCATATCAGTAAAACACTAAAAGACTAAATTAAAGGAAAATTTATTTTTAACGCACAACACTTTATGTAAAATAATAATTAATGATTATGACTACAACACTTCTGATGTGATCCACATTCATGGAAATATTCTCTCTTGTATCTATTAGGTTATTAGAAAAATTCCTAGTAAACAGAGCAGAGCCAAAATTTCACTCAACTCAGCAAAAAAAGGAAATGTATAGGAAGTGGGAGAAACAGAATTGAGATACTTACGTGTTTTCCTTTAAGTTTTGTAAACAGGATTTACTTATATATGGTTGAATTGAAATATTGATGCATTTTTGCTTTAGCTCATTTAATGGGTATTGATGCCCATCATTTAAAATTCCAATAGAGGGAATTTGTTGTTACATTCAAATAGACAAATGTAAAAGTGTATGACCCAGGAAGTAGTAATAGGTAGTGTAATATGTTTGAAATATGCAAAATTATTAAAATTACATAAGGAAGACATTCAAGGTAATGACATACTATCCATGAGTCAGAGATCAAATTAGAATGCTGGTTCATTGGCCATATTCATTCCCTTCTAAAAAAAAGGATATATTGGTTACATATTCCAGTAATAACAATGCCTTAAATTAACATTCAGATGATTTAAGATTATTGATATCTTTAATTTATTACTTACACATTCCTCAATGCCTTGTCACTTACTTCGTTATAATCAGGCAAGCAACACTAATGAAGAGTTAAGTAAATTGATTATGTGTAGAACAATTACATTTTGTTGGATGAAAAATGTTTCATAAGAAAAAAAGTGATTAATTTGTCAGCTATGAGCTTTGTGATGCTGGTTGTATTGCCCCTAAACAAGCCGAAGAGCACATTTTGTGGAACACATATGAGTGAATATCTTCCTTCTGTTGTATTCAAGCCTGCTGTATCATTTGAAATTTAGATGCCATTTCTACTACATGTTTTGACTTGGTATTGTTTTCCAGTTACTTGCACAAATATGAAGTAATTCTTATTAGTTATTTGGAATATTTTATTTATTCTTTTTAAAAAAAAAAAAACAAGTGACTGAAAATCCCTTTCTTTGATAGCTGGTACAAATATCTTACATAATTTCTAGTTAGTATATATATATTTTACTAAGAATCAAACGATTTTTTTCCAGAGATGGTTGTATTGAATCAAAATTGTTTTTATTCTACAACTACAAATTAGGTAACACCTAATGCATTTATTCAAGAAAACATGTTATTTTACACACAGCCATAGAATTCACCTGTATGCTCTGCTGAGAATATCACTCCAGCTGAAGAAGAATTTGAAGGTTTTTTTGAGTCAAACTTCAAGACGAGTGAAAGGTGTACATAGAAAATGGCTTCAGTAGCAAACTGTATACATTCATTTAATCTGTTCTCTGGGGAAATACCTAAAAAGTAAAATATATACCCAATTTAAAAAAAAGGGGGGTGAGAGGGGCAATTCTATCATACTTTTTTTATATTAAAGTAAATAATTTTTTGTAGGCTTATTCATCTCTAAGGCTGTGGCCTTGAATCTTTGTTCTCCTTTCAAAATTATCACAAACAAGGATGCTGAGACAACAGCACTAATTTACCTTATCAAAATTCCTGCTGTGTTACAAAGTATCATGAAGTTCAAGACCTTGTGGCACTGGATGAGGTGCAGTGACATAGAAAATAACAATCTCTCCACCTAAAACCTTGCATTCTAATTAGCAGAAGCTCTGAGTGAGAAGGATGGCAAGAAAAGGATAGAAGAGAACAATACATGTAAAGATGATCTGGTGGGCAGCTAAGGGCTCCTAAATCATTTCATGGACTGTGGGGATGTTTTACAGTTGCCTGATAATAATAAGTATTAAGCATAACAAACTGAAGAAATAATCCTGAGATAAAATGAAGAAAGAAGAGCTCATTGGAGAGGGAGAGTTATCCATGATGTGCAAAGGAGTAATTTATAATGTTAATGTTTCCATGAAAAAATGCTGCGCTAAATAAACTACTGATTGAAAAATAATAACAGGTAGCAATGAATCCCGAGATTAGGTGCACCGAAGATGTAAGCAGCTCTTAACAGATTTGTATGCCATTTCCAAGGGACCTGGCAGATAGTTATTGTGGTCAGAATAGTTGGGGAACATCAACCAACTTGTAAAAATGTCTTCCTAGTTAGGCAAATTACAGTCAAACCCTACTCCATCATCTTTTTCAAATAGAGAATTTCACAGTGTAGGCAATAGCAGATGTTCATGATCTGTAGTTTTGGCAGTCAACATCATAAGACTACAGATCACTTCCATACCAATCCATCTGTTGAGCTAAGAATACACGCTTCCAGTGGGGCACTGCCTCTGCCACAAACAACTTCAGGAAATTTCAGACTTTATTTTAAGCCTAACATAAATCAGGGTGTGGGTCAGACCTCAGACCTCACTTGAAGATGTGGTGAAAAGAATAAAAACATCTTATGCTTCATACTCATGTGGTTTTAAAATAGCTTGCCTGCCACTAAAGACGTTGATAAACATTATTTGTACTGAAGAGTCATGTGATTATTTTGTTCAGCTTTGGAAGCAAGAGGCCAACACATATGTGAGAAATGAGTGAAGTAGAAACCTTCTTGCTAATAATTCTGCTGACTTAATAGGACAGGCAATGAGGCAGCAGAAGTTACTTTAACAATGCTCTCAGTGGCTAGGAAAGGCATTGTGGTCGTCTCTAATGAGATGAACACGAATTCCTTATCTTGTCCATTGAGAACTGATTCAACCAGAAAGAAAGGTGATTACCATGAAGAAGCAGTATGCCTGGCACCCACTCTTCCAGAACAATCCAAATTCAGACAAGACTGTCATTTTGAGCTTCCTCATAGATAGGAATATTTAGAAATAGAAGAACAGCCCAAATTGTAATAAGGACAATTCTATTTTCAATTTTTTTGTATTAAACTTGTAGAGTCTTCAGCTCAAGTTCTACTATTTATTCATGGTAAAATGCTGTCCCAAATATTCAAAAATAGTATGTTGGATGTAAAGGATGAATTATTTATGGCCTTTATTTTGGATTGTTCCAAGAAGCATTTTTATTATCTTTTTTTTTTTTTGTGCTTGACACGATTTCATGAAAGTATTTGACAGATACATTAAACATAAATTTAATCTAATATTCTAACATCTCCATACATACTATACTTGAAATATTCCCATTGACTTCAGTGGGAGCAATGAAATTCTGTGTTTTGAGGAAATCTCAGCCTCAGAAGCATATTCATTCATGTTACATTCCTAAACTCCCAGTGACTCATTAAATGTAAAATAAAGTTTTCTCTGAAGCTTTCGCGTATTTTAGACCCTCAGCATGTGCACATATGCTTATGGGGGTGAGCCAAATGATCTAACTTTTGAATATTTAGAAAAATCTTACTCTTGAGCTATAGAAGATTTTGAGATTTATTTTTCCTATTATTTAAGAAAAAAAAATATGAAAAATGAAAAGTAAATAGAAAATGAGTATTTCATGTGTTGTACTCTGTGAAAAGCATGTATGTTCCTAGAATTTTGTGCTGGAAGAATTCCACAAAAGCACCATGGAAACATTTATCAGTGACTTTATGCTGCTCTAGAGTCACACAAAGAGAAATGTCATTTAGCAGTGATGTTGTGCTTCTACTCACCAAATACTGTTTTGCTGTCAGCTATAGCTCAGCTTGGTTTCTTTATTTTCTGAAGAAGCCTGGACTAATCTTCTATTGGGAACACATGAGTATGGGAAAGGTTTTGCTTTTTTTAATTCAGTCCTTTTGGAGTTTCATAGAAACATAGACAATGCACTGTTATTTGGTTTGGAGCACCTGTCAACCTCTGACTATGATTCACAAGTGAAGCTTTTTTTTTCTATCTGCTCATCACTCAAAAGACAAGTCAGCCAAGATAGAGGTTCCTCCACCAACATACTCCTTGGAAATGAGTCCTTTTGCCTGCTTCAGACAGATTTTTATCTTCTGTATTTTTTTTATTCCTTTGCTGTTTTATAGGTGTTCTCCTAGAACCATGTGCCTGCTTACCCTCATACCACCTACTTTCTCAGTCACAGAAATTTAAAATAAAGTACAAGTTGAGTCATCCTTTCCCAGTGCCTTAAACAGCTGAAAGAATGCCTGACCCTTGGTTTTTGGTCTTTTCAGAAGAATGTGTGGATATTTGATGGAAAATAAGTTTCCCTCTAAATTATTCACTGTTTACTTCAGGTGTGGGGAGATCTATATCCAGCACCTCCAAACTGCTGAATCATATTTAGGCTGACTGAGTGTCTTTGATCCCAATTGACAAATCCCATCAAGCACATGGGCTGGATGGAGAGACACGAAGAGAGGTGAGTGAACCCAGGAGATGCTGAACATTCTAGGTGTCATGCTGTTGAAAAAAATACGACTTTCCAGCTTGTAGATGAATGGCTCACAGCTGATGGTCTAAAACTGCAACTGGCTAAAGATTTTCCATTGTGTTCCTTTGGTCATTGTTCCTGTGGATGGCTTGATTCTTCTCAGTGAGAATGATCCTACTTTTTCTCCCAAGGAAAGTTCTTTCATTTCTCCCCTTCTTGTTCTTCTCTTTTTCTCATTTTCTCTTTCTACTTTTTCCACAAGAAACTCATGTTTCTTATATTTTTTTTCTGTGTTTTTCTCCTTTACTCAATTTTTTTCAGTTTGGAAAATGTATGCTTACATTCCTTGTTCCTGTCCTCCCTCATGCTATATCTCCCATTCTGAGCAAAAACACTGAGAGTCTCTGTTTATTCCCCATATCCTTTTTCTCTCATGCTCACACAGTTCTCTTGCTGCTATCACTTCTCTCCAGATATTTGTGCCCACAGAACAACTTAAATGTTGAGGTTCAGAATACAGAGCATTTAAAGACTTAGCATGCTCATATGCAAAGGCAGATCACAGATGGTGTAAGATGTCAGCAAAAGTGACTGGATGCTATAACTTGTTTAGTTGCCCTAGGAAAGTCATATCTCATTTTTGTTTCACTTTCAAAATGGCTCTAATGATATTTAATGCCTTTGCGATTTATGGATGGAAAGCTCTATGCACAATCTGGTTTATTGCTATTATTTTTGCAGCCTAATTTGGCTCTTTAGCTGCTTCCAGTTAAATTCTTGAAAATCTTGAGATCATACACACAAGTATATGCAGGATTAAAAAAAAAAAGAGCAATTTATTACTATGAGACTTATCTTCCACAATATAAATCTAAAGGGTTAAAGAGAAACCTACTTTTTGGAAATCATGCATTTAAGACATATAGTAAATATTCAGTTGTCAGCTGTGAAACCTGCTAGTTGGTCAGATAAGTCTGTATTCTGAGAATATTTTTTAAGTAGTTAGGAAACAATGAAATGAATACAGCATATTCAGAATAATAATGCCAACTGAATTCTTTCTGGTATAGTGGTAGGTTGTTTTCCCTTCTAATCCAATGAGATACAGAGCTGTACCCAAGAGGAATGACCTAGATACAGACTCCAACTGACAAACATTTTTTAAGAGTTGGTGATTGGCATTGAACTGCAGTGAAAAACTAAGGGTGTAATTCTTATGGGAAAGAGTTGATGCACTAAGCAATGTTTTCAATGTGCTGAAGGTTGGATTGTTTTTTAACAGTTTTTACAGCAAAACCACTAAAAGCAAGCCAAGTATTGCTTAATTGGGTTCTTCTTTTCTTTCATTTGATTTATCTTTGCTTTCCCAAAAAACACCATTTGTACTCTTGACTTCAGGCTGGTTATTTGGAAGCAAAGAGTGAGGTGCAAAAAAAAAAAAAAAAAATAACAGGGTGAAATTTAGGCGCCTCCATCAAGACCAAAATTCACAAACAAAAGTGCTAAACCACTTCAGAGGGTTTTTAGTCTCAGATTAACACATCTCTTCACTTATGTGTGAATCCCAGACAGGTCTCTCAAACTGTAAGTATTCCTAAATCAAGTAATGCAAGCTGCCTAACTTGTGATGTGATCCCACAAACAATTCCAGGTTATCACAGCAGCACAGGCAATTCAAACCTAGTGTCCTAGGGAAAAAAAATTTAGCTGCCTCTTGGCATTAAAGCATGAATAAAAAGAGAGAGAGTGGTGAGGATTCTGGCCCCTGATGCTCAGGGTATGCTAATTTAGTGAGTCAGTCAGAATCCCTCTCAGTCTCATGGTTTAATGAACCTTGCATTCTTGAATACATACCCTCAAAGAAGCTTTGTAAGGTGGCTTCTGCCTAGATTATTTTACAGGAGTGGATTTGAGTCCCCTTTAACTGAAGACAAATTGGACTTACATTACATACACACATCAGGTGAGTGATTCAAGTAGCAGGTCACTAAACTCTAGGAAGAGAGTCACCAGCTGTGATCAGTATCCCGTGCTCCTTGACTCGTGGTAATGTGGGTATCATAATGAAGGCCATTTTATAGGGCAAACATTCCTTGAGTCCAAGCTGGTCAGAAATCAGTCCTCTTTTCCCTCCTTATCAACCCTGAAGGTCCTGAATGCCAGATAGACCTCTCTTCCCTGGTGGCATCAAGGTTCCTGGGTGCCAGGCCTACTTCTTCCCCCATTACCTGCCCCAGAGAACTCAGGCACTCGGCCAGCTAGGTTGTTGTAATGACACCATCACACAGCAGGAAATCATCAGTGCACAGAGAACTGTCTGTAAAGTCAAGCAGCAGCAAACTCTAAACAGGACTTAGACAACAAATGCTGTAGACAGGAAAACCTCTGATCCCCTGGTGATCAGGGAAACCCCATTATCATCTGCTTCATCTGAGGACAGAGTGAGTGACTCATGATATTTTGTATGTTTCAATTACAGACTGTGATTTTACAGTAATACTGCAATCCACATCTTAAGATTCAACCCTATCTGCAGAGGGTTTCTAAAATTCTATGCTATGCTGACCATAAAATTGTTTTGTTTTGTTTTGTTTTAATTAAATCTTTATTTTTAACTACAGCTTAGTGTTGGCATCATTCTGCCTAGATCCCCAAAAGAACCTCTTTGTCCCTCTAGCAGCAGGCAATATCATCATTATTGAATGTCTCCTGAAATGGACATCATAAGGATCTCAACTCAGACAATTATTTTCAGCTCTGAGTCTGAGTCTCACAGAATCACATCTTAAGACTGCAAACATGTATCCTTGACCAGGACAGATTTTCTCAGAACTCCATCTGTTTGGATTTTTGCCTGAATTCACATTTGATTTTAGTCTTTAGATATCTTTCTCAACTCGCTGCATGGTGTGCTTAGGTCCCTATTTTTTTTATTTTATTTTTAGAATACACTTGTCCTGGATTTGATATCCTGAAATGAAGACATTGCGCATCATCATGTCTAAATGCCTTTTATATTTGTTTATTTAATCTGAACAACTGAGAATATAGCTTTAGACTAATTTGCTACAAACCTCTTAAAATCAAAATCCTAAATAGTTCATTAGATGCTGAGAGATTAGCACATCACACATTTCTCCAAAATGGCCTCATTAGCAGCTGTAATAGACGAGAAATGGAACGAGCTGTCTGATCTCCTCCAGCCATCTAAACATGGTAGTGCGTGCCTTTGTTCTCCTGCCTTGTTAGTTCTGTTTAGAATGATTTTTTCAGTGATCAGTAAAGTCAGCAGGAACGAAGGCAGCTCAGCACCTTGAAAGATTGGGCTACTTGCTTAGATACTTAAACGTGGCATGTACTCATGTGTGACCCAAACTGTAGCATGAAATCCAGTTAGCCACTCTTCTTCATTCAAACTTTTACTATTGAATGCAGAGCTTGACAGTGCTAATGAAGCTCCCTTTCGGACTACCAGCATCTTCAGGCAGTCAACCACCTGCCTTTATCAGTGACAAGGCAATAACACAGTCATTAATGTTTATCATATAAATGATAAATACAATGATAAAGAAGACAGCAAAAGCTACTTTATGAAAATTATCCACGTGGAAGGAGCATGTATAATGTTACTTTAAAAAATGTGTGACAAAATTAGCAGATCCATGACTACATTTTTGAGCTTCCAGAGCCATCTAGATCACAGTTGGCTGAACACGAATTGTCAGAACACACCACTATTTACTATGTAAATATACATATTAATTACTATTAGTAGATTTAAATACATCTACCACTTAGTGTAAAATAATATTTATTCATTAAATTCCAGTGACTAGAAAGGATTATCTGTGTGACTTTTTTTTCCCTAACTTCAATTACTCAGAACGTTGTTTAGGCCAAATGTTTTCTCCTCTGCAGGAAACACTACTTCATCTCTTCTAAGTTGAACTCATATGTCAGATAATCTTTGGAAGTACTTTATCTGCACTAACTTAAAAAAAAAAATCCATAATTAGTAAAAGTACTTTGTACATTGGAAAACATAATTTGTCAGATGAGAGAAGGAGGAGGTAGATTTAATGTTCATTTCTGTTAACCTCCACTTAAAAGACAAGTTTCTGCTCCATATTGCCTCTACAGTCAGTGGAAGCGAAGGAAGAAATGTCTCCAAATATCAATATATGGCACCCTCCTTAAACACACAAGTGCTTTTGCAACCCAATTTTGGATTGTTAAAATTAATTAAAATGATGTTATCACAAGGCTTTAGTTTTATGTTGAACACATGTGAATCAACATTTATTTGTGCTAGAAACAAAAACTGATCTATCATTTTATTTTTCCTATATTTTTACCAGACACTTTGTGGCATTCTATATTCATTATTCAGTCTGTTTTAAATAAATGTTGAATATTGAATAAGTTGGTAATTTAACACATTCAATATTATACTATCCAGAAATGAAGACTGTTTTCTTTGCCCATTGATTGCCACTTTAGATTAAAGTTAGTAAATATACTCAGGTAAATATTGAAACTTCTCCATATTCATTTATGAAGATTTTGTTTTGGCACGGCAGTGTGATGATAGACTCAGAATCATAGAATCACCAAGGTTGGAAAAGACCTACAGGATCCTCAATCCAACCATCTGCCGAGCATCAACAAATATTCCCAGGTCCATTTCCTCTGCCACTTCCAGCCACTCTGCCCTAAGCCTGTAATGTTGTCTGGGGTTGCTATGGCCAAAGTGCAAGACCTGGCACTTGGTCTTGTTATATATCATCCCTTTGGCTTCAGCCCAGCAATCCAGACTGTCCACATCCCTCTGCAGGATGTTTATGTTCTCAGATGTAGGCCCTCATTCAGTAGTTCATCCCATCTCTGTGTAGATATGCTCATTTTAAACCTAGGATTAAGTTCAACTGAATGTATTTATTGGGAACTTTGTTATTCAACTGTCAGAAAGGTGTCACTAGGTCTAGTAAGACTTTTGATCTGACTGAAAACAATTGTTTTTATATTTTCAAGTACTTTTCTGCATTAGGAACAGTCAAATGTATTTTATAAAGCTCATAAGGACCCACCATTTATGCTTTACAAGACATACTTAGCAAATACAAACAAATTAGTTCAATGACAACTTTTCCTAGTGGAAATGTTTCTATTGATTATTGTCCTGATTTCAGCTGGGTTGAACCACAACAATATTTTCTTCTATTTTTTCTATTTCCTTATTATATTAGCATTAAATATTGTACAAAATACTCTGTCTAAGAAAGATAAAATGATTAATCCTGTGAATCTGACATACCTCTCTGGTTACCTCTGCACCTTTTTCATTTTCTCTTGGTCTTGTGGGGCGCAGTTGCTGCAAAATACCGCTTGTGTTTTATAGGTAGGTAGAGACTGGAAAACAATTACAGGAAGGCGGTTAGCTAAACCAATCGGTAAGAGCTAAATTGAACTGGATTCAGAAGTTGGAATACAAATATTTTGATTTAAATTTTTATTAATCAAAGTAAAATATTTGGCATTAAAAGATTTTTAAATCATTTTCCTTACTCTAAAGTCATGAATCAAGACCAACAGCAGGCAATCCAGGTACAAATTGCTCAAATTCTGTGTTGGCTGTGGCATATGCATGGCTATTACAATGATCTGACATCTCCACATCTTGAGTAGACACCACTACACCAGTTAATATTAATTCCTCAAGAGTGACATCTCATGCACAGCGATTATGAGTCATTAAATCACCATTTGGTAACACTAGGCACCACTCTCCTCTGGAGGTGGTGTTCAGCATACTCAGTGAATCAGCCTTAAAATAATTATTTCCACTCTCCTAAATTATGCTTCTCCTACATTTGTAGAAAAGGCTCTTTTAACTAGAATATGATTTTAAAGATGGAAATGAGCAATGGAACTAGGATTAAGACCTGAACTTTGTCAAAGGATGGTGGAATGGATCTAGTACCAACTGCTACTTTATGGCTGATGTGAGCTGCTCTGTTGGTACAAGTGGTTAGGAAAATCACCAGATGCAGCTCTCCAATGACTCCTACAGAAGGAAATCTGCAGAACATGGAAATGGCTGGTGATTTGGGGTGTTTCAGCTATCCTCATTTGTTTTAGTGGCTTTCTGGAGCTCTGGATATCAGTGCACATCCCAGTGCCACTGAGTTATCCCTGATTGAGGACTGCTTCTGGACAGAGCTGTGCTTGTCCCTGAAGGAGGATGGTTTCCAAACACAATCTACTTGTACCAAATACATTCTAAATAATTCAAAGCAGACATTTAAAAACTATTTCTGTAAGAATAGCATGGTAGTGGGGTGCCAGGTATCTGGAACTGTGGTGTGAAGTGCACTGCTTGAAATAGCACTGCTTGAAATAGTTCATGAACTATTAATGATACACGTATTACAACTTATAAAGTCAAATAGCCTCCACTTTGCAGCCAAGAACTCCTGTTGGACTGGCTCCTGGCCCATGACTATTTAAATTGTTTCCTATAAATGCAACATGATATTCTAAACTGTGTCAGAATTCCTTCAGATTTGGGATTTTCGCCTTCACTATTAGGCACTATTGTAATAAGCACTATTACAAGTGAAAATACATGGTAAGAATGATGATAACATTTTGTACTGGATCAGTGTCATACATATTTCAAGGAATTTTTATTTGAAAAAGCATTTTTGTTAAAAAATTATGCTTATATACAAACATGCACTTGAAATACATAAATATGCATTTGAAACTATTTATTGGCTGTTTACTTGTATTCATCATCCTACATAAAATAGCACTGATTTCAGCAGAGCTTTGCTGCTTTATCCTACCCAAAATCCTGACCCATAGGCTGAAGGAATGTAAAACCAACATCGTAGTTGAAGTTACAGGATGTAAGCAAAGATTGCTGTTGCCATGACAATGAACTTTGCCATGTTCTTCGTGTCGGAACTTAGACAGAATTGCAAAATATCTGTAAACATTGTTTGTATTGAAATTCTGAGTGATATCGGAGTCTTATGGACGCTGCTTCAGCACCATTTGATAACACGAACATAAAGGAAATTGACATACTTAAATGGCAAGTGACTCTAAAGATGCTCAATATACCAAAGCTATTTTTAATTTATTTAGTTATTTTTGGTCTTTATGAATTATTCATGCAGCACAGTAACATAAAATTAAATTTAACAGAATAACTATATTTCTCAGGTGATCTATCATTCCTTTGCTTTTATAGTGTGACTCTTTTTTATTAATTAATCAGCTTAAAAATGGTTACCTGGCTGTCTGTGCTTACTCTAAAGTCAAGGAAAGAGATAGATGGGATGAATGTTCTTCTGAAGAACATTCTGTTTTTATCCAAATGACAATAATGAAACCCCAAAGACCCAGACAGTTTAGACTAACTTTTGGTAATGAAGTTAGGAAAGATAACCTGTCTATAGCATACAGTTTATATTCCATCTTCTCACTGCTATTTTGCTCTTCTGGTAGAAAAACAGGAAGAATTCTTTTTTCAGTCACTATAGAGGTATTTAATTCTTTATCTCCCACACGTAATTTACAGCCAATTACTGTGTTCAGCTGAAACTTCCCCCACAGGAATGATATAGGACTTCAGCAGATGAAATTGATCAAGAATAGACCACGCCTTTTGAAAAACTGTCCAAACCTGAGTTAAAGATGTTAAAATGACATACCTGACATATTTTGCTTGAAAGTCTTGAGTTTCAATTTCTAGCTAAAGCTCTTGTCAAACTTCTGTTAGATTGGATGCTACTCTGTCATCAGCTTGTTTTCCCTTAGGATGTAACAAAGGCTGCTCAGCTTTTAGGCCTTTTTTATAAACTTAATCACTTCAGATCTTCTGGTCATTCATTACAGGATAAGTTTTCGGATACTGTAGTGTTTTTCATTGTTCATATCTGATTCCGTGTCAAAAAGTGGATATTTGCTCTGGACTGTATCCTAGTGTTAGTTCTAGAGATGATAGAATTTCCTCACTGGGTCGTCCTTCTCGAGTACAACATTTTCATCGTTCATATTCAGCAGATTATCCACTATTTTCAGAGTTACTATTTTCCAAGTTGTTTTTTCCTACCTTATACGGATGATATCTGGATTCTTGTCCTATTTCTATGTTAGGCCATTAAAAAATGGGTACGTTTTTTCTGCTTTCTCTTTTGCCAGCATTTGTCCATGATCTATTCCCTGCTTTATGTGCAGTTCATCTATATCTGTGCACCCACAGGCTTTATCTGTAGAAATTTCATATTGACTTGTCAATAAAAATGATACATATTGTAAGGATAAAGCAATTTCTGGGACAACGAAACTAGGACATTACAGTTTAGTAGATTCATTACTTACAATCCAAAATCTGACTTTCAGCTGTTTCTATAATTTCAAATGTGTAATTTATAAAATGGAAGTGGCTGTTTGAATTATACAAAGTTCCCACATTAAAGTAGTATCAACTTCTCTCTGCACCAGATTTGTCATTCATGGTACATGACTTCCAAGGTAGTCTTTAGTTATGGGCCATTTGGCTATTTCAAGCAAGTAGTCACCTGTAATGGCTGAATGTGAGGGGTGAATAGCTGGCTATGTGCTGGGTCATAGACACTGAGCTTTGTAGTCTTCCTTGTCTTTGCTTGGTGTACTGTCCACGCAGTGTAATTTGCTATGTGCATCTTGCTGCAAATTGAGTATAAGGTCTTTTTCAGTAGTGCATCAAAATGACCCCAAGCAAATTTTGGCTTTGCTGTAACATCAGTGGCTTCTTACTACTGACTAAGCACATACAAGTGGTCTCTTGTGTAACCTTTAAGGTGGCCACCTGAAGAAACTATGTTGAAGTTCTATCTATCCTTTAGATCCTGTGTTCACATTTAGAAGATCTCAAATCTCAGAGATTTTGAGGTTTGGGTGTTGTTTTGGGCCTTATTGACTAATGCATACATTCCTATATGATCAAAATCAAACCTGTTTTTACTGAATGAATAGGGGGAAAGAAATCTTCAATTTATAGAAAAGCTGACATCAGTTCACTATAAACTCTCTCTTTATTAGTGACATGATAAAGGATTAAAGGGCTACTGCTGTATGTTTCCCTCGACAGCTCTTGCCATATCAAAGATAGATGGTAATACTGTTGTGCTGAAAAATGACTGGCTGTTACATGAAAATGTTAAAAGGAACACTCTGAGTAAGTTTGGTTTATTGCGAAAAGATCCATCTTTGAATAATAATATAAATCCCTCATTATCCAGAAAAAGGAGGAACTTTGCTGCCTTCAGTGTCTTACATTTAAGCTATCTGCTTGAAGTTCCACACCAGTGACTGGCGACATTTATTTTGTCCTGTTTTAACACATGCTTGCTTTCAACAATGCTATCTGCCCATCAGAAGTCAAAGCCAACCCAGATGGCTCTAAAACAGATGGCTTATGTTTTAAGAAGCATGGGTCAGATCCAGCCATACAGCATGCCAGAGGAGTGCGCTTCTTTCTTCTAGAGATTTTGAATTGCTGAATGATTCTTTTCCTTTGCTTTGCCTTTGTCAGACTGTGAAAGTTAGCCTGTGTGAAAAAGTGAAAGAAGAAGGTGCTGTAGGAGGGAAAGTTCAACATACTCTGCTCAAGGGAAAGAATGAATTTCTCTTATGATAAAAAGCCACAGTTAAGTGGTTGCAAAATCAGAGATCTCAGAGTTATTTCAAACTTCTGTTTTGCTTTGAAGTTTCAATCAGGCTCCTGAAATAATTCTATAAACAGATCTAGAGACAGCCATGATAGAGCAATTTATCACAATTACAGCAATTTCCCTGTTAGATGACCAGATATATGTCTCTTGCAACTAGAGGAGACCAGTTCAAACTTGATTATGCCTAAATGCAGATTTGTTTGCAGCTGTGTAACTTTGATAAAAGAAGATGAGCAGCTATTGCGGGACACAACAGTTACATAATGCAGTACTGACTCAGGGTAAAATTCTCTTTTGGAGGTCTAAAACACATCTTACACAGACTACACATTTTCTTGTCTCTACACAGACAAACTCATTTTCTTACCCCAGATTTGTAGCATGATAAGTCTTGTAAGTCTGTTCATCACTGCTTTTCACCGTCTGCTTGTACTCTAAGGAGAGATAAAACATGAAAAAGAGCACAATAATATGAAGTATACGTAAGTTGTTCAGGTGTTTCCACATACAGAATAGAACTAAAGAACAGGACTGGATCGATACAGTCAGTAAGACTACCGCACATGATTGTATGTACAAAATACCAGTAGAAATAACATGCATTGTTTTTTAAGTACAGGTAAAGAAAAAGTCTACACAGTATTTTTCAACAGTAAATCTCAACTCTAGTACTAACAAAGTCAGAGTCATTATCCCTTTAATACAGATAGACAAAGTGACACGGGGAACTACAGCAATCCATTCTTTCAAGATTGTGCCATAGAACAGTATCTTAAAAGGAAGCCAGCACCCTGAAGTCTTATTTTGGTGCTTGGTTTATTGGCCATAAAAGGTAATGACAGCAGTTTTTTACTTCTTAAGAGCTGTTACAGAAATTGAGAGTTTCAGGAGGGAGCTCAGTAAGTGAGAAGATTCAAAGGTAATTCTGCGGAACTAAACTTTGTGTACATTTCACTTCTCTCCTTTTGAAGACTTTGTACTGTTCCCTTTGTTATGGATTCTTCATCTAAAGTTTGGAGTAAAAAGAGCACTGCTAAAGAATTTTGAAGATGGATATATCTGAAAATATCTGTATGCCATCATTTACAGAAAAAGAAGCTCTCATACAGAAATTGAGTATAATAATTTTATTGCCTTGCGTTGTTATCTGTTGCACCTTACTTGCTATCTCCATTTAGCTCCTGTCTTCTCTCTTCCATACCAGTCCTGTAATGGAAGAAGAGACACAGCTGGAACAATATTACTTCTAGGAAAGTCCTGAGGAATCAGCTCAGAAAGGCATAAATTAAAAAGAGCCTTAAGGTATTATATTTTTTAGTGAGGGCTGTGCTACATCATCTCTGCTGGTTGTTTTCAGCAAATAGAATTAAATGCTTCTAGATAAGAATTATAATGCATCCACTTTTTTTATTTATGATAAAAAATGATAAGAAACAGAAGAAAATGAGGCATCCAAAGACAGCCCTCACCCAAAACCCTCTGAGTCCTTTAAAGTAAACTGATTTTAAAATATTTCTGTTACCTTCACAGAACTTTCAATCTATTTTATTGTTTTTTAATGTAATAGGTCAACACAAACTTTTTCAGGCTGTTAGTATTTCCTTTGGACCAAAAGAAATATTAACAGTAATAACAGTCACAGATAAAGGAACTCCTATTGTGACATAATCTGATCTTTTGAACGCAAAAGCCATGCAGTTATCATAAAATGAATCAAAACATTCCTTTCTACACTGAAAGACCATTTGAGGTGTAGGGTTACCCAAAGCAGCTCTAATTTTGCTTCGGTGTCAGCAGCTCTGTAACTACGTTAACTGCAAGCTTCACCAAGGCTAATGAGCTCTGCTGAGAAGCAGGAGATGCTCAGATAAAACACACTATTAATGTGTCTATTTTCTTAGACCTACATTCATAATTTTATCTTGTACTGATTTTAAGCAATTAAGGATCTGTTACACACATTTTGTTTATAATTTGTGTGCAGTGAGGTTTTCATTCTGAATGAAATCATTCAGACTACTATCTGTAGTCTGTGTTTTCAAATATATGGAATACAGTGAACAGAAGGTATTTTATTTTAACAGTTATTTATCTTGGTTAAAGTAGTTGTGCTTAAACAGTAGGGAAGTATAGGTTCTGAACTTACCTATCAGAACATTACTGAAGATAATGTGGAATCCTCTGATAAACTCCCAGCTTCCTTAACTGCACTTCCTGATGTAACTCTGAGTAGCTAGAATTTTATTGAAAAGAGGAAGTAAATCCTTTCTTATTCTAAGATTTAGCTTAGCAGGAAATTGAGAGGAGTCTGTCAAGTGATCTTATAAACAGATTAAGTTCCAGTGCTGTTGTACTTAGAGCTTGGGTACACTGCAGAGAGCAAAATTTTCAGTTGCTTGATTTTGGATATCAGTGAGAACAGAGTAAGCGTGTGTAGACTTCCAGGCTTTCCTTTGTGTTTCCTGTGTGGCTTGTATAAACTACCAATTTTTTATAGTAATGTTCTTGATATTTGACTCCTCTGACTTAAGAGTTTTGGGAAAATGTGAATCAGCTGGTAAGAAATGTGTTAATGGCATGCAGTGATTTAGCCTACAGTTTCTTACTGAGTATACACATCTAGCCTATAGATTCTCATGGAAAATAACGTTGACTATGGAAATGGCCAATATTAAGAGCACTCATTTGACATCTTCCCCACTTATACACACATAGGGTATAAAACGACTTCCCGTAATAACACATATATTCTCCTCAGCAACAGAAAAGGAGAGAGAAGCCATGGGAAATTTTCTGTTATTTCTATTTTTAACTAGGTACACTGAGATATTACGATAGTCGTCAAACAGGGACCCCTCTGGATGTAACTGAATTGCTAGAAGGACACAGGCAGACTTATCTCCCAGAAGTTTAAACCAACACAGCTACCAAACGTTTGACCTTGTGACAAAATCTGAAACTGTATGGGTGTTATATACAGAAACATAACACCCTGTGTCTTCTCTGCTCCAAAGCAAACAAAGTAGTACTTAACCTAAAGACAAAAACACATTGGCATGCATTTGAAATTAAGTGCTGAAAATCACTAATTTTTTGGAAAATGCATAGAAGTGCATGGGGATGTAAGAGGTTGAGAGATGGGGCCACATGTCATGGCTGTTTGTAAGTCAACTACATTTGTCTAATTCAAATTCCTCTTACTTCTCAGAAACCTCCTTTAAGCATCTCCAGTTTGTCACAAACATCACCAAGATTTCAATTTTTTGCTGATATTCAAAGGATGGGTATTGCACTATTATCTTATCCAAGACAGTCAACTGAATAAAAATTTTCTATACTATACCTTTTTAAAACTTATCACAATAAACTCCAGCAAAATAATACAATTATTTTCCTGAGCTCAGGCAATTTATGTGTTGTGTTGAAGCACTGAAAGTAGATTAATAACTTTCAGGTAAGTGACCATAACATCTAGCTGTTCAGCTGTGTGAATTCTCAAATGGCACAAGCTGTAGAACAAAACCTAACAATCCTTTGTAAGGTTAAGTCAGGCAATACCAAGCTAAAACATCCCTTTTAGAAAGTCATCCTTTACTATTCTAAAGATCTGAAGTTAGAAGAATATCACACAGTGTTTTGTAAGGTCTTCTAGTACCTGCATTTTGGTCACAACACCAGGCAACCCTACGGGCTTGGGGAGAAGTGGCTGGAAAGTTGCCTGATGGAAAGTTGGCTGAATATGAGCCAGCAGTGTGCCCAGGTGGCCAAAAAGGCCAACAGCATCCTGGCTTGTATCAGGAATGGTGTGGTGAGCAGGACTAGGGAAGTCATCCTGCCCCTGTACTCAGCACTGGAGAGGCCTCACCTCGAGTACTGTGTTCAGTTTTGGGCACCTCATTACGAAAGGGACATGGAGGTGCTGGAGCAGGTCCAAAGAAGGGCAAATAAGCTTGTGAAGGGCTTGGAGAATATGCTTTATGAGGAGTGACTGAAGGAACTGGGGTTGTTTGGGGAAAAGGAGACTGAGGGGAGACCTTATTGCTCTCTTCCAATATCTGAAAGGTGCTTACAGCGAGAGTGGGACTGGTCTCTTCTCACTGGTGACAGGTGACAGGATGAGGGGAAATGGCCTCAAGTTGTGGCAGGGTAAGTTTAGGTTGGATATCAGGAAACACTTCTTTACAGAAAGGGTTGTTAAGCACTGGAATAGGCTCCTCGGGGAGGTGGTTGAGTCACCATCCCTGGATGTGTTTAAAAACCATTTGGATGTGGTGCTGAGGGCCATGATTTAGCGGAGGGTTGTTAGTTAGGGTAGTATGGTTAGGGTGTGGTTGGACTCGATGATCTTTAAGGTCTTTTCCAACCTGAGCAATTCTATGACTCTATGATTCTATATTCTATGATTCTGTGATTCTATGATTATGTTCTCCTTTTCTTCATGAAAGTTTACTGCAGTAGAATTCCTTTTATCTACATTGTTCTCCTCTAAAATAATAATATATCACAGAACAAGGAAAAAATCAAAATACTTCTCACTCCTACATCAGCAGTTCTTCACATTCTGTACAAATTTATTTGTGCCCAGACATTGTAGTGATGTGCACATCATGAACATCCAGAGATTGTTTCCAAGATGGAAGGTATCTGTGCACAGCTGTTGCTTATGCTAGCGAGATTCACTGGCTGAATATAGGTAGCACAGGCAATGATAACAATGCAAATGCAATGGCACAGGCTTTGTCCAGGCTTGGCCATGACTCACAACATGTATCCTGAGGATCTTTGGAGTCCCTCCTCTGGATGCCAGCCCCTTTCTGCAGGTACTGTTTAGCTAACAAAGAAAGACATGCAAGAGCAGGCTGAAGTTGTTCTGCAGCATGGACAAAAATCAATGGTGGCACAGAGGGGTCCCCGGAGGTTCAGATACAGATGATGAACAGGCCATTCTATTCTGGGAGTCTTGCTGAATGCTTGGACCAGTGTGGATGAACTCACTGGTCCTAATGCCTGGAAGGAGAGCTGGGTGGGCATAAAGTGACCAGATTTTTCCCACTCTTCTTCCCCTTATCTGCCTGCCCCCACTCACTAGCTTTCCCATAATGCAGAAAAAGCACAGGCTGACTAGAGGCCCTCTGTTTCTGGGGCAAGTGAGGAGTTTGCCTGCCTGAGTAATGTGGTACTGCCCTTTGGGCTGGCTTTAGAGCTCTGTTTACTCTCGTGAAAACCAAAGCAGCTCTTCTCTTGGGTTTTTGATTGATTTTTTCTCTAGGTCTGGTGCTTGCTGATAAAGCATACTTTGCCTAACCTTAAACTTCCTGCATGCCCCAATCACACCTTATTTTGCCTTTTGTGGCAAAACAAGGTAAAGACGTGCTCTGAAGCAGAAAGACCTGTGTCTTTCGTATAAGGTTCTTATTTCTGCATTCCTATGGGAGAAAATTAGATTTATAGCACTAGTTACATTAACTGTTGTGAATCTACGGAATGTTTGAAGGGAATTTAATAATAAAGAGGATTTCAAGGGCCTATCAATAAGACTGGCTGCACTTCATCTCCACAGCCAAAGCCACTTGAGTAGAGATTGTTTGCAAATATGTGATGAAGTAGACAGATTAGAGCATGGTTGAAATTACTATAGATTAAAATAGTGTAGGCCACAGAAATGCAAACACTCTGAAGCATTTCAATAAGAGTACACTAAATCAGCCTCAAACAACATTCAGCAAACACATGCCACAAGGATATGGGTCTGCTTGTCCAAACTGTCCTGAGCAATATTACCCTTTCCTTACCTTCTCTATGAGAAAGCTTGACCTTTGCTGAAAGATTCAGATTTGCCTTTCTGACTCCTTTTTAACGTTGCCTCACATTACTCTGAAGAAGCCCTGTATATTTAGGCCATAGTAGACATAGAGTTTTATCTGAAGTAATTTAGAATCAGCTGCAATCTATGGAGCTATATGAACATTTGGCACCACATTGTCAGTAAGATGAAAATGCTGAATGAAGGCTACATAGCTAAACCACCATGCCTTGAGTTAAATGTACACTATTTTCTTGTCAAGCAACTGCCTGTTGTATAGATAACTATGGGATTTTTATTTTGTGTGATCATTTAAACGCACTATTTTGCATTTTGAACAATTGCCAAATTCTCCTTTGGCTCAAAAGAGTGTAAGATTTTGTCTTTGCTTGTAGAGCATTTGACAGCAAGTTTGGTTTTTTTTTTTTCATTTCTTTTCTTACTGAAGGCAAAATCTGATCAATTTATGATCTCTAGAAACAACAGTTTTTGAAGAGAGTTTGCTTTTCCCTTCTCTAGCATCACTGTTAGCCAGTAAATCATGTCCGAATGGTTTATGTTGGTTGCTAATACTGTTGCTAATACTACTTTAATCATCTAATAATGTATCATGAATATGGGCTCTTGTTTCACATTGTTTCGTCATATTGTTTGTTTATTTCTTTATTTGCTGGGGTGTTTTGTTAACACCTGGAGGTGAGTTGTTTCAGCATACTATGCACCAGCAATTATACTGAGCAAAGCGATGAGTCAGTCAAGGCCTGAAAGTTTCCTGCAGGATGACCATATCTGTTCATAGCCATCGCTGCTTCTAATAGCACCAAATGAACTAGAAAACAGAACGGGACAAATACTCAAGTCAGTTCATGTAGGGTCTTGCTGCCTGTACCTGTCACTACGGCAGTCTTTTTCAAAGCAATAGTTAAAGTTGGTCTGCAGGAAAAAAAGTTGGATAGCAACCTTTTTATCCTGCATCTCCACTCACATTGCTGTGTGTTTCAGAAGGAGGGGAAAGCAGGAGTGTGAAGTTTAAATCATATCTTATATCAAATGCTCTCTAGAGGATATGATCCCTAGAGCAAGCCTTTGCCAACCTGTTTTTTCTAATTGGCTTTAAAGTATCATAAAAATTCCACTTCCACTCAGAAGGTTTCCAACAGAAACTTTTTCAGTGACATTACAGTTTTTCAGGTGATGCTATAGCTGATTAAGAATAACCTCAGCTGCAGTATCAATTAGTTTAAAGCCTTAGCATAGCTCTTCTTTGCCTGATGAAGAAACTTTCGAGATCATATTTGTCACAACCAATGAAGCACATTTTTTCTGTTAGCTTTCCTGAGAAACCTTAATTTCAGTGTTGCCAGTGTGAGTGGTTCTTCATGTTGCATGGAATAAAACTACTCATACTTTTAGCACTTACAAGATCCAGAGTTTCTGATGCAATGCATCATGCAATAAGTCATGTATCTCAGACTTTTTACCTGAGGATTCTTGCCAAACAATGGCTTACTTTCTCTGTTTCTTCTTCTTTCTTTCTTTCTTTTTCAATTTTTGCAGTATGTCTCCTATTTGAACATTCCCCTTAGGTGATGTTAATCCAATTTTGAAAAATCTTGTGCTTTTAATAGTTTAAATCATAGAGTATCTGAGGGACTACATTTTTCTTAGAAATGAAATGAAAAAAATCATGTCAACACGGATGCCACAAGTGCCAGGGCCTGAAATATTCACAAAAATACCAGATGAGGAGAGCAGGGGTAGATAAGGAAAGTAAGAGCACTCCATTTTAGCAGAGCAGATCACTTCACCTGCATGTTGTAGAGGGATACTCACAGCAAAGAAATTCCAAGTTTGTTTTGAAATTCTATGTTTGAAAACAAGAAGTTATTATTTACCTTGTATTAAAAAGATATGTAATTGATATTTCTCTACAGACAGCATTAAAAAAAGATCATTAAAACATGCATAGCTTGCTCAGAGAAGAAGGAAAGACTGAGGTAGTGCAATGCAGAAGATGAATAAGAAGAGTCATTCAAATAACATTTCACGTCTAACAATCAAGTTTTGTTCAATGTAATTTCCTGCACAGTGTCCATTATTATAACAGAAAATCAAGCTGAATGAGAAACATCGGGTTTGCAAATAACTGGTAACCCTTCTCCATATTACTTAATTTAAAAAAAAAAAAAAACACCTTTATTTTTCTTAGTTTCTTCACTTACATTTTACAGTTACATATTTGAACACAAGTAGCCAAGCTTTTAACACTTTAAGAACATGCTTACTTTTACTCAGAACTTATTTAATAGTACATGGATAAATCTATACAAAGAAATGCTGGACAGCTTGATGTAATTCACTTTAGGAAGCGTCATCAAAGCTGGATTTACAGCTCTTGTTTGTGGTTTCAAACTTTTTAAAGACAATGGGAACACCATTTAGACTTTGAACATGAGACAGCTTGATGTATTAGCTGAAACAAATGTTTATTGGCATTAACATATAGATATGAAAATGTTCTTTAGTTTTGATGCCAAATCTAAAATGAGAAGGGATCTATTTTCAGTTATCCTTATCACCAAAATATTATTAAAACTACTTGAATCTCTGAATGAGTATTGGAAACATCACCCATTAAACTTGGGCATTTGCCAAATCAGGAGCTGTTTCAGTATTTGAATTAAATTCAGCAAATATATACAGTGGTAATATATCCTACTGCTAAAATAAAATGTTCTTGTAATTAAGGAAATATTCTTCAGAGATATTTTGTAGGAACATATCATTTGACTGTGTGGCTTCACCTGTGTATGACTTCTTTCTACACATCACCCTGCCTACATGTCCTTATCCACCCTTTACTTTGCTCTGGGCAGCTCCAAAGTTCTGTTGCAGTCATTTGGGATAATGTAAACCAACCGTACATTATAGCAGCTGTCAAGCTGCAAGTGCAAAGCTTCTCTGGTGGTGATAGACAGGTGTCACATGGGGAAACAATGAGATCCAACAGACTCTGTACTAATGCAGTGTGATATTAAACACAGTTGTAGCAAATGTGAAAGCTAGATAGCAAATGGATTTAATTCAGACAAATGCATCTGATAGTAAAAGGGTATCAATCATTCTTAGCAAATCAACAGAGCAGGTCCAGCTTGAGCTGACTACATGCAGAGAGATGGAGGAAGAACGGGAACTCAACTAGAAAAATAACTAGAGTGCTGTTGCAATCCATACTCCTTGCCAAGTCTGGAGTGTCTGCCTCAAAAGTGTAAGGTATTTGTTAAAAAAAAAAGAAAGGCCACCAGAATATTAATAGAATTGTAGAATCACCAAGGGTGGAAAACACTTCCAAGATATTCTAGTCCAACTGTCCACCTACCACAGATATTTCCCCACTAAACCATGTCCCTCAGTTCATCTGACATTTCTTGAACACCTCCAGGGACAACAACTCCATCACCTCCCTAGGCAGCCCATTCCAGCACCTGACCACTCTATCAAAGAAGAAATTTTTCCTGATATTCAGCCTGATCCTCCCTTGGCACAATTCATAGCCATTACCTTTCATCCTATCACAAGTTGCGCAGGAGAAGAGGCCAACCTCCACCTCAACACAACCTCCTTTCAGAAGTTGTAGAGAGCTGTAAGGTCTCCCCTGAGCCTCTTCTCCTCCAGACTAAATACTCCAGTTCCCTCAACCACTCCCCATAAGACTCCATAAGCTCCAGAACCTCTCACCAGCTTTGTTGCCCTTTTCTGTACACACTCCAGGGGGGCCCAAAACTGAACACAGCGCTTTAGATTCAGCTTCACCAGAGCTGAATATAGCAGGACAGTCACTTCCCTGCTTCTGCTGGCAACCCTAATTCTTACATAAGCTAAAAATTGGCCTTCTTGGCCACCTGCTTACACTGCTGGCCCATGTTTGGTCAAGTGTCAGCTAACACCCCCAGGTTCATTTCTTCCACACAATCTTCCAGCCACTCTGCCCCAAGCCTGTAGCACTGCATGAGGTTGCTGTGACTGAAGTGCAGGAATTAGCACTCAGTCTTGTTGAACTTCATCCACTGGCCTCAGCCCAGCGATCCAGCCTGTCCAGAACATTCTGAAGAGCCTTCCTACCCTCAGGTAGATGGACACTTCCTCCCAACTTGGTGCCATCTGCAAACTTACTAAGAGTGCACTCAATCCTCTCATTCAGGTCATCAATAGAGACTAAACAGAACAGACCCCCATTCTTACCCCTGAGGAACAGCACTCATGACTGGTTGCCAGCTGGATTTAATTCCATTCACCACCACTCTCTGAGCCCAGCCCTTCAGCCAGTTCTTACCCAACAAAAAGTGTACCTGTCCAAGCCACAAGCTGCCAGCTTCTCAAAGAGAATACAGTGGAAGACAGTGTTGAAGACTTTGCTGAAGTCTAGGTAGACTACATCAACAGCTCTTTCCTCATCCACCAGGCAGGTCACCCAGTCATAGAAGGAGGTCTGGTCAGCCAGGCAGAATCTGCCTTTTGTGAACCCATGCTGGCTAGGCGTGATCCTCCAGTTGTCCTACACATACCATGAGTTCTTACTCAAGATGAGCTGTTCCACAACCTTTCCTGGCACTGAGGTCAGGCTGATCAGCCTGTAGTTCCCCAGATCCTCCTTATGACCCTTCTCATAGATGGGAGTCTTGGCAAGCCTCCAATCCTCTGGGACCTCTCTGATTGACCAGAATGCTGATAGATGGTGGAAAGTGGCTTAGCAATTACCTTTGCCAGCTTCCTCAGCACCTTCAGGAGGATCCCATCCTCCCTCATGGACTTGTAGCAGTCCAGGTGAAGTAGTAGGTGTCTAACTGTTTCCACCTGAATTGTGGGAGACTTATTCTGTTCCCCATCCCAGACTCCCAGGTCAGGGGTACATTACACCAAAGATAATTGGTCTGGTTCTGTTAAAGACAGACATATGACACAACAAAGCAATTTTCTCCTAATCTCATTCTCAGAAGTAAACAAACCTAGTTTTAGCTGAATTTTTAAAAGCAAACATTGACAAAAACAGCTCAAAATTGCTATGCATCTTAGGAAGCTTCCATACAGATGACTGAAGATAAGTTATGTTTAAAATTTTTAAATAGACTGAAGTTTTGAATGTTAGAAGGTGACACTCTCATCACCAATAATTAAAAAGGATTAATTATGTTGCAATTCCTTTGTGGTTGGCCTATGGTTCGTATTTCTCGATAGTCCAAGAAATGCATACAGTAGAGATTTGAATTATTTTATTAGAAGAAAACATCTTCCTTGAGAATTAACTCAGAATCACGTACTATGAAATTTGATATTTATTGTCTACCTTGAGAGGAAAATTGAGCCACAAGTAACAGGTATGATTTTTTAATTTTATTCACACTGGAAGATGCTCTGTTGTGATGTTGATAAGATTAGGTAAAATAACTTATGTATAATAGAATATAGATTTATTTTTTTTGTCCCATGAAAATTATGTCTTTTTCACTTCTTTTTCATTTTAAGTTCCTGTTGCCAGCCCTGGGAATTCAAGCAGGGGCTTAGTACACCCTCAGAAGTGCAAAGCTTTGCAATTCAGAATTATCTTATTACACATGGGCAATTCTTGCTCTCAATGAGTAAAAAGTAGTGCCACACAAAAAGTAACATCAAGCTGCTATGAGTAATCAGATTAATCAGTGCTGGAGGCAGTTAGCAGGAACAAAAAGAAAAGGAAGCAATTTATACAAAGACTGTTCATGAAAATGCACATGCTCCTTTTTGTCTGCATGTCTGTAGATGGACCTGTGTATTTGTAATGCTATCCCAGATACAGGGAAGGAAGATTCATATTATGAGCTGTATTTAGCCTAGAGCAAACAAGATATAAACAAAGGAATGGTAGAGAAAGCAGCCATGAATATATAGCAAACTCACTGCTTCCCAGCCAATTTTGCCTGCAAAAACACCACACTTATCATCCCATCCAGGGGTATCTTATTCCTTCATCCTCTGTAGACCTGAGAAGATCAGGTCACTTCTCTAATATATACTCTCTGACTCAACAGTTACTTTTATACTACTTTGGGACTCTACAGTCCCAAAATCAGCTAATATTTAAAATCACTGTAACCTACATGAGCAAAACACCCAGAGAATTTCATGAAGTATTGCATTACGGACACTTGCATAGTGATTTATAAAAACGACCATAGACTCTTAGTTTAAGTCCTATGAAAATCATCCATAAGGAAGGAATCCTTCACATGATTGAGGGAGCCATTTGGAAAGCTGGTGCTGAAAAAGTGCATGACTTCCAGCTGACTTTTGGGGGAAAAAAAAAAAAACAACAACAAAAAAAACCAGTTCATACAAAGCTAGAGGCCCAAATTTAGTAGACATCAGTTTCACAATAAAATACAATGTCACCATAAAGCTAGACATTAACTTTCTACTATTATTTGCTAACAAGATAGACCTATGGCCTTCTATTTAGTTAGGTTGTGCAAAATTATTCAACTCAATTTGAAAAGAAAAAGTGTAACACGTTTTTATTCTGAGGTATTAAACATGACTTGAGAAGCAGATGGATGCATGACAATTCTCTAGATATCCAGTCACTTCAAATTTTCAGTGCTGTGAATTAAGATGACATATTATAGCTGCTATTTAGAATAATAAATCTAGGGTTTTACATGGTGACTTCTTAATTTAGTGTTTTCCTGAAGGTACTAGAAGGGAAATTTAATGTTCTGAGGGTGTAGATCAGTATACAACTGATGTACACAGAAACAGAGCTTCTCTCAGGTGAATGAAGATCAAACCATAAGCCCTGGAGGTGAGAGAGTGGATATGAGGACTGCCTTTCAGCTCAGTAAACCATCTCAGAAAGAGAGAGGTCCTAAGGTGCAGCAGTTGATCTTTTCTAAGAATAGGATTTGCAGTATAAATGCAATTCATGTCAGCATTTGCAGCTCTGCCGTATTTGTGGATACTTGGTAGGTTGAAACATCAAGTTTCACTGTTCTTTTTGACCCAACACCAGAGGTCCATGCCCAGACCCTACAAAACAAAACAAAACAAAAATGCTTTAGGATTTCAAACTCTCCAAACACCTTGTGTTTCATATTTTATCTTTATATTTCATGAGAGATGTAACAACATATTACTGCTGTAGACCATTGGGGAAAAAAAAAATGTGTGCACATATACATGGGTATACCGTAGAAACATAGAATGGCCTGGGTTGACAAGGACCACAATGATCATCTAGTTTCAACCTCCCTGCTATGTGCAGGGTTACCAACCATCAGACCAGTCTGTCCAGAGCCACATCCAGCCTGGTCTTGAATGTCTCCAGGGATTGGGCATCCACATCCTCTCTGGGCAACATGTTCAAGTGGATCACCACTCTCTGAGTGAAAAACTTCCTCCCAATATCTAACCTAAATCTCCCGTCTTAGTTTAAAACCACTCCCCCTTCTCCTAACATTTAAAACCATTCCCCCTAGTCCCAAGCATATCATGAGGATAGACACCCACAGCTAGGCGGAACCTGAACTTTGTCCTGCAGAATTACCAAATGGTTCCTTCTTTCTTGTCTGAAAGACCTGTACGCAGGTATTGCCTCATTTCAATATATCTATGGAGGTCTCATCTCTGTTCAGGGCTGGGGAGGTCAGATAGAAAGAGGAAAGGAGGCTCTCCCACATGAAACAGCTGTCTATCTGTCTCATGGGATGTTAACAGCTTTCAAACTGTGGCTTTTGAGAACAGAATAATTGATTTCTAAAGCAAAATATTTTGATGGGATAGCTGATTTCACTATCCCACACATTTTTAAACTGGGCCTGAAAATCAGTACCTATATTCATTTAAAGACAATTTATCTTCTATTAAATAGAGAATCATCCATCTTTTTTTTTTTATCATACTTTAGGACTTACAGAGATTCTTTTTATGTCAGCCTGATGACTGCACTAAGCAATGACTAACTCACTGGTAACTCACTGATTTTTTTATAACTGTCTGCTTTAATACTAAATTTGAGCTTATTTGTAGGATATAGGTCAGCACAACAGGTTAACATGCCTCACTGGAGCCCTAAGGTTTCCACATACACATTCTTGCTCAATAGCAATTCCAAATGCTGTGAACATCATTTCATTATCATCTTTCACTGACACATTTCTTTCTACCATCTTCTTTGCAAGTTTGAGTGTAAATGACCAATCCAAATGCTAGATCCCACAAAATACTTAGGCAATGCAGATTAAATGTACTAACATGAACTTCTTCAGTGCTCAGCTACTGTAGTGGAGAATATAGACCTAAGTTTATGTTCCCACAGTGGTGCATGAGGAAAGCCAAGAAATGTGATCTGAAGAACACTGTGTTGAGCATGGAGGTGTCTCTGCTAGACCAGGACTTCCCTATAATGTTCATTAGCTGAAGTGTCATTGAGGTAATGATGAATGAAAACACCTTGCAAGTTTTATCTCTCCACATCAACTTCTTAGAAGATTAACCAGATTGCTACTAGTGCATTAAGAAGAAAACAAACTCTCTCAAACCTATCAGATGCAGATAACACATAACTTCTAGGGAAGTACAACATACATAGGAAAGTACATACATAGGAATCTGAGACTTGACCTTTGGTCCCTTGTCGAGAGGAAATAAGGGAGGGAGGGGGACCCTCTTACACCAGAAACCGATCTCCATTATAATCTGAAGTGAAGTAGACCTCCTTTAACAAAAGATGCATGCAGATGCAAGTGCCCGGTTCTGTACAAAAGTTCCTAATCTATGGCAAGGAGTCAGATGTGTAAAACAATTGTATGTAAATCGAATAACAGCATGTCACAGAATGCATGTGAATAAAGGATGAACAAAGTGCAGTCACTTTCTGATACTGTGCTATTAGCTGAGGGACTTCTGAATAGTTAAAATATGAAGAGAGAGACAAACAAGTAAAGCTATCATAGAGCATGGAAGTAGAAATTATTTTGGTTTACTGAGCAGAATATCTTTCTAATGTATAACCAAGTCTATATATAGTATTTTTTGGTCGGATTTTTGTTCACTTTCCTCTGACAACATGTATCTAATCTTCCATCAAACAGAGATTTGTGTATATCTTTTACTACAAAGCTAATGTGAGTTCTTCTTCATGAAAAGCCCATGCATCAGTGGGCTTGGGTAAATGCTGACTGCTCATGACCCAGTGCAGATTCTTTAATCCGTAAGAAATTCAGACAAGTATTTTATGCTTACTTGCTCATAGAAACAAGGCAGATACTTTTTGCTTTTTAATCAATATATAAAAGAATGTCAACATACTCTCACCTCATCACCTTTGATTCTGTAGAGAACAATAAATGGGAAAAAGAGTTCAAATAAACACACATGGGTTATTGGTGTGAGTCATGCTTATGTATAATGGTGATAATGAGAATGGTGTATTGTGTATCCAACAATATATCTCTACTTCTGAAGTAGGTTATTCTGCTTTTTTATTTTTTATTGTTATCTGTGTGGAGGTTACAATGGCTCTATCATAAAGTCCCTTCATGTATCTGCTACAGAAAAGGTATACAAAAGGTGGAAGAATAGGATTAAATTCAGATCTTCATGCAAAATCATCCAAAGCAGTTGGTAGCTTTCCCTGGCTTTTGTGAATTCATACAGTATGTAAAGCTCTATCATAAAAAGCAGATGAGTGTCCCCTATTAAAAAAAAAAAAAAAAAAAAAGAATGGAAAAAGCAATGTGCAGAATGTCTTTTTGTCAGAGTAATAGGTAACAGAACTTGGCCTCTGTGGAAAAAAGTTTCTTTTTTTCATTTCTGAAAACAATTTTATCTATGCTATGAAAGTTATTACCTGATATAATTAGTAGTAGATTGCAGTACCATAGATCAAATTTGCTCCTTGTCAGTCTACTCTAATCTATTTGGGTAAAGAAAATTTAGACAGAGAAGCATAGAAAGAGAGGCATGTGGACACACTGTGGTCCTCCCGAGTATGCCAAGTTAATGATCTCACTTCGTACCTATTCAGGTGTACTCGGAAAACACAGTTACAGATAAAAGAGGGAGAGAATGATTCAAATGCCAATACATGTGTAGATATGCATTTTGGCTTAAATGGTCTGCAGTGAAATAAGATCTTGCCTTCCATGAGGGAACTTAGTGTTCTCCAAAAGAATTGTTGGAGGTAAAAAAAACATTTTTGGATTGACATAAAATCACCTTAGAAGAGATTTTAGCTGGTCTGCATAACTGTAAGGAAGGCTGGACATATAGAAACATTTTACTTTCACCTGTTACTTGGTGAAGAAGCAAGAAGTTAAATCTATATAGGGAAGTTATAGTGGGGGGTTGGAGCTTGATGATCCTTGTGGTCCCTTCCAAGCTAAACCATTCTATGATTCTATCATTCTATCATTCTATGAAGCATTTCTCTATCACAAATAAGCTTTAGTCCTGTAAGGATTCTTGCAGCAAAATGCTAGTTGATTATAATAGAAAACATAGGTTGTTGTTAGCTGTTGCAGTTGTAAATTTATACTCAAGAGAAACAGGAATGCAGAAAAAATAAATTGGTTAATAATCATATAACTTTTAATTTCTTGTGACCCAATGAGAAGGATATGTAAAATCATCTCTTGCTGTAGCAAAATGTCAGTTCAGTACTGGTAGGCATTTATTCAGCTCTCTGCGTGATACATGCGATGTGACTTCAGTGTTTTACTGGAGCCGTACAGTTAGGTGATTGATGATGAATTCAGGAGAGCACAAATGCCAATCATAAAAGATCAGATCTTTTTAGTGTTCATGTTATCTTGGCTCCTGTGAATGATTCTCAGTCTAGCAGAAGATGTTGAATAACAGCAGTTAACTACTGTCAGCAGCTATGGATAACTTTCAGCATACAGCAGAAACCAATAAATGCAGGTAGTACACTTTAATGCATTGGCTCTAAAATGGAAAGTAGATGCATTTTCTAGAATTATTTATGCATGGAAGCAAACAAAGTTCTGCTGTTCTTCCCCTCTTCTAATTAAAAACTGAATATTTTACTGCCTAATTTTCTATTTCCCATTTTCAGGTCACATTATTCATCAGCTGTACCCAGACAACTCTCCCAAAATTAACTGACGACACCAGGTTGGTGCTAGCAGGATGGGAGCACCCTTAGAAGCAGCTGAAGCAGAAGAGCTGTTTTTCACAAGCCCTACCAGGCACAACCCAAACTGCCCTCTCCTCAGAGGTGGGGTCACTAAAACAGACAGATATGACCATGCCCCAGGCCACAGCAGAAAGCAACAGTGGGGCCAGCAGTGGGAGTGATGTTTCTTGTCTCTGGTCTCTCAGTTTTTTCTCTCATGTCATCTGTTTCTCAGGGACTTGCTCCAGCCTGATGCCCTGATGTAAGCAAGAGAAAAGCAAAGCTCTTACTCTTGCAAAGCAGAGCACTTCAAAATGAAGAAGTGCCAGAATAAAGGTATCCTTTACCAATGGAGTCCATAAACATAAGCATGATGCCCACCTATCTATACGTACATATGCATGTTTATATATATTAATATATGTTTATACACAATAACATATCACTTTTTACATTATCCCCAAGTTACAGAGTGATGTAGTGGAATAGGCTAGAGAAAGAAGTCCTGACTTGACCCTGAGGCCTCACATTTACTTTGCAGGGGTCACTGCAGTGCTGGAAGGTTATCTATCTACTGCCACCTTGATCAAAAGGCATGTAATTACTCTTAACACAGTGTAAAGGAGCTGGGTGAATTAAGTTCATTCCTTTTTCAAAGGCATGTTCAATCTCTAACTGCGTTGTCGTAGTTACAGCTGGGGAATTTGGGAAATGTGCTGGTGAAATTGATTACTCAGACATGTGTGACTATGATTCATCAGAGATCCTGGAAAAGAAAGATGGGCAAGTTCTCCCCCAACCCCATCATTTCTTTCTTTATTACTTTATTTGAAATAAATCTTGGACAACAGAAAAATAATTTGATTTTATGATAGCCACGGGCAGAATAAAAGATGTTCTCTTCTACCTACCCATGATAGAACTGTAGGTTAAAGATTCAATTTGAAACAATGGTTTTCACTTTATTTGCTAACCATTTTGAGGACATTACATTCCCATTTCCTTCAGGTAACCATAGTTCCTGGGAGCTTGAAGATTTGTTCTAATATTAAAACAACAGGACAGTTACTCTTAACATCTGTCTGGCAGTTGCTAGTTACCAGGTATGCCAAAGGAACTTACAAAGACAACCATCTAATTGAGAAACAGTCTACCCTTTCAGAAGTTGTATGACTATCAGTTCAGTCTAGCTTCAGCCACTGAACATTAAAGTTACAGTGTTCCAACACCTGACTGTTTCATTTTCTCCTGATTAAGAGTTCTGAATGTCTGTGATGTATAAGTGTATCATTTCCTCATTAAAACCTTTTTAAATTGTAGAAACATTGACTTTTCTAAGTGCTTTCTCCACAGACATTACAATAGCTATCACAATAGGACAAGAAGGAATGGCCTCAAATTGCACCACGGGTGATTCAGGTTGGATATTAGGAAAAATTTCTCCTCAGAAAGAGTGGTGAGGCATTGGAACAGGCTGACCAGGGAGGTGGTGGAGTCACACGTTCAAGAAATGTAGATGTGGCACTGATGGACTAGATGATCATAGTGGTCTTTCCAACTTGATTCTGTGATAGCTGAGATACGACAAGTATGATAGTTTCTAAAAGTACAATTTTTCAGGGCAAGATCACCACTGGTACCCCAGTGTGTGTACCTTTTGTAAACCAAAAGAAATAATGCCTGTAACACCCAGTGTGGGAGGCTTGGGAGGACCAACTGGGCAGCCCCATAGAGCATCACCCTATAAGTTGGTCTCTTTGTAGGAGCTGCACTGGGCATTCCTCAGTGACTCACCACTACTGAGTGAGCACTGAGATGTTATTAAGAGTTTATATTACTTTTTACCTCCTGGCACGGCTGAAACCCTGGAAAATAATGCCATTGCACCTCAAGCCAGAGCTGTAGTGACTTAGGGAAAGGCAAGATTTGTGAGCAAAGGTAACATTTTTTAAACTGGGAAAAAAAACAGACAACTTTCAGTCTGAACTTACTATCTTGATGTTAACAATTTAGATCAGAAAAAAAAAAAAAAAAAAAAAAAAAAAAAAAGAGAGAGATAGAGAGTGTGAGAAAAGAGAGTTCATATCTGTGGTATAGTGGCGAAGTACTAGTCCAGAGTGGGGTGGTAAATTGTCAGCTCCAAAAACATATGACCTGAGGGAGGATGAGCACCTGCCCTCCTGTCTTCATCCTGACACCACAAATGTTCTTCTGGAGGATGTGCAGGAAGAAATGAAGAATGGCAAGGCAACCCTGAGCAAGATGCTCAAGCTAATGGCCCACCCTCATCAGGACAGTGCTTTGGATTCTGCACAAAGCTCTCAGCTGCAGCTGCATCATGGGACAGTGAGAGGAGAGGCACAAATCTGTTAGGGGCCAGGCAGCTCCTCAGAGATGGCAGCTTCCATTCTGAGCATGGGGCTTCTGATTAAATCTTTTCTTAGTTCTGTTCTGGCTGAGGGCTTTCTCAACTGCATGCACATGCATCTATGGACTCTGACTGCAGCTCAGAGCATGAGGAGGAGGGTGGTGCTAGTGGCTAGAGTGTGAGGAACACTAAAACTACACTCACACTAATAATATGTTCTTAAGGAAGCAAACTAAAAGTATTCTTCATTCTATTTTTTAAGGCACTCTCTCTGGAAAGGAGGAGATCACGGCCCTCCAGTTAATGTTTAGTTACACTGACAAGGTGCAAAAATTTCAGAAAAACAGACAGCCTCTTCATCTTCAAAGCTAGAGGTCAGGCACAGCCATGTCCCAGATGTATACTGCTGAAACCTACTTATTCACAGAATCACAGAATGGCCAGGATTGGAAGGGACCTCAAGGATCATGAAGCTCCAACCCCCCTGCCACAGGCAGAGCCACCAACCTCCCCATTTAATACTAGACCATCCAATCTGGCTTTGAACACCTGCAGGGACAGGGCATCCACAACCTCTCTGGGCAGCCTGTTCCAGCACCTCACCACTCTCTCTGTAAAGAACTTCCCCCTAACATCCAACCTAAATCTTCCCTCCCTCAACTTAAAACCATTTCCCCTTGTCCTGCAGTTATCAACCCTTTCAAAGAGTTGATTCCCCTCCTGTTTGCTCCCTTTAGGTACTGAAAGGCTGCAATGAGGTCACCCTGCAGCCTTCTTTTCTCCAGACTGAACAAGCCCAGCTCCCTCAGCCTGTCTTTGTAGGAGAGCTGCTGCAGTTCCCTGATCATCTTCATAGCTCTTCTCCGTACCCTCTCCAACAGCTCTCTTTCTTTCTTGTACTGAGGGCTCCAGACCTGGACACAGTACTCCAGATAGGGCCTCACAAGAGCAGAGTAGAGAGGGACAATCACCTCCATGTCCCTCTGGCCACCACTCTTCTGATGGAGCTGGAGAGTGGAAACCATTTGCTTTCCGAGCTGTTCTCTTCAGACATTTTTGAAGAAATTTAGGTAAAATTGTGGAGAAAACAATGCTGGACTCTTTAAACACAGCTTCTTATCAGGTATAAATTATTAATTAATTGTTATCAATAGCTGTGTACAACATTAGGTTTCTATGTCCCTGCTGTAAGGACAGTGTTAATATCTGGGACATATTTTTTGAAGCTTCAAGATTTGCTTCACTCCAAACCTGATGAACTGTCTCAGGCAATGGTGGGAATGAAGTTACATCTGACAAGACAATCCAGTAGGGCTGCAAGGAGTACAAGCAGTAGGCTTCACCTATAAAATTCTGGCAAATAGTGGTTAATCAAAGAAGAAAAACCTAACACAGGCAAGACACACAGAAATATAAACCAGAGACTTACAGTTCTGACAACAGCTGTTAAATGTCACTGAAATTCAGATATATTGTTAATGTAACATTTTCTGCATTTTGGCTTGCTCATGAAGCTCTGCGTGAGACAGTCAATATCGGGGGTGGCATACAATGATACACAGGGAAGCAATATTCACAAAGCATCCTTTGCACACACTCCTGTGTAACATACTAAAGTGCGTCTATTCTTCCAAGTTAGAAATAAGTCTGACAGTGCTGTAAGAGGTTGCACAAGTGAAATTAAGTCGTAGTTTGCAGTGCTACCATCTTTCTTGACACTGGTCTGCATGGATTCTAATTATGGCATGGCATGATACAGAGTTGCATTTTGTTCTAACACAGCCTTTCCAGACACTACACTTTGCTCAGAGATGCTCTGCTTCTCCTGTGTTAGAACAGAACTCTTTTATAGATCAGGTCAAACCATTGCATTAAAAGCAGTATTTCTAGCTCCTCCCAGCATATCATATTGAAATGAATAAATATATCCATCTTTTGACCCTAAGCATGTTTTCTCAAACATTTAAACTTTATCTCCCACTTGGTTGGATGCTAATGCCAAAAGGATTATTCATGTCAACAGGGCTCCAGTTGCTTTTACTGTTATACTTTTCACCCACTGAGATAAATCAAAAGGAAAACAAATGTGACTAATGTTGATCATTCTACATGGAAAGGTAGCAGAAAAACTGAAATTCGTTCTGCTCACAGGCCATGTTTTTACAGGCAACTAAATATTTGCTTGAGCACAGCTCATGCTTATTAAACTGTGTAGCTCATGCATCACAGCACTGAGAAAATGTTTAAGCTTGTTCTTATCTGCCCTTGGAGATACACCTTTGGCGATGAAGAACGTGGTCAGGAGGCAGTTTATTCCCGGTGATTTGAATTCATCTGTAAAATTCTCTTCTATAAGGTGACTTGGTATGGCAGGCTAGGCAATAACGCTGTTAGTTAGTGATCTTGTCTTGTAGACCTTGTAGGCTGCATTTATTTCTTGGCAAAACTATGCAGCTGTAGCCATGGCAAGAGGTTCTTCTATCACAGGAGGAGGGATTATCCACCACAGTGGAGAATCACTATAAAGCATCAGCTTCCCCTTTTACTTCCATAGCCATCTTCCCTCTTTCCTTCTCCACAGCTCTTACACCTTTCTCCAGGAAACTACCTCTATCACTAACATTCAGCAGACAGAAGATGCCCAAGTTAAAGAGAAAGGGAAGTCATGACTGTAACCAGGTAGGAGAGAAAGTGAATCATAAAATCACTGAATCAGAGTCATAGAATGACTTGGGTTGGATAGAACTTCTGAGACATATTCAGTCTCATGAGGCAGTCTTGGACTTACTCTTCTCTTACATGTGGGGGGATGCTCCACATCCCCCATCTAGATGTTCAGGGATGTGAGAGACATGAGAAGCATGGCTGCCAGTGAAGGCTGAGGCAAAGAATTCACTGAGTACCTTAGCCTTCTCCATGTCTTTTGTAGACATCTCTCCCTTTTCATTTATCAGAGAGGATACGCTCTCCTTGGTGTGTCTCTTTGTAGAACCCCTTCTTATTATTTTCCACATCCTTCACCAAGTTCAGTTTCATTCACACCTTGACTTTCCTGATCCCATCTCTGCATGTCCAGACAGCATTCCTGCATTCTTCCTAGGCTACCCATCCCGATTTCCACTGCTTGCACACTGTCCTCTTTTCCTTCAGTTTGACCAGCAAATCCTTGCTCAGCCTTCCAGTTTCCCGTCTCCTCTACTTGTTTTCCTATACTGATGAACAGAGATCTCTCGTGCATCCTCAAAGAGGTGCCAGTTCTATTCTGCTCCTTTGTCTCTGGGGGGATCTAACCCCTGGGATCTTTGTTTCCCAGGGAATCTCAGCCAGTAATCTCTTAAATAGCCTGAAGTTTGCTCTCCTGAAGTTCAGGGTCCTGACTTTGCTTTTTGCCAGGCCTATCCTCCTCAAAATCACAAACTCTACCAGGGTGTGGTCACTACAGCCCTGGGTGCTTCCAGTCTTATCTCTGTGCTGGTGAGCATCAGGTCCAGTAACACGTCACCTCTGGTTACTCTGTCTAATACCTGCACCAGGAAGTTATCCTCAGTGGATGCCAAGAGTCTCCTGGATTGCTTGCAGCAATTCTTAACATTGAGAGCAACTTCCCTACTCTTCCTGCCCTGTCTATCCTTTCTAATAAGCTTGTAGCCTTCAGTCATAGTATTCCAGCTGTGTGATTTGTCCCATCACGTTTCCATGATAACAATTAGGTCATAGTTTTCTAATTGCACTGTGCTTTCCAATTCCTTCTCCTGCTTATTTCCCATGCTGCATGCATCAGTAGAGAGCTGTTTCAGCTGGACTGTCAGCAGCATTATTCTCCTCAGTGAGCCCTCCCAAGTTCCTTGGGAATAAATCTGAGGTTTTTCCTTGTTGTTTCCTAAAGTGAAAGCATTCACTGGCCTTCTCTGTCACTTAGAAGTCCATTTCAGGAGGAAAAATATTACCTTCAGCAAGTACTGAAGGCCAGGGAAAGACAGGGGAGAAGAATCAGGCAACACAGAACTGATGATGGGGATATATGCTCATTACCCAGGTCTCTCACTGAAGTTCTGGAAGAAAACATATAAAAAATGTTAAAGCCAACAATGTTCAACAGCAAACACAACATTTTAGCAGTGAGTTTTACCAACACCTGCAAACACAAAGAATGTAATAACAGTGTAAATGAGCAGTTGCCACATGTATGTGCTATCTTTAACTCCTGAGTTTTCCTACAGAAACTGCTTCCAGAACCATAGGGCCAGAAAATTCAGTTCTTTGGTTCTTCTACATGCAGGCAGACCCACCAAGAAACTCAGCAGTGCTGTCCAGAATCCCTCTCTAAATTCAGCAAGAGGTCATTGAACTGAAGTTGCTCTGGATGAAACTTCAGTATTAAAAACTTTCTCTGTATTAGTAGATTTTCTGTTGTTGGGAGTTTTCTTTACCACTTTTATTCTAAACATTATTAAAGCTTAAGGCAATGCAATTATTATTTAATTATTAAGGTTTGTAGTAAAAGCACATCTGTTTGGTTTGAAAAGGCTGGCTCTGCTTCAGAAAGGCTAGACAACCATTTTATAAACAGCTTGGATACCACAGTATTGCAGCTCAGTTTTCATGGCTACCAAGAAGAATGTACAAAACGTGAACCGAGAACGCAGGATGTATAAAATGTTTCAAAAAATAAGAAAATTAGACAATATTTCTCATTTACAATTGTTTAGATTTTCTGATTCATCAGACAGATTCATGAAGGGAAAGTTTCCCACTTTATTGATTTTCCTCCTGTGAATGCAATAAGGACTTTTGTTTTTAAGGCACTGGCAAAGCAGTTTAGGAATCCTCTGGGTTTTTTATGCCAGATCTTCCCCTGACATAAAGAGGAACTAATGGCTGCAATCACCCTGCCTGCAGCAGCTTGTGTTTTTAAAACACAAGACCCTGGATTTTTTAAGGATCAGTAAGATTCTATTTGCAAGGAAGCAACTTATTAACAAAAATGGGAGCCTCGGGAGTGGATTGATCTTTTCCATAACTGAAACATTCTTTGCAGTACATTTCATTTCAAATTCATATTAGAAAAAACAATTACTGACATTCACATGCTAGGATTGATTAATTTCCTGTCCCCTCCAGCTAAGAACTTACATCACAAAAGATTGCATAGCAGCAAATCACCAGCAAGTTAAAATAGTATTTATTTTGTCTCTGGAAAATACAATTTATGCACAATTTCAGTGTATCTGTCTCCTTTTTTCCCATCTTCTCAAAATTAGTGAGTGAATTGCTCTTTCTCATGTACAGTGGAATTTGCCCTGGGATCTAGGCTTTCAGGAACACTTAAAGTCTTCAGACTCCTGAAACTATTTAAAGGACAGATCACTTGCTAAGGCCTTACAGAAGAACTCTCTGTCCTCAGATCATCCTACTACCTTCAGGGTCTTTGAATGAAAACTCAATTGCCCAGAGTGCTTTTATATTCAATGAGAGAGGCACCTCAAAGATTAAATCAGACCACCTTGTTAGACATATCTATGTGTCATCATTCATTATAAAAGAAAACTAAGGAGTCTGCAGGTTTGTTCTATGCCTAACCTAGTCTATATAATTAGACAAAGATCTGCTTCCTAGCTTCTAGGTGTTACCTATATACTTGGCTACCTCATGATGGGACTAGTGCTGACCACACACTGGCCCAGTTCTAGTCTCCACCTCATACTCAGTTTTCTATGCAAAAGAAATCTAATCTAAAGGTGAGAAGGAGTGGAGCACCATGCTACATTCCAAAAGGTCCCCAGCACAATCCTTTGGCAGTACTTGTCTCTTTAACAGAAAAGTCTCTGATGTCACTTGTGCACTCATTTTCACCCAACTCCTTTCTTTTAATTTTCTTCCTATTGTGGCACAACATATTCCTGTTACGGTTTGCTCTTGTACTGAAAAAGAGATTATATTTCATGAGGATGGAATATATGCTGCCCAACAAATTTGTAGGTTGCCCAAAGAAACTGTGATGCCCCATCCCTGGAGCTGCTCAAGACCAGGTTGGATGGGGCCCTGGGCAGCCTGAGCTGGTGGGGGGCAGCCCTGCCCATGACAGGGGTTCGGGCTGGGTGTGCTTGGAGGTCCCTTCCAACCTAAGCCATTCTGTGATTCCAATGATTAAGAAACAAGCACTGCAGATTTCATGCAGGGAGTAAGACTGGTTTGGTCCTACAGCCTGAAACTTCATTTCAACCCAAAACATGAAACATGAATGTCATCTCATGTTGTCACAGCCATAACAGCAGCTCCTGGGGACAACCTCAATTTTCGTCCCAGATAACTCTGTGAGGTGCAGCCTCTATAAAACGGAAGTCAACGTAACATTAACTCACAGCTGCTTCCTTCTGGGAGTTTGTAACCAACAGTAAGTGATATTCTGGCAGTATTTGGGCTGCTTATCTTAATGTCAGACTAGGTTTGTCTTCACTTCTGTGTACTTTGTAAAGACCACAGAGTAAGCGGCACCTAAGCAGAACAACCTTTTTCTTTCTTTGCTTACAGAGAAAGAAAAACTAGCTAGTTCTTTGAAATAGACTGTGCTTTAATTCTATTCTAGGCTGAAACAAGCAAACCAGGATATTACTGACTGTAGAGATGCTCATGTTAGCTTCACACAGGCAGAGCTTTAGCAACACTGAACTGATTTTCTTCAAGCACAGAATCTTTTTCAAGATTCTCTGAGGACAGTCCTGGAAAACAATTTTCAAGAGAACATATTTAAGTTTAAATGGAGCTCAATTAAAGTAAATGGGACTTATACAGATAATGATCTGAAAACACCATTCCAGGAACTCCAAACCTAATTTCTGTTCTGTTCCCATAAGGAAAAAAAAAAGAAAAAAGAAAAGGAAGTATACTCACAGATACTGAGAAGCATGCTCGAAAATTACACACAGAGGGAAAAACAAAAAAAAGGCCATTCGTAGTAAAAATTTTATCCACAACTCAAAAAAGTTTCTCAGTTAACAAAACTGGGCAAGGGTAAGAAGACAAGTGTATGCATACTGTGCCATTAGTCACAGCCAGAGTTGTGTGAATGACCCTACACCCTATCTACAACTTTTAGGTTTAATGGGTCCTTTGCACCTTTTTATTCTCCATCTCTTTTAAAGCTTTTTTCTTTCTTTTTTTTCTTTCTTGCAATACTGGATTTTTGATGGGCTTGGAAAGCTATATAGTTTGTAAATTCCACATGCAAAAGCACAACCATATCTCCTCATTTTTAAATACAGCCACATAAAACACTTATCAAAGAATAAAGCCTAAACTATACATCAAGTCAGTCAATCAATACACTGCAGCAGAGACTGCATAATTACTTTTTTTCTGTGCTGTAATAGGGCCACATTGTGCTTTATGTCCATCATTAATTATTAAAATAGTTTCCTGCACTAGCATGCATCTAAACAGAGCACCTGCTCTCAATCTTCTCAGGTCAATCTTGTCTACTGGTTCACATCTATCTAGCGGGCATCCATCTAGGTCCTCCAGCATTCCCCTGGGATGGGAGTCAAACTATGCAATGTCTCGTAGGATCATTGTTCAATCTATCTCCAAAGTCCTTGAGTCTTTTGCAATCAAAAGCAATAGGTTTATACTTGATAAAGAAATATCAGCGAGTTTCAGCCACATTTATAAATGAGTGCTGCTTTACTTTCCCTCAGTTATATAAGGTCAGCTCCCAGCACAGAAGTTTTAATACAACAAAATGACAAGATGCACACAATTTATCAAAAGAGGGACCCAGTGCAAACTAGTTTGTAGCAGCAGGTGCTGCTCAAATAGGTACTTGCAAGATACTTGATGTTAGTTGGTCATAGAGAATATTGTTAAATGGCTTCATAGTTCCTTGAGTTCATTTCTCCCCACCTTTCCTGTAGGCTCCCTTTAAATATCAGAAGACCACTTTAAGGTCTTCCCAGCGCTTTCTCTTCTTCAAGTTGAACAACTCCAGCTTCCTCAGTGCTCCAGCCCTTTGAACATCTTTTGGCCCTCCACTGGACCCACTCTAACAGCTTCAAGTCCTTTTTGTGCTGTGAGCCCTAGAGCTGAATGCAGCACTCCAGGTGGGACCTCACAAGAGAAGAGGGCAAAATCACCTCCCTTGACTTGCTTAACATGCTTCTTTTGATGCAGCCTAGGACATGGTTGGGTTTCCAAAATGCACGAGAACATTGCCAATTCACTTCACATTTTGCATTCACCAAGTCCTTCTTCTCAGTGGTGTTCTCAATCCATTCTCTACCCAGCTTATATCTGTGCTTGGGCTAGTCCCAACCCAGGTACAGGACCTTGCTGTTGGCCTTGTTGAACTTCATGAAGTTTGTATGGGCCCAACTCTCAAGCCCATCAAGGCCTCTCAGGATGGCATCCCTTCATCCAGCATCTTGACCACACCACTCAGCTTGTTGTCACATCCATTCATTCTTATCAACTTTGTTTACTCTTATTAACCTGATCATGATTCTTCATTACAGTAAATGCAAGAGACAATCTTCAGCACTATTTGTAGTGTTAATAAATAGCATCTAGACACTGAGTTGCATCCCAAAGTTGTAGACGCAACTACAAAAGCATTTAAATTTTTACTTCTGATTTTCCCAGTACTTAAGGCTATGAATTCATGTGAGATAGATTTTCTGAAGATTTAACAATAGTAACAATAACAATAATAATAAAACTGCTTGGTTGATCTTAACTGAAAGGTATAATTTTCATTATTTTTGTGAAGATTTCATGATTATTGTTGGTGACACCTGTTCTCATTAGATCCTTTCCTCTAATGCTGCACACATTCCAGCTAAAGAAAAAGGACAGGCAGCTTATCCCTGGAAGTCACAAATTAGGGAGGGATTGACTTCTCTGGGAGGTGATATCCCTTGAACAGAGTCATTTAGTGTCCAAATATGCACCACTAGTCCCTGCGCCTTTCTGACTCAACAGTTTTGGTGGGTTTTTTTTCCCAAAGGAAGAATTTCTGAAAAAGTAATAAGGAGGAGAAAGCAAAGCTCATTTTAGAATTACAGTTTTATTAGCCAACAGTGCTATTCTGCAGTTATCACTTCCACAATTCCCCACTGGGAAGAAACATAACAACCACTTTACCTAGCAACAGTACACAGCACATTAGGACAGAGAGAGAAGAATTGCAAGAGAAAGTAAAGCATGTGCTAAACAATTATCTCATTGATATTTGGCCACCATACAGGTTTTAGCACTATCCAAAGCTCCACAAAGTCTTTCAGTCCCTAAAACCCCTAGCTAGGTTTTACACTGTCTCAGTGCCAATTGCCATGGTGCTTAATATGACCTACTGCTCCTCACATCTGCCAGCTTTATGTTGAGGTCTTCTGTCATGAAGCAGCTGGGTCTGATTCTGCACCACTGTGCTGTGCTGCATGTACAGTGGTTCAGCTGTGCAAAAAGTGAGTGAAGCATACCTATGCACAGTGTCAGTGTGCTTTGGACACTGGTTTTCTGCTCCATGACGGACTGAACTGGTGATCCACTGGTGGCTTTGTGGAATCTGGAACCACTGAAGCCAAGGTGAGAGACATTATAACAAGATATTCTCTTTCTTTTTCTTTCCTCCTTTTTTTTTTTTTTTTTTTTCCCTAATTTTTCTTCTTTTCTTTTTCCCCCTACTGTCGGTTTTTGATTCTTCTCGACTTTGTGGCTGCTATGTTTCCACTTACCTTACAACAGATTCAGCCATCTAAACTCCCCAGAGCCCCAGTAAATGGACTGGCTACCTGAAATAGTTGTTAGAATGGCCTCCTAAATATTACCCTTTTCGCTGGGTACACTAAAGGCTCCTCTACTAAAGATATCCGCATGGAGGAAATTTCTTTATATAAGCAGATAAATTATAGAGGGAATATTGAAAAAGGTGAACAACTTGTGTAATGATGTAAGCAAGAGTGTAGCATGAACCACAACCTGCAGTCAAGCACAGCATAACAACTGCTTTCATGTATTGTTCTATGAGAAACCTTAGCTTTAGAATTTCTTGTTGCCTAATGGGCAGTAAGAAAATCAAAATTCTGTTTACCACAATTGCCACACCTCTTCTAAATCTAATTATCCTGTTGATACTGTGCAGTTCAGACTTTCCAACATCAAGTTTCTAAAAATAAAAAAATAAATTGTAAAACCTCCATGGAATATATTTTCAAAATATTTTTTAGAGTCTGAACAGGAAATTCATTACCTGAAAATTCAGTCTAGGCTAATATTTTGAATATTTAAAAAACTCAGCATTTGCCTATTTCTAAAGCTCAGAACAGTCAAAATCCACAGAATTATGGGCTGTAGTGTAAAACTGAACAGCACAAATCCCATGGCATTGCAATCAAAGACAGGACACATTCATAGGGTCTAACCTTTACAAAAGTTTTACTACAGCTCTCAGGTTTCTATTCTCAACTTAAAGCAACAAAACTCCTCGAGTAAATGAGTTCAGGTTGTGGCAAAGATCCTATATGTTGGCATTAACTTATTTCAGTTGCCACTAATTTGTTTCATATAACAAACTCAACATATTAGAATCATGCAACCATAGAATCATTAAATTGGAAAAGATCTCTAAGGCTGCCTAGTCCAACCACCAACCTGTCACACCATGCCTACTGACCACGTCCCCCAGTGCCACATCCACATGGTGCTTGAAGACCTCCAGCGACAGTGACTGCACCACCTCCCTGGGCAGCCTGTGCCACTACCTCTCCATTAGATGCCAACGACAGGAAATACTATTATATGCAGAGTCTTGTACTAGGCAAGTTTCTTCCATTTTAAAAAATGTTATAGTTTCTACAATATTCCCCATACTGAAAACAGGAAATATAAATTTCTCTAGTAGGGACACTTATTTTTGTATACAAGCATAATGTGACACTAATTTCTGTTTCCAGCCAGCAGCTGTTACTGTCTCAGCATGCAAAAGGGTAAGAAAAAGGCTGGCTTTTTCATCTATAAACTTGCCGGTTACATTACCACAGAGTAATGCAACTGTTTCTCAAAGTCTCAGACTCTGCTTCCTTGCTGGGTGTCACATTCTCTCCACGCAGAACAGTTCAACAGCATGTATGAAACCAAAGGACACCAGAGTTAAATTATTCCAACTGAAATACTGGCCACAGTTCAGCAGGAAAAATGAGATTCCCAAAACTGCTCGTATTTGTGCTCCATCATTACTGAGTGAATGGGGTACCGACGGCAAAAAGCTAGAGCTTTTAAATTTTCTGCCTGCAGGATCTCTGCAGTACTGTAGGTGCCCAAAGATAATCTATGCATGGACTGTGTAATCCGGTGCACAATGTGCACATCTAGGGGAAAGAGTACACTGTCAAGATAATTATCATTACTATTATTTCTTATTTTGCAAAAGGAGGGTTTCTGACAAAATCTGCAAACTTCTTCCAACCACTCCCAGAGCATTAGAAGGTATAACGCTGGTACAGAGTGATCAAAAAGCCAAAAATATTAACTTCAGGTATGTTGAACTGACCATAGTACCCCTAGGTACCCCACAGTACCTGTGTGCTCTGATGCTCTGATCGCCACAGTGCCTTTGGGAAAAAGAGATGAGTAACCCTTGTGCACGTACACAGGAAATTCTAACCCAACAAGGTAAGAGTATATTTTTCTTAAACTGATAATCAATCTTTAACTCCACTTCAGAGACCCCAAAATAGCCCATTTTTGATAGAGTGGCAAGCACAATTATCTTGAAATCTGGTATATCCCTCATCAAAAACATCTGCAATAAATAAGTGTTCAAAACAAACCTATGGAAAAGCAAGTCTCCCATAGTTCAGACTTCACTTGTTTGTAACTAATGAATGTTGATGTTTCGAACTAAGTCGATCATTTTCTTCATCTTATTCATGGACTTCTTTTGGGTGAAAAATTATGAAGCCCATCCTTGGTGATGCTCTAATCACTGCCACATAAACTCTGCTTGCAAGGTTCTATTTTTTTAGAGTTTAGCTAAAAGTATCATAAAATACGTTCATTTTATAAAGACATCTTGCTTTGGTTCAGCTAACATCTTTGCCACATATTTCCTTCTACAGGTGTTACTAGGGTAGCAACACATAAACCTGTGCTAAAAGTTTCCACTCTCTAAAACCGACTTCAAATAAATTTCTCAAGGGCCAGAGCTTACTGATGTGAAATTCTTACTTCCCTTTCATCCAGTTGCCACAAACAACTGTGCTATATCATTTCAGTTGTGAATTAATCGAATTCCATCTTGAGACAGGTCAAGTCACTACTATCCTTACTATCAGTAGCTCTTGTTTCTCTATTCTTCAAAAAGACCTTTCAAAGCAAAGGATTCATAAGTGTACAGTTTAAAGTCCACTACACTAGACTAAGATAAGTCATGAAATCATTACAGTTGGAAAAAACCTAGATCATCTAGTCCAACTGTCAACCCACCATCACCATATTCACTAACTGTGTCCTCAGTGCCACATGTGCACATTCCTTGAACACCTCCAGAGATGGTGACTCCACTACCTCCCTGGGCAGCTTGTGTCACTGCCTCACCACTCTTTTGGAGAAGAAATTTTTCCTAATATCCAACCTGAACCTCCCCTGACACAACTTCAGGCCATTTTTTCTCATCCTATCCACGTACCTGGTAGAAGAGTAGCTCACCACAAACTCCTTTCAGGAATTTGTAGAGAGCAATAAGGTCTCCTCTGAGCCTCCTCTTCTCCAGACTGAACAATCCAGCTCCCTCAGCCGCTCCCCATAAGACCTGTGCTCCAGCCCCCCCACAGTTTTGTTACCTTTCTCCAGACACACTCCAGGGCCTCAATGTCTTTCAGCGAGGCACCCAAAACTGAACAAAGTATTTGAGGTGCAGCCTCAAATACTGAACTGAGTACAGAGGGATGATCACTTCCCTGCTCCTGCAGGCAACTCTATTTCTGACAAAAGCCAGAATGCCATTGCCCTTCTTGGCTACCTGGACACACTGCTGGCTCATGTTCAGCTGGCTGTCAACAAATAACTGCAAATCTTGGATACATGCAGAGAATGTACATGGATTATGCAGGAAACAGATGAAAAAAATGCATGGCTGGTTTCAGAGATAATGTTCAAAAGTTCATCTTCTATTGCACTGTTTAGTGCCATAGTAGCAAGAATCTACCTCATTCTCCATTTTCCACTTCCGTGGATATTACATCCTATTCAAATTTAATAGTAAGCAATAGCAAGTAATAGTTCAAGCAAGAGACTATTTGCATCAGCCCTGCTTCTCAAAGAAGGCATATGGGAATAAAAATTATTGAACAGGTATTTGATGTGTCATATATCAGAGGTACAGACTTAAACCTGGGGGAAAAGTACAGTGCTCTTCCTCCTCACCCTGCCACTTTCCAGATCTCCAGCTGTAAAACTGCACTCTCATTAACAGTTTCATTGAATCAATGCAGTTTATCTTCTGCGAGTAGCTTTCCCAGGAGAACAATCTGTTGATGAAAAAAAGAATTAAGACATTTGAAGAGATATTGTGCTTTTAGATAATAATGGGATTGTTTTCTGAGAAATAGTAGAAGTTTTCTTGGGGGAAAAAAAACAGATAAGATAAATTATTATGGGTTTTCAATAAAAGGTATGTCTGCAACTTATAGACAAAGCCAGCAGTTTTGGAAGTGGACTGTGGTGGATGAAGTCCATCTGGAGAAAATATTTCTTTTTAGAACAAAAGTCTTCATTATAAAGAACAAACAAAACAGACAAAACAAACATTTGAAAAAAGGATAAACCACATTGCTCTCAACAGTGTCAAAGGGTGCACATCACACCCATGATTACTCTTCTTACTTCAAAATTCAGGTCTATGGTAAGTTTATTCAGTTATTCTGAATAAAAGCTTTGATCTGACTAGACATGAAGTCCTCTTTGTAAAACTATGAGATGCTTATAAAAGTGTTCTCTCATTTTTGCAAAGGAGATAGCTTCACTTGTTTCCCTATCCCATATTGTTAACATGAAATATATGCTTGACTAAAACATCTAAGATGTCATAAGATTTGCCTTATGTGACAAAAGGTTTCTATAGAAGTCAGACCATTTTTATTAAAATATAATTTATATGTAAGAATGAATATGAAGAATAAAATTGTGCTTCTTTAAATCACAGCATTTAAACTCTGACACAAAAACATTTATAGAAAACATACACTTGTCAAAGATGGATTTTTGAGATGAAAAATATGGAGCAAATCAGTCCTATGGTCATGGCACTTTATACCCTCTGTCCCATGAGAAAAACTTTGCACACTCTGTTTTCTAAGAACGTAAAAAGTACAGTGTAGCTGCTGTCACAGATTCTAACTAAAGTCTACAACCCTTTGTCTCCTCTCAATTGCTGTGCAGTGCGGAAAGACAGCTGTAAGTCCCTTCTGAGGAAAACGAGCTGTGGCTGCATCAGCATTTTAATGCAGGGCAGTGCTGAGCTGTTTAAACGAAAGCCATCACTCCCACACTTTGCACACTGATGCAAATTTCAGAGCAGCTTGGTGTGCAAACAAGGTATCACGTAGAGGAAATAAAGCCAGATGATTTATTCTATGTTCGTATCATGAGCAATTACCTCCTACGATATACAAGTTAATTTATCAGTAAGGCCACTCATATGCTTTAATAGAAAGTTCTCAAAACACCAAGAGCTCTGTTCTGAAACAAACTGATTTGCTTGTCTTGCTGTATAAACATGCAATGACACCTGTACTCCTGTACTTCCTGTTACCCACCAGCAATCAGGTCTTGTTGACTTATGCACTCTTCTACCTCACCTTTCTCCTGCCTCAACGGCCTTTTCACATGCTGCACTTTTTTCTCCCAGTCCTATTTTAAAGTCTTTGTTTCTTCAAACATCTCTTCTGAAATCTTTCCTTTACCACTGTTACCTTTCCTGATGGCAGAAACAACCTTTCCAGCCCTAGATACCCAGAGTATTTCTGCACAGGGTGCAGAGGAAATCACACTGCCCATCAGCATGGAGACACAAGAGCTGCTGCTGCAGAAGCTGAAACTGGTGAAATAACAGAAGGTTGCTGCCTTGTGCTGCTCTCATCAGGGATGAGAGATCTGTTTTCAGAGCTACTTAGAATTCTAGAAAAGAATGGCCACCTTTCTGAAAATCTGTGAGCCCTAGGGCAGTCCATGTCATCCTGGGACAGAGGTCTTGAAGAGATATCTGTTTGCTTGAAAGTCCATACTCTGTATTGGGAGCCTTGTAGAAGAGACTGTTTTTGCAGAATGAGTGATCTTGAACAGGCCATGTCTCCTCTACTGGATCTTATACAGCCTTGTACTGAGCATTTTAGAAATCCTTGTTCTAGCAATATAATCTGCAATTTACAACAACTTTGAGAAAGGCAAGCTGTATGAGGATCAAGGGGTGGAATGCTGTGATACTGACTGTACAACAAGGAGTTAGTGATCCACCTACAGTAGCCACAAGCCTATGCTGAATTATGCTGCAGGCAATTTGGCCATCAGGCTGTGTTGTGATGCACAAATCCCTTGGCTGCAAGAGAGACCCAATCAGTTCATTCTAACAGTGGAACCTGCCTACAGCTCCCAGTCCTAGTTATGGCTTTGCCAACACACAGGAAAGCTCTGTATGTAAGGTGTTCTGGCCTTCAATTTAACCATCTTAGTAATAGAAAAAGGAGAAAAAAACTTTGTGCAAGCCTGAGGAAAGAGCCTGATAAATGACTCATGAAGCAGTGTCAGAAGCCTTAGCACTGAACTGTACTAGTAACCCTCAGAGCTTTCTGTACACAGCACCAAATCAAATACCATACCTCATATCTCCCATCCTCTAACAACTCATTCTTCCCCACCAATGTCATCACAGGATTCCCAGATGGTCTTATTACCAAGTAAGGCAGGCATAACTGCCTATCTACCTTTGGAAGCTATGCAGTGTCTTCTGCATCTTTGCCTCCTATGAGCACATAAAGTAAGGAGCCAGGAATGGGTTATGGATTTGCCTGCCTCTCTGCAGATGCTTCTGATATCAAGAAGTAACACGACTCCTAAAAGCGCCTATTGATAGCTCCCACACAAAGCAGCTTCTCACTCTTTTTTCCTCCTATCACAGAATAGCTCTGAGCATACATAGGAAATTACCTTTCTGGCACTTGGCCCTCAGATACTTTAACTTATTAAGATATCTGCATCTCCATCTTAACAGCATCTTTTCCCAGTATAGAAAATTGGCTTTTGATCATCATCAAGCACTAAGAAGGTGCTGTTAATGAGTTCTTGCTGAGCAGTGACATCTATTATTTATCATCAAAACTGACGTGGGCTCTACAGCAGGAACTGGCCTCAGCTCAGTTCATGCCCATACCCAATTCCTGGAAATGTAGAACATTCCTTTTGCCCTTCCTCTTTATTGTTTGGGGTTTGTTGCACTTATTTTCATCTTCTATTTGTTTGCTTTTCATTGTGTTTTAGTTTAAAAATTGCTATTGTTTTCATTATAGTATAAACACTAATGGATCGGTTTTGTAGTGCACAAACTATGTACAACAGTTGTATAATGGCATATTATACATACACAACATCATATTGCTTTTGTTATATATTGCTATCTGGCAGGAATTCCTATAGGTACTTCACCACAGACTGGGGATGGTATCAAAATGCATGGGATAAGAGCTAAAGGGTAATCGCAAGAATAAAAGATGCCATCTTCTACAGTGCCTCTTGGGTTGTCCAAGTAGGTACCTGGCACAGGCATGTAACTGAATGACAGATATAAAGCTTACATTCATGAGATGGTCAATGGCTCTTTGAAATTGAATTTCTTCTCAACTAGTCACTCTCAGATGAAGAGAACTGTAAGTATGAGATATGTATCCTGCACGTAGAATGAAGAATAGGGAAATCTTTATGTTCAGCTCAAGAACTTCAAGAAAAATTCAACAGCAAAAAAAATGAATTACAGCTTAAAGTTTTCTTTTTTCTAAAAACAAACTTATCATGAAATCTCCAATAATCTCCCATTCCCAATCACACGCACTCCAAGTTAAGGTTGTTGAGGTTTTTTGTTTGTTTCTTTTTTCCCTCTGGATGACAATTTAAGGACATGCTGCCAAGCCCATCTGTCCCCGTATTTGCAGTAATTCTTGTTTGCATGAGTTTTCTGCATGCTGTTCAATTTTCTGGTAGAGAACAGTTAGTTTTCTTTCTGCAGTGGGTTTCCTTTCAGAGAATATGCTGTTTCCCCATCACCTACGGAGCTGCAGCCTCCACAGAAACTTACAGGTGATCAGTATTTCTGAAAAATAACCCAAACATATATTCAATAAACTCAAACACTCAATAACTCACAAAGTCCCACTAGCATAATTCAAGCAGGCATCTAAATAGAGAAGCTGCCAAAGTCAGATTACAATTTTGGCCTATGACCTTCGATGACATTATTACCACAGTTTTGTCAACTACCTAATGAATACCACCACGACATTTGCAAACACCTCCACTACACATGATTTGAAAGCAATGCCTCAAGCCCTAAGCAGCTGTATAATAGATATGGCCACTCAAATAGGTTTGATGACATCACAACCTCAAGAGTTGGAGACCTCAGCCCTTCAAATACTAACAACTTAAATCATGCTGCTTCACAATTCCTGATTTAACAACTTTGTTCTTCAGATTCTCAACTAAAACAAACTTAAGATTTTTTAATTGCACATTAAAAAAAAAAAAAAAAAAAACACAGACTAATGTTGCCTCTCCACTATAAGAAGACTTCCAGATGACTTCCAGAGATACTTTCTGACAGAAAACATTCTGCGATTCTGTCAATTTTATCCACTTAAATGAACTCAAATTATATTCCATTTATGGTAACACATAGAATACTAAAAATTTGAAATTTAGTAGATGCTTATATATATCAGTGTATATATATATCAGTTTATATATATCAGTGGTACTTTATGTGGCATTATGACACAATTACTATTGCATACAAGTCTGATGTCTGTAAAGAAGACCTGTTCAGACATAATTCTTGCTGGTGACAGGATGAGGGGAAATGGCTTCAAGTTGAGCCAGGGGAGGTTTAGGTTGGATATCAGGAAAAACTTCTTTACAGAAAGGGTTGTTAAGCACTGGAATAGGCTCCCCAGGGAGGTGGTTGAGTCACCATCCCTGGATGTGTTTAAAACCTATTTGGATGTGGTGCTCAGGGACATGATTTAGCAGAGGGTTGATAGTTCAGTTAGTATGGTTATCAAATTCTATAATAATTTGAAAATATGTCTTTCAACAACTTTTTTAAAAATGTAGCACGTGAAAGCTTACTGACAATAAAAGATTATTTAAATAAAAAATTCTCAGGCTAAACCTGAGAATCTGAAATTCAGAAAAGCCTAATCTCAGAAAAGTTATTTATAACTACAGAGAGTCTGAAAGACTGTATCACCTTCAACCCCTGGAGTGTCACCAAGGTGAACAGACACTTCTGCCCTAATTAAGGGTGATACAATAGCTCTACAAAAATGAGTTATCTACTTTACTTTTAGCATCCCTGTACATTTACATTCCTACACTGTTTCTTTTTTTTCTTCCCAGTAGAGAGCAAAGCAGAGAAAAGACCTCTACCAGGAGCCAAGGATCTTCAGCCAAGCTCTCTCATTAGCATGAAGCCTAATGCACAAGCTCTTCTGGGAGCAGCCAACTTGTAGCTGCTGATTCGTTCTGAGCAATGTCATCAATTCACTGCACATTTTCAAGGAAATTGACATAAGACAAGCTTTAGGCAAGCAGAGTTATAGAGTTTCATAGAGCCAGGAGGAGTTACTCTATTGCTTGTCCTATATATTCACCACACCAGCGTTACTTTGCCCTTCATGTGACCCGGTGACTCCATTTCACCATATGGTGTTGAAAGTCAATCATCCTGTTTGATAATATGATATATTAAACACACAAAATGCTATCACTTCTGTCTAAAGGCTGAAGCACATAGCATACTCAGCAACAGAAAAGACTCTGAGGAAAGCCTGCGGGAACTTGAAGTTCTAAGAACAAAACCAGATATAGCTATTAGCTTTCAGAAGAAAGCTGTAGCTTTCCTGCATATAAAGAACAGAAAGACTTTCTCCTAAGAGCAGTGCAAGAAAGACAATGCAACTCCCCTGTCAATGGCTGTGGAACGACACAACTAGTAAAAACTTAACTGATGCATTCCATGTCCTGTCAAATAAGCATATATAAGTGAGCATTAAAATACAGATCTGGTCAGTGGTATGTAATGAGTTTTAGTAAGCTCATTTCCTCCTTCTCTGTACCCTAACACAGGATTGATTCAGAAGTCCTGCTCTATGTCCTACTTCACTGACGATATTTAAAAAAAAAAAAAAAAAAAAAAAGCAAGCTCATCACAGTTGAGATGTATTTGGTGTATATGGAGGAAGGATATCTTAATGATTCCATCTATTTTAGCAAAAACCTATTCCAAAATTTCTGTTCATAAATGACAGGAATAGACTGCAGCCACTGCTATGACAGCCAAACGATGGAGATAGACCTCACTCTGCAAATAGCTCTACAGCAGCATTATAGCTGTAGCTACACAAGGCACAGCACAGAGCACCTCGCAGCCCTCTGGCAGGTATCCTATTCCAAGATGTAGGTAGTTACCAGTACCTGAGCTGCTGTGTTCAAAGATAGCACAAGCATGTTTAGATACTGGAATTCAACTCACAGCTCTGCCTACTGAACGTCTGTAGGATTAAAGCTCTATAACAACAAGGGAATAAGGGAAACATCATATCTAGACACCGAGCAAAGCTACAAAGCCTGTGAAGTATTTAATAATCCTACATCAGCATGGGAGATGCTCTCAGGTACATATTATGATGTGACATCATTTTTTACAGTCTGATGATTTTTATGTCTGATTCAAAGAACAGTAGTTCTGTAATACCTTTTTCCAGGACAGAAATATCATTATATGGCTGTTCTGTGAAATATAGGAACATACTTTAATCACTTTTTTATTACTTAGAAATACTGAAAGTTTTCAGTCCAAATACATTATCCTGTAATTCAGGTCTGGATCTGCATTCCAGCATGTCAAAGTATTTTCATTGTTAATCTGACAAATATACTTTAACTAAATGATTTACCTATACATATTAGAAATTATTAGGTGTCAATTGGATACACTGGTAATACTGATAATTAAATATTTCAAATAGACCTGTACTTTGACAGGCACTTGCAGACTAATTTGCACTTCTGGTAGGCTTCTAGAAATAGTGCATTTAAAGTAGCAGTAACAAAGTAGTTTTGATCCAGATCTTTTTCTTATCCTTCTTTTATCCAATGACTTTTTTCATTCATATATTTATGTTTCACCTTAATTAGAGATTTTATCTTTTCAGAAATACTGAGACTATTCCTGGCAGAGGACATGGCTTTGCCTTGCAAAATAAAAACATTTCTCATCTCTGTGAATTTGTTTTTCAGCATAGTAAGTCATCCTTTTCCTAGGGCCTGGACTGAGCAGAACTGTTTGGTGGTCTTGTTGAAATCAAAACATTTCACACACATATGGAGGCATCATCAGGAAAGTGTTTTAAAGCCAGCATGGACCAAGAGAGAGCAACTAGTGGAATGTAAGAAACCTTCCTCCATTAAATGGCCCTGGCTGTAAACCAAAAAGCAAAATCACAGCTGTTTCCAAACAGCATTTGGAAGGTTTTTGACATGCACTAGTAACAACAAGCATTGAAATGAAAAGAAAATGCAAAACCTTGAACGCCACTGAGAATTCATTCTTGCTCTCTAGAAGATTACACATGCACAAAAGTGATTTTTTGGTCTGTTTTCATAAATACCAGATAAAAACTTTCAGATGCCCATGGTGATGCCCACGGATAGATGAGTGGAAGGGACACTGTTCTACCAAATTGCAAATTAAATACACTTTAATGACTTCTACCAACGAAGAAAACCCTGACATTCAGTTGTGTCTTGAGGCTTACAGCAAGAGAGAGGAGGAAAATACAGGGAACCTATGATGCATGAGAATTTATAGATGTCTGGGGCATCTAATTTTTTCTGCTGTTTGAGGAAGGGGGCAGGAATGACTGGAATTCCAAAGAAATGAACAAAAACATTTCTAGGAAAACATTTCTGTCCTTACCAGTTACAGCCTTTATCCCAATAATACTGTTTTCACCAAAAGCTTCTGGTTTTGAGATTTATGAACAAAGCTACCTACATAAATCTTAATATAATAATTTGTAGTTTTAATGTGACATAACCTCCCTACTTGAGAGACTATTAAATCAGTCTCAGAATGAAACATAAACCTTTCCAAAACTACAAAGCTTACTAGCAGAACGTCTTTCGATAATGAAAGGCATTATGGCTGATTAATATTCTCTATTCTGTATTAAGATCATAGAATTTCACAGTGAAATACAAGATAGAAAAAGACTCATAACATACACACAAATGGTACAAGAGAGATTTCCCCTAACACCCTTCACAGGATTTTTGTACCTGAGAATCACAAAATCACAGAAACACCAAGGTTGGAAAAGACCTAGAAGATCATCCAGTCCAACCATCCACCTATCACCAATAGTTCTCACTAAACCATATCCCTCACCACAAAATACAAGTGTTCCTTGAACACCTCCAGGGTTGGAGACTCCACCACCTCCCTGGGCAGCCCATTCCACACTGCCTGCCACTCTTTCAGAGAAGTAGTATTTCCTAACATCCAGCCTAAATCTCCCCTGGCACAGCTTGAAGCCATTCCCTCTAGTCCTGTCACCAGTTACACGAGAGAAGAGGCCGACCCCCAGCTCACTACAACCTCCCTTCAGGTAGTTATAGAGAGCAACAAGGTCTCCCCTGAGCCTCCTCTTCTCCAGACTGAACAATCCCAGCTCCCTCAGCCGCTCCTCATAAGGCCTGTGCTCCAGACCCCTCACCAGCTTTGTTGCCCTTCTTTGAACCCACTTCAGGGCCTCACTGCCTTTCTTGCAGTGAGGGGCCCAAAACTGGATGCAGTACTCGAGGTGCGGCCTCACCAGAGCTGAGTGCAGGGGAACAGTCACTTCCCTGTTCCTGCTGGCAACACTGTTCTGATGCAAGCCAGGATGCCATTGGCCTTCTTGGCCACCTGGGCACACTGCTGGCTCACGTTCAGCTGAGCATCAATCAATACCCCCAGGTCCATTTCCTCTACACAGTCTTCCAGCCACACTACCCCAAGCCTGTAGCATTGCCTGGGGTTGTTGTGGCCAAAGTGAGAACCCGGCATTTGGTCTTGTTGAACCTCATCCCATTGGCTTCATCCCAGCCTGTCCAGATCCCTCTGTAGGGCCTCACTACCTCCAGGCAGATCGACACTTCCAGCCAACTTGGCGTCATCTGCAAACTTACTGAGGATGCACTCAATGCCTTCAACCAGGTCATCAATAAAGATATTGAAGAGGACAGGCCCAAGTACTGAACTGAAACAAGGCTGGCTACAACAACGCTACCTATTTGTGCTCCAATCTAGAATTCTTCTTCACTAAAATACCTTTATGTACAATAGTGCAACACAAACTGTGTTATACAGTTTGAAGGGAGGTTGGAATTAGAAAAATTTTAAGGTCCCTTCCAACCTAAAACCTTTGCTTTTCACAAATCCATGCCTAGCATACAGTAAGGGCACCCCAGCACGTGTTAGCCTAGAGAAATAACTTTCACACTTATCTTACTCTGTCCTGTGCCAAAACTCCACGAAGGCAAGTCACACAATAATTTTGCCAACCAGATAGGGAAACCGTAGCACTGTACAAGTCAAACATGTTCTACAAATATATATACTAAAACTAAGAATTCCTGTTTGCTAAGTACTTGTGTAGTTTTCATTACACTTTTTAGAAGGGAGAAAACTGGAAAAAGTATACATTGGAGACTTCATAAAATCTACTTCCGTAGCAATTTGGTTGATTGTTCAGGAACACAGTTACAGAAAATGAACAGAAATTCCAACTCAGAGTCACTCTTGGGCTTCTGCTGTCATTATTAGCATCATCACCATTACTGCAATGGCATCTACAATCAAATCACTCACTGTGCAGTGCACCGTATCAATACAGAATAATAAAAAGAGCCCCACAAAACTTCCAGTTCTAACTTAAAAGCATCCTTTGAGTATCAGTTCCCTTCAGTCATTTTCTCTCTCTGCTCTCAGAATGAGATTACAGAACACTTTTCATTTGGAGCGTGCCCTGCATTCTTTAGATAAAGTTGCAGTTTCACAAGATAACAGACAGGACCAATACAACAGTACTCAAAAATCAGGAGGCACCATAGCACCCAGGTGAATGCTTTCTATCCATTTGTTCACCCCTCACTAAGAAACAGCACTCTGGACATTGATGAGGAGAAAGAATTACTTATCTTCAGTCCAAATAGGAAAGAGCTTCACATTATAAATACAGTCAACAGAGAAACTTCTTGATGTCAAAAGCTACTATGCATTTGACACTGTGTTAGGTTCCCTCATAGGATATTAAGTGGGGATTTCATGATCCCTTATCTAATATAGTAAAAATTCCATTTAAGACCATTCCCAAACAAACTATGACTTCCCATTACATTTATTACCCCTCCCAACACAATTCAGTTCCCAATTACTCTTTCTTTAGTCTCTAATCCCCTAATTAGAAAGCTCTCAGAGGGAAACTTGTGCAATATAGAAATTGATTTTACAAAATTATTCACTTTACACAAGCTTTAATTAACAAACTTGTTAGTCCAGCAAATAATGTTACTATGCCAATATCACTTACCAAAACAAAGAAAACTGCACTACTTCACAAATTCACTGTTTTGATATGTTTTTGAAGTATATCAGTATCTCCTTTACTTTAAGAATTCATATTTATTCTTTGAGGCCACAGCCGAGTCTTAGTTTTTTTGTGGGTTTTTATTTTTGCAAGGTGAATTAAGTAACAGTCAAGTAACAAACACTGTCTCACACATCTTTCCTCTCCTAGTGCTGTTTGACATTGTAAATATTGCATTTCCTAACTGTCTACTGCTGAAGTTTACAAAGAATATTCTTTATTAATTTGTATGTGCATCTGTATATGTGTGTTGGTTTATCATCTTCATTGTGTTTGTAGCATATCATTCAATTACTTTCACTAGATACAGATATTTTTGAGAGAAGCAAGAAACAATGACTTCTAAAACAGAAAATCCCTCTGCTGATCATCAAAGTTCTGCTATAAACAGCCATCTTCGGGAACTCCCAAAGAAAGAATTGCCTTTATAGTGGAAAACATGAGCTGACCTAAATACAAGGGAGACCAGTAAATTTCTCTCTAATTCACGTGGGTAAAACAGGCATTAATGCATGTTCGTGATGAAGTTCTAAAAAACTTGCATGAAGGTTGCTCAGAATACACATGCTTTCATCTATAGTCTCTCCCTTTCACTTTTTGCTAGGATATCCAGCTGAGAATGCTGGTCAGACCTTGGGTTACAAAAACCTAAGCATCACTCAAACAGCATAAAATGCACTTACAGAATTTCTCCCATCTCCATTCCAAAAGTTTTGTTCAGCCCCTAGCAGCAGGCTGTACCTTAAAAATATAATCAAACATCAATCTACTTATTTCTTAACATAAATAACAAACAGAGTGGATGGGAAAAACACTGTAATGCTTCACTTAAGCTTTTTCCAACCAACAGCACAGGAGCAATTTGATTCAAATCCAATCCTGCTGGATTCAATCAAGTCACAAAAGAGCAAAGCTGTTGCAAAATCACAGCCTGACACCTTTTACAATTTTGAACGGCATCATAACATTCTGTTAACAGTTAAGCTTTTTTTTTGCCAAGAGGTATTAGAAGCAGGACATATTGAGATATGGAAAGCTAGGATCCCAGTGCCTGAGGGGGGAAAAAAAAAAAAAAAAAAAAAAAACCAACAATGGGTTATTACATATAGAAATAACAGGTTGAGGATACATAGAACAAGAGCTGACATGCATAATCTTATCTTCAGTAAAGGGTACCGACTAGCTCTACCTAATTATTTCCATTCACGTACCTTAAGCTTCTCCTGGCACTTATCCCAGGCTCTAACCACCTCATGTTAAGAAATTCACATTAAAATCTTCAATAATTCAGCTTCTCAATTAGTTAGCCAATCAATTATTCAGCTATTGATCTGCCTCTCGTGGAAAATAAAACCTTAATAGATGGACAGTTTACCTTTCACAAACAAGAGCCTGAGTTGCAGATTACAGCTTAGGTTTGGTATCTGTCCAGACAGCTCTCTGGAACAACAACAACAACAAAAATCTAGTCTTTTTTTTTCTTTCCTTTTGCAGTTCCTAGATTAAGCCCCATATAGTTCCAGATAATTAGAAACATCTGTAAGTTTCTTAATCTTTATCATCAAAAGTAACAATGCAGGTGATGCTTATCTACCTCATTTTCTTCTTGCATGGGAAATAAGTAGGACTGAAATGCTGTTTTGTGCTGGAGATAATTAAATGCTCTCCTGTGAAAGCTATAATGGATTTTTTTTTTCCTTTCCTCTTATGAGCTCTTTTCTTCCAATCTACATCTCACTTTCTAAACTTGTTGCCCACCAGATCCTCATTCCTCCACTCTCACTGACCATTAAGATAAAAGACTTTCTTTCAACCTCCTTCTGCAAGACCAGTGCTGAACTTTGCAGCTTTCTACAAGAACTATGCTTGCTTCTGACTAGCTCCTACTGCTAGACTGGCATCCCAAAGTGCTGAGACCCTGTTACCCAACTTGGCTAACCAAGTTCATCTCAGGACACAGAAATTATCTTGCACTTACACTCCAACTTCTGTGCTGCTTAACACTGCCACCACCAGTTTCATATCATCGTGTCAACAATAAAAAGGAAAGCAGAACCAGCAACTGACATGGTAGCATAGCCTTGCATGCTTTTAAAATCAGACCTGTTTCTCACTGTCATTGTCACTAATGTTTTATTCTATTCCATTTCCGAAAGGGAAACCAGATGTAAAAACAAAGGAGAATACAAACTTTTCAAAAAAGGGTATCACAGCATTATTAATTTTATGAGAAGAAGACTACAGAAGAAAATTGACATGAAAGAGTATTACAGAGAAGTCTCAGCCAGTAGTCCCCTTGAACAGGGATTGCCACTTCGGTACAAGTGCTAAAATAAACCACACAGGGCAAGTTGACTGGATTTCCTCCTACATCTCTGAACAATTTTATGGTTCTCACTGTATTTACTAGTTCCCAACAGTTCAGTCTGCACAACTTCAACCTTTACTGCTTTTGTCATGGAGTGATGAAAGATCTGAGAAGGATTTACTCTGGGGAAGGAGCATGAGGAGCTCATGCAACTTATATGATGTATGTTACATAAATATACACATCCATAAAGGAGTTTAGCTTCATTGTAAGGTATTTTTACTAGGTACAGGAAACGTAACAGCCATTGCTTTGAGTGCTGCAAAATGCTACTTACTCCTCAATGTACACAAATTACTAATTGTACCTGTCTTGAAAATTAGTTGTCAATGCAGTGTAGCATTTCTAATCAGTAATTTGTAGTTTATTATCCTTTTAAACTGTAACACTATCTAGCCCTAGAACAAGAATAGAAGCCATGTCACTTAAAGCAAAAGAAAAAAAAGAACTAGCCATCTAATTTTGAATTTATGTACGAAATGTCAATTTGTACAGATAAATATTTTTTCTATTCAAGCACAAACATACAGATAATAAATCAATTTCAGCATGAAAGAAAGGATTTATTTCATCATATTATTGGGAAATATTCGCTGAAGAGAAAAAGGATGGGTTGTTTAAATTGATAGAACTTGAATAACAAATCTGACAAAGGTAGCAAATTAGATGCTTTAAATAGGCATTCAGTAATTGAAGTACCCTGAGGAATAATTACAGGCTATATTAAGAGACAAGGTTTAAATTCATAAAGCTAAGAATACGTGCCATAAATTGTCAAAGACACACTGAATGAGTCCTAAATTCCTTTGCATCTATTCCTACTCCCACATCTCTTTCCTATTATCTAAGTTCAAAGAACAACCAAGTACTTTCACCTTAAGTAAATCTTTTTTTTTTTTTTTTTTTAGATATTTGGAAAAGCACAAACACACACACAGCCTGAGAAATGAGCATCAGCAAAACTACTGTGAGAGACATGCTATACCTTTATGCATCAACAGCTGGGATGGGCCTTCACCAGAGAGATGCTGCCCAGAAACACACCTGTGTGGCAAATAGAAAACAGATGAATGGAAGAAGATGCTCCTTATGCAGTCTCTCCTAACTATCATGTTATTCATGCTAAATTGCTGGAATGCTAGTGTGTGCCCCCGCACATACAATCACAAGTACTATCTCTGAAACATACATATCCTGTCAGGGGATCACCTCGCTAGAAGGCAGGCAGCAGTCCTTCTCTTCCTCATCTCTTCCAGCTTAGACAAGGCATTCACCCCAAAATCTCTATAGAAATAATGACATAGCACAAGGTGCTTTGTCTGACTCTGGATGTCTCTGCTCTCACTAGACTGGGGTTTCCTTCTCCCAGATGTCCCTATTTTTCCCTAGGCTGTGGAGTCACTAATTTCACCATCTTTGTATCCCCCAAACACTCTCTCCAATGAGACTGCTTAAAGAATTATCCAGGCAGAATTTGTCTGGATGTTTCCAGTTTCTTTTCAGCAATGTCTTTGTAAAGAGGTACAGACCAACACTATGTCAAGTAGAAACTGAACATCTCACAGTGGATTTATTTCTACGGAAAAAAAAACATTTGAGGAATATATGAAAAGCATAAGGAGAAAGGAAAATACAGTCCATTAGCATTGCTATTTAGTGGCAAACCACTAACAGTTCATTGCTTTGAGAAACTAAAGATATTTTCACTCTGCAGTTAAATAGCTCCAATCTTACAACAGTTAAAGCTGAAGTATATGGTGGCAAACAGGAGAATACAACAGGAAAACAAAGAAGAAAAAAGAAAAGAAAACATCATAGAAATTATTCCAATTAACATTAAAACTAGCTATCATTTTACACGGCTAAACCCTAGCACTAACAAATCTGAAAATAAAATTGTTAGCAGGGGCAGTTATTCCTGTATCTGGTGTCCTAAAAAACTTAGCCTGAAATAGAAGCAAGGAGCATCTTGAAGTCCACATAACATTTAAGATAATTTTAGGTGACTCTGAAAGTCAAATTATTTCTATGTGGATCTGACACACATATTTTTAGACAGAAATGCAAGCCACCCAGATGGAATATTTTGACCTATAGTTCAATCCAACCATACCACACACAGAAAAATACACCTATTGAGGATGCACAGAATAGAGCAATAGCAGCACTTTCTAGAATTCTGTGACCACAGTTGTTTTGATTTATTTGGCTTGAAAGAAGGCAGTGCATCTTTCTAGAGATATGTATCTTTTTACTCTAGTATTCTTTATTTTATTCTCTCCAAAAACTCACGTTCCAGCTCCTGCTGGAAGTTCTGTTCTCAGTCTAATAATAATTTGTGTTAATTGGTCTAATAATTATCACTGGAATGAAATTTCTTGTTTTCATGGCATTTTCCCTTTGAGGTACAAATGACAAATTATAAATAAAGCACTATTTAAGTAATTAACAGGAAGTCATATTTCATCTGATGCAAAATTTCTTTCTTTCCTTAGTTTTTTTTTCCTTTCGTTCTGCTCCTTGTCCTTTTGAGGAAGACTAAGGTTTTCATATACAATGAAACACTCAGGTAATATTGCCATCAGATCAGGTACATCAGCTACAACAGCACACTGCTGTACTCAGAGTGCACTATACAGCTCAGTAAGTACCTGAAATACTATACATATTCATCTCCAACAATTTCAAGCATGGCTGTCACACACTTTTATTCTACTGTATATTTTAGAGCCATACCTAACCTAAGAATATATTGGTCTGCAACTAAAGCAAGATTTTTTCCTACTAAGTTCAATAGGCATTGAATGTATTGAGATCATATAATGACTATGCTGCTAATCATCATAATTTCACATGCTATGAGACATACCAATGGTTTGCAAACACTGTTACTAATCAAAGGGCAGAAAATACTTCAACCCAGACCCAGTATAATAGAATCATAGAATCACCAAGGTTGGAAAAGACCTCCAAGATCATCCAGTCCAACCTTCCACCTTCCACCACAAAACCACTTAGTACCACACCTAAACTTTTCTTGTACTCCTCCAGGGATGGTGATTCAACCACCTCCCCAGGCAGCGCATTGCAGTGCCTGACCACTCTTCTGGAGAATAAATATTTTCTAATATCCAACCTGACCCTCCCCTGGTGCAACTTGATAGATTCTCTCTCATCTATCAGTAGTTAATATGGGAGAAGAGACTGACCCTCACCTTGCCACAGCCTCCTTTCAGGCAGTTGTAGAGAGCAATAATGTCTCCTCCAAGCCTCCTCTTCTCTGGTATGATCGGAGTACTTTTCCCACTACTGAAAAAAATCGAAGTCTTTGTATACAGGATTCCTACGCATAGTTATTTTGCTTTTACATGTCTCCATTCAATATGTGGATCCCTGAGCTACTCTGATAAACATATATCAGAAAGCAGAGTGCTTTGGGTGACAAAACGCCTTCTTAAGCCATGCCTGCGTCTGAGAAGTTTAAGACAGGAAAGCTATTTCCTCAAGCCTTCAACTGAACCAGGCATTAGAGATTATTCCCTCCTAAGAAACTGCTGCTAAACTCAGATATGAGACATACATCTGTAACTACTGAAGTCAAAAAGCAACGTTCTCTCTATATGTTATTTTTGATGTTTATCTCAAGGCCCAATGGGTATAAACATGAGCAAGTCTTACAACCTCTCCCCCACCTTACCTACCCCAGGCAACCAACACTTGTGCACACACAACCTCTCAAAATAACTTATTCACATCTAAATACACATGTAACCAGTAAAGAGTATAGATAGACAAGCAAAGAAACAGATTAACCTGGCAGAGCTCTGGGGAAAAAAAGGCTCTTTTCTTTGGCCAGATACATGAGCCACCACTTCCTCGGCGAGTCTAACAGTTTCCTCCCACACTAGGTTTATTTTTTGTTATTTTAATTCTTTCCTGTGGCTCAGTTTGAAATGCCTTCTACTGTGTGCTTGGCAGCCATTCTTTTGCTGTCCAGCTGCTTTCTTTTGCCATTAACACTGAGATGACTTTTCTATCAATGGATAAAATTTACAGGCTCATTACAAGCAAAATTACAGGCAGTCTTCCTCCTCAACAGGAACAGCCTTGAATTATGATTTCCAAAGTAGCATCTTCCACAAACAATGAATGTAGTTTCACATTTCCTCTTGGCAAGATTGGTGTATCCAATCTCTGTTAATTGCTTCCTGTAGATACAATTCTAAATAAAAATTTGTACTCAAAAAAAAAAAAAAAAGAAAAAAAAAAGAAAGAAAAGAAAAGAAAAAAAAAAAAAGATGCTGATGCTGATTATTTTAAATTAGCTATTGGGAAACAACCTGAGACACAGCATAGTAGTAGAACCTTACTGTTATCATCTTCTTTTGAATATAGCAGCTTTTCTTTCAGATATGTAATTCATCTCTACATGACACTAGGCATAGGTAAAATTGCACGGGACAAGTATCCTTTCAAAACAGTTTATTTCTTAGCCTAGAAGTGAATAAGTTAAATGTCCTGAAAAGACTTAGAGCTGCCCAATGTAAGCAACACTAATCTGAGAGATTTTTCTCAAGTACATATTTTGTCAATATCCAATCTGGTCTGAAGCTGCAAAATTCAGAATCAAAAGTAAACATGAGCAAATAACCAAACTGGAATGTGCCAGACACTAAAGGACCCAGGAAGAAGCTGATAAATTATTCATATCCAAAACAAATATATCAATATTAAACACCTAAATAGATTGTATTTAGTGAATTAAGCAACTAGTTAAAGTTAGGATATTTAAGATCTGGCTCTGGCTATATCCTGTTGGATGTGCTTCCTATCTCCCAGCCTTTTTAAGTCCAGGACAGGGTTCTGTTTAAAACTACTGCATTTTCACATGCAAATCCATAAACTAACACCATGGAAAGCCAAAAATTTACCAGCCCAGATGATATGTATGTATAATTGGTATAAAGGTTACTCAAGAGACCACCCAGCCTCCTATCTTCCCACTCCTAAGTTGCTATGGCCTTCTTTCTTTTACCAGTATACCCCTTGTTTCTGTCTCTCATTATCTGAAGGAAGTATTACCAACTACATCTTTGTAAGGGCACAAACCAAAAACACAAAAATGTGTGTGATGAATCAAATTTCTGCCCACTACCGTTTTATTTCTGTTTTTCATTAGGATGGAACATGAATAGCCAGCAGAGATTTATTCCATTTTAAATGCAAGAACATATGATATCGAGTGAAAAATACAGTTAAGTGACTAACACTTCTCAGTAAAGGGTGAGACAAATGTCCCAATGGTCCACTGCTTCACAGGGTCTCTGTTGCAACGTGCCTCCCCAACTTAAAACAATGGTGACACCAGATTGATTTCTATCCATTTTATAACTAAAATCAATTCCTTCCCTACTTGCCAACCAATTCCCCTAACATAGAGTAAAACAGAACTAAATTCAATCCAACTACTTTTTGATGACTGACCTGAATACAAATGCCAAGGCAGGCAATGTATGAGCCTGGGTAGTTTTGCCAATATAAATATACAGAGTATTAGACACAAACTTAATATTAAATTATGGTTACATGGGTTGGATATATAGAAGTAGAAGGCATGAGTCAGAAAAACCATTTTTCTAAGCAAGTGCAGAAACTTTTTCACCTAACAGACAAACTGACAAGCTGTCATTTGAAAATTAATTAATTAATTAATTAATCAATCTCTGGGAGGTTATATTCCCTAATTCAATTCCACTTTTGGATGACAAGCCCCAAATAAGAACGAAGCAACACATTCACCTCTTGCCTTTTGAGTGACATTCATTTAGCTCTGGTTTAGGTTCTGTAGTCTAATGCTACTGTGGTTATGTGGTTTTTTTGGTTACTGTTATTTGATTAAATTCATTACTCCTCCATCACTTAACAACAGCTAAATATTCCATCTTTTTCCCAGTGGGAAATACCAAAAGTGCTTAAGACATCATTTTTGATAAGCATCTTTTTGAAAGCTACTATTCATGAGGGGGTGGACTGCCAAACAGCCATTTCTTATTTTTATAAAAATAAATCACTGAGGTGGTTTTTTTTGTTGTTTTTTTTGTTTTTTTTTTTTTGTAAGAGAAAAATAAAAATCTCATTTTATTTAGTACTTGCAAATCCATTACATTTTGTACGTTGATTAATTTCTACACCCAGTACATTTTCACAACACTTTGACCTCCAAACTCATATCAATATTTGCTGCACGAAGAGATCTGAGATTTACATAACAGCATAATTCAAGAGTTAAAAAAATACTATAAACAATAATACAAAATTTCATGGAATTAAAAATGACAAAAGCCCACATCTCTTAATTACTTACCATTATGTTTCTGTATTGTTTAAATGAGGACAGCAAAGGTCAGTTCCTGCCCCCATTAGAAACTATAGGAATCTTGGCACTTATTTTAGTGAAATTACAAGCAATTGTTTAATCCTTTCTATATTTAGATTTTTATGTTGAAAGCCAGTGGTATCCATCCAATGACATGCCATCTTTAGTGCCTTCAGCTCCATTTGACATCAATATACTTGAAAAGCATCTGTCTCTTTTTTTTCTTTTATGGCCTCTTTCAAATGCAGAAATCACAAAGAATCCAAAGGGACAGACCACACACTACACATTAATCAAGGTGCTGTAAGCAGAAACAACCCTCATTCTAAAAGATCTATTGTTAATAACATCTAAAGCACTCTAAACACTCAGCTTTTGCAAATTAATTTAATAGGAATGTCAGTGCAATAAAAATAGTGGGCTACCTCTGATTCATTCTAATACATAAAAGTCACGCACTTTGCTCTCACATATGGTTAGCAGCCTACGGTAATCGTCCCAACTCTCAGCAATGAGTTTATTTTATACTTTATTTTGCATATGAACACAAAAATCCATTAGATTGATTCCAGACCACCAGACTCGGGAATCTTATCAAATCACAGCTGATGATCTGAGTGATTTGGTATGCTTAGCAAACACACAAAAACTGTCAGCTAGGGAAGCAGCCACCTGGAAGGACAATATCACTTTATCCTGCCTTTTTCCACCTTTTCTGCTCAGTCTTCTTCATGCTCAAATATCTACCAGCATGAGCACCAGTGTGAACACCCAATGAACTCTCACCTTGCTTGGGCTTTCAGAGTTGATGCATAGCAACAAGTTTTACATACAGGAAAATACAGTACAGAGGGCTGTTCCTCCATGTCTGGGAAAGAACAGACTTACATAATTGGTTTGTTTAAGTCTCAAACTGAGTGGTCTTTGTAAAAATGCAGAGTATCCAGTTCCAGTAATAAGTTATTTCTACTTGGGAAGAAGAAGGATGGTGTTTTCTGGTTTTACATTGATACAATCATCTCCTGATTGTCTCTAAGTAACAAAAGATATTAGACAGCAAATAATACTTATTTTTAAATTCATTGGAATTAGATACATGCAGTTAAAACTTTGAGGAAAAACAGCAGGTGCACCATCTCAGATACAATTATCTAACAGCACAAATCATGAGTGGACAGGGAACCAATGCACAGCATATCTTTGGATTCCATAGTTCACTCAATCACAGAATGGATGAGGATAGAAAGGACCTTTGTAGATTGTCCAGTGCAACCCCCCACTGAAAGCAAGACCAATTACAGCAGGTTACTCAGGGCTGTGTCCAACCAGGTTTTGAATATCTCCAAAAATTAATACCCCATAGCCTCTCTGAGCAGCCTGTGCTGATGTTTTACCACCCTCATAATAAAAGTTTTGGGTTTTTTTTTTAATGTTGGAATGTAACTGAATGTCTTTCAGTTCATGCCTATTGCCTCCTGCCCTGCTACTGGGAAGAGTCTGGTCACCTTCACTTATATCAGATATTGAGACATGCTGATGATGTTCACCCTGAACCTTCTCTTCACCAGGCTGAGCAGTCCCAGTTCTCAGTCTCTGCTTTTATTACAGATGCTCCAATTCCTTAATCATCTTTGTGGTCTTTTGCTGGATTTGCTCCAATGTATCCATGACTAATACAACCCAGCCTGCTACTCCCCTTCTTTGCTGCAAGAACACACTGCTGTCTCATGTTCAACTTCCCGCATAACAGGACTATAAGACATTTCCCTGCAGAACTGATTCCTGCATAGTTGGCCTACAGCATTTACTGTCACACGGTGTTATTCCTTCCAAGATAAAAAAAAAAAAAACTGGTTTTCTGTTTTCTTAACCTTCAAAATTCCTATCAGTCCACTTCTCTAGTCTGTTCTAGTCCCTCTGAATAGCAGCCCTGCCCTCAGCATATCAGCCATTTCCCTCAAACTGGTGCTGCCCACAAAATGCTGAGTGCACTTTGTCCTGTCACCTAGGTTGTAAATGGAGATATTCAACAGTATGGATCCCAGCAACTGAACCTTGAGGGACACTGCTAGTTGCTGTCTGGTAGCTGGATTTTGCATCACTGAACAGGACTCTTTGAGCCCAGCAGTCCAGCCAATTAACACCTTTTATTGTTCCTTACGTATCACACTAAATACAATTTGTAATAAAAATATTAACTATGAGAGATGATTCCACTGTCTGGAAAAAAAAAAAAAATAGAGGTGAGCTAGCAATTTAAAAATTATAAAGGCAGTTATCTGGGTGATTCAATGACAATTATTATCACAGGCAAAGCAGTAACAAGACTGTTTTGGAATACACCTCCAATATAATGATAGCCTATGTTTTATGGAAAACTGGTCTTAAATTTGTATGAAATATGTATTTCTCTAACATGTTCAACATGTTAATAAAATGTCTTGGAAACATTGTGATAAAATGTTTAGTTGTTTCACATGATGATGAAATAACAGCACAATGCTAATGCATAACTGAGCTGAACAGTGTGTGAACTGTTTTAAGGACAGGTCTCAGCAATAATTATAAATGTCAAAACACTATGATGTTGTGAGAATCTTTTTCCCAGTACTGGCATGGATTACTTCTGAACTGACCAGGAGTCCTCATGCAAGCCCATGTCCTTATGAATAACTCAGAAGAAAAGATGCAGTTATTGCTGACATAATTTGCAGCTGACAAAAGGGCAACAGCGTGCAAATGAATTGTGATGACAGATCAAATTGATTTGAATGGCTTTGGTGAGATAGGTTCATCTAAGAAACATCAATTTTAATACAGACAAATAAAAATCTAGTTAAAAAGAACATATGCCAAAGCACATGATAAATGGAGGACTGTAATTTCAAATTTAGAAGGAGCTAGGGGTAGATTACTGACTGAAGTTCCAAGTACAATGCTATGATAAATGTAGGTTTCCACATTGCAAGTGAATAATTGGAAGTGACTTCAGAAAAAAACTACAAGATACAAGTTCAGAAAATATGTAACTATGACTAAGCAATTTAATCTATCTAAGGGAATGTTTAATTAATCCCCTCAATCAGAGCAGAGAAGCATCACTGCCAGGAAGACTCTTCTGATAGAAATGTCAGCATAATGAACGTTAACTAGAAATTTGGATTAGAAACTAGGCATATTATTGCAACAAGGGCAAATAACTTCCTAGAAGAGCTTACTAGAAATGCACATAACCATACATTCTATGTAAATCAAGACAAGATATTTTTCTGCAGAATATGACATGCGGGTTTTTTGTTTGTTTGTTTGTTTGTTTTGTTTTCTTTTGTACCAGAAGAAGTTTAGGTTAGACTTAAGGAAGAACTTTTTCTCTCAGAGAGTGGTCAGGCACTGGAATGGCCTGCCAAGGGAGGTGGTGGAGTTGCCATCTCTGGCAGTGTTCAAGAGGCGTCTGGATGAGGAGCTGTGAGATATGGTTTAGTAGCTTGTGGTAGCAGTGGTAATGTGAAGATGGTTGGACTAGATGATCTTATAGGTCGTTTCCAACCTTGTGATTCTATGATTCTATTCTTTTTCATTTTTTTAATCACAGGCTTCTTTCAGGAATTGCAAAGTCTTACATCCTGGATCATAGAGGAGTTCAAGGCATATGTTCCCTTTTGGCCTTACAAACCTGTAAATCTGAAGTCACGCTTGAGGTCAGTGACAAAATGAGCGTATCACCACAGCTCAAAAATTTATGCCCAAACCAATATTTCTTCTCAGTCAGGAAGCTATGTGACGTATTGTGTACGCAAGAGTCAAACTGTTTTGACAGAGGTAATGTTTTCACTTTTGTTTTCTTCTGTTTAATATTTAGCCAGAACTGAAACATCTGAGAGCAGGTTCAATGCAGTCATTAACCTTGCATGCAACCACGATTCTGTCTGGCTGCTGTAAGCAGTCCACATCAGTCATACTCAGGTGTGACTCTGGCATTCGTATAATTGCCTTTTGACTCAGAAGTTGATACTATACTTATCTCAGCTCTTTTTTTTCTAAAGTGACATCTAACTGTGAAACATAAACAGCCCATAGAAATTCAGTCAACAGCATTTCTAGTCCTAGCTCTTGTTAGCTGTATTACTGAAAACAAATTTTAATAACAGTATATTCTAGGCCAATTCTCCAGACAAGTTCTTGCTTAAAATTGGCAATGCCAGGTTCCCATAATGATTCTACTGGTACAAACACAGAATAGTTCTAATTTTATACATTCTTTCAGCATCAGCTTTGTGCAACCATTTGCAGTTATTTTGTTTTTGCATCTCTAAGCATCACAGCTATTTCTTCTTTGCCAGGAAGCCATTTCTCATGTGCTATGTGAGAATTGTGGAATTTTGCACTTTCATAACATACTACCAATGTACTGCTATAAACTCCTTAGGATTCCCAGTTAATATTTTCAGTACAAAGGTAGATTGGTTGCACAGTCATCAATTTGAAAGAATCTTTACTATGTCAAGTGTAGCCCCCATCTCCTTGCTTAATATCTAGCATGCTCATTTGTAATTTAAGAATACCTGAGATTTACTAGCAATCGGCATCGTTATTCACCTGTAAAATTACTGCCTGTCAAATGGCATGGCTTGTGGAGAACTGGTAAATGCTGACCATCCAGCAAAGTTGATCACTGAAACTATTTGTCTAGAGAACAATATTTTCTGACTACATGTAGGCAAGTTTTCTTCAAGTTTTTGTTTTGTTTTTTGTTTTTTACATAGGAAATTGCAGGTCATGATAAGTAATTGGAATCACTTGGCTATATCCTTCTACTTTATCTGGATGTATTATTCCTGTCTCAATTCACAGTACTGTATGCTTACCTCACCCTAGTACCCCAACATCATGTCTTAGCATCTGTTGCTTTCCCTGTGTTCCGAACTGAGTGTTGGAACTGGAGCCAAGCCTGGAAGCTATAATTAGCACCATTAAGTCTTCTGAAGACAGACAAGTCATGAAATTATTGTTCAAGAGCACTTTGCATCAAGGAAGTGATGTGGAGTCTCATTTATTACCATGATAAACGGGCTTTCAGCTGTAGGGCTGAATATTGTCTCTTACAGTTTGTTTCAGTCATTTAAAATGGGACAGAGTATTAAAGAGTTGATCATTCAACTAGAAATCAGGACAACATAGTCTTCTTTTTGTTTATGACCAATCATTTAAGATCTTAATAAATGTTCACTTCTGTATCAATGCAGGACCTCATTTCTGAGCTAAGTGTAAGAAACTGTGAGTAGTTAGGGGTCATGGAAACACAAAGCATAAGAATTAAATCGGTCTTTAATATTCTGAATCAGGGTAATTTCAGAATAACTGGAGAGAAGCATGATGAATATATCATCTTATTTTAAGCTTTTATGTACTGCTAATGTAGAAATAATCCTTCTAGACTTCTTACATTGTCTATTTTAGCAGTTCTATGAAAAGTCATCTATTACCAAAATAACCCCCAGCAAGTCCAGTTTCAATGCAAACCTTGAGCAATCAGGTTTCCTTCCTTAGGAGAAATATATCCATAGCATGAGTTAAGGGCAAACCTCCATTAAAATGCACTCCCATCATTCACCATTTTGTCTTTGAGTCAGAGAACTGCAAGTACAGTACATTCTGCTGTTTCTTCAGCTGCACCCATGCTGTTGATTCTCCCACAAGAAAAGTTTTCAAGAGCACCAAGCTGTTGTTATGACTCATAGTAAACACCAACGCAAAGAAAGCAGCCCAGTGCTCTTCTCTCATTTCACTCACACACATTCAGTTAGAAGGGAAAAAAAAAAAAGAGAGAGAGAGAGAGAGAAAGGAGAAAATAAAAAAGATACAGTTCTTACAAGCTTCTTAGTCCATGGTGAGAAAAGAGAAAGCTGAAGAGAACTAGACAAGAGACAAATAAAAATACCATAGCAATTCAACACATGGTGAGGAGGTGGAGTGGGATAACACTGCAGAAATGAATGCTTATGACTTTCACATCATCACCCCCAAAATAATCAGCCAAGAGGGATAATTACCAGGTTTATCTTAAGTATGTATACATGCAAATGTAGACCAGGACCGAATCAAAGGAACTGATCAAAGCCTACATTGCAAATGAGAGATGGGCTCAATCCATTACTTGATAGACAAACATAAGTTCTAGATGAGATCAGACTCTAAATTTGAGTCCCAAGATTTCTGACAGTAGTATCTGTATTAAAAACACGAATTGAGTGGGTTATGGAGCAGTGATAAGATCAAATTCTACAACTTTAAAACTGTTAATTAAAAAAATCTTCAAATATTAGACATAAAATTGAGCTCATAGTCCCACATATACACAGCAAGATTTTTGTGCTGAGAATACCAAGACCAAAAAATAAATTACATTTAATTGTGTTTATCATTACTTATTTGAAATACACACCGTTTCTATAAAGATAATTTTTGTTTCCCCCATTTTCTCTATTAGAAATAGCCATTAAAAAAAAAGTCTCACTACAATGTTCCCATCAGCACTCATTTCTTTCTTAGTATAGTTGCAACCAATATCAAAATATTTCTGCATGCTCAGCAACAGATTTAGGGACTCAGAACAGCAGTAGGTGGCCACGTGCAACTACTAAAAATGCCACTGTTAGCTACTGTTTCATAGCAAGTATTGAGTTTCACAGCAGGAATAACTATATGTACAAAGGACAATAGAAAAATGATTGAAAAATTTCTTTAGCTTAGGTAAATTTTCAGGATACGTTTCAAAAGCAGAAGATATGAGAACAGAAAAATCAAAAAAATAACTCATAAAACAGTCCTAAGACTAGGACTAAAAAAATATCTCATCAGAGGGTCTGAGGGAACCATCTACAACAGCTTTTGGTATCAAGACCTGGAAGAATGCAAAGAGTTTCTATGTAGAATGCAGAAGACTTAATGTGGCCAGGGCAGGGAGCCAAGGAAGCTATCACCAGGCAAGAATGACCTCAATTCATTTCTGAGTGGGTGTTTTTTGCAGAATTTAGACAATTCTGATCCAGGACTTAATCTATTTTGTGTATCTCCACTTATTATTTTGTCTGTGGTATTATCAGTGAGAAAGAGAAAGCTCCAGAGGTGCCACAGGAAGAGAAGGGGCTTAGCAAAGAAGTGGTTGCCTACAGCCCAAGCAAAGAGACTGCTGGGAGAAGAAAGTAACTGATACTCCAGTCCCTACAGTAAAGAATATAAACTTTCCATGGATTGGAGAAGACTGTCCAGAATTTTCTGTTACCCAGGAAGCTACTGAGCTTCTGAAACCAGAAGGAAATAAGAATCCAGTTGCAATGACACAGTGGCAAAAGGAAACATAAGTATGTACATTGGTTTCTATTCCATCTCTAGTCATCTTCAGCTTTCGTTATTTGAACAGCAACAACAATAAAGTAACTATTCTAATTCATATTCTGATCATCTCACTTGTCTTCAGTTTAGAAAGAAAATGTAGTCTTCTTTGAGAACTCACTAAAAGAAAGAGTTTTAAGCAGATCCACCTCAAAGTTCTGGAAAATTCAAGGCCAACTTCTCCACTTTCATCAAACAAGAACTACCAGAAGACTATGGGAATATTAGCTCCTTGCTAGTTGTTGGGCTGAACAACCACATGGGTATTATCACCTGCTCTCCCAGCCATATAAATCAGGATGGTACCCAGTTAAATGTGGTTAGAAAATATGAGTGGGAGGGTAAAATGTACTGTAACTGCATAGGATTTCTATTAGGGCAAAATGTCCTAGGCAAATACACTTTCCTGTCACATCACTCTAAATAAGAAAAAAAAAAAGAAAAAAAAAAAGCTATTTCTGTCACTTTCATAGTCAGCAACACTATGAGTAGCTGTAGCAGCATCTTCTGGAAGGAAAGAAATTAGATAAAATGGAGCCAGCAAGAATAAAAGTTTAGAATTGTAGAGTGGTTAACTTTATTTAATCAATTGCCTTACCAGGCTAAGAAGGGGACCTGGCATGTGGCCTACACTGCAGAGGCTGTAGTGGCATGCATCCAATTATATATATCTGGTATCTAAGTTTTTCTCCTCTCTTCTCATCCTGCAGCTAGATTTGTAATAGAAAGTTATCCCTGTCTTTCTCATCTCATATCAAGTACAGGTAAGGGATGGGGGCTGCCACACAGTAAGTGAGCTGGTACTGCTTCAAGCTGTACCAGGGGAGATTTAGGCTGGACATTAGGAAATACTACTTCTCTGAAAGAGTGGTCAGGCACTGGAATGGGCTGCCCAGGGAGGTGGTGGAGTCACCGACCCTGGAGGTGTTCAAGGAACGTCTGGATGTTGTGTTGAGGGACATGGTTTAGCGAGAACTACTGGTGACAGGTGGATTGTTGGATGGATGATCTTGAAGGTCTTTTCCAACCTTGGTGATTCTGTGATTCTGCTTTGAGAGCTTAGGAGGGTATGCCTTTTGAAAATACTTGACTGCTAGACAAAGGCTAACATTTCTCTGCAGTTAACATCATTACAAGTCAGTGTTATTTAAGAGAAGAAAACATAAGTAAACAGCTCCAAATTACTCTTCTAATGACTACATTATAATCCAAAAGAAAGAAAAAGGGGAAAAAAAGATGTGAGGAAACTGGAAAGAAAACATATAACTGGTGCCAACTATGACAATGAGCTCCTATGCCTGTAAAATACGTAAAATCAGAACAGGCTGATGGTCTCGCATTACCCTCAGTTCTCCTCAATGCCTTCTTCTGTTACTAGTTCCGCAGGTTTTTTTTTTATATACAGATATAATTGTTGCTTAACTAAGAGAAGACACAGAAGGGCATTATTCTCTAATCATGGTACCCATGATGGCTGTGTCATCTGCTCTTTGCATAAGTAGCATTTCAACAAAGCTCCACATGCAATCAAGTCCCACATACCTGTCTCTTCTCCTTGTCACAAGGCCAAGCATCAACTCTGACTGGCTTCTGGCAGTGCCTACACAAAAAAAAAGCACATGAATGCTATTAAAAAACACATGTATTATTCAGTGCGACACTGCCCAAACATCACATGCTAAACTGAGCACAAGGAGCACAGGAAATGCACAGGTCAAGCAAGAGCATTTATATGGATTTTTATATACAGAATCAAGAACTGCAGTTTATCATTTAAATAATCTTGTACGTAAAGTGATAAAGTATTCAAGTAATATCTCATGTTCTTATGATTCTTCTGTAACCTGGTGACCCACTTAAAAAGGGTACTATGAACTGTCTCATTCACACCTCCCCCTTATTTTTTTCCTGTTGTACCGTTACTTTTTACTTTATCTGTGCCTTAGAGTGACAAACACCATTAAGAGAAACAGAACAGATCACCCAGCTGAGAACTGATGGGAAGTCAAAGGGCCTGGATGCTCATTTTCAATAAAGGGTGCAGAAAATATCAGCTGGGGGTTTACATTGTTCACTTATAGCACAGTACATAACTATGCTAAAAGGGGAAAAGAAAGAAAATACATATATTCTTTGCCTGTAGGCTATCAAAGTGTTGTACTCTGAGGGGGGCCAATAGCAGTTTCTCACCATACTGCTTTGCAATGTAGTGCGAGGAGAGAGCTTAGCATTTTTGCACCAACAGTCCTCTTCACTGGCAGCTGTGAAGACCACAATAACACACTGTGGGAACATCCGGCAGCACTCCCACGTCTCCCTCAGTTTCAGTACTTCAGTTTGCTTTGAGTTTGAACAGTTTCACAAGTTTTGGAGTCAACAAATTCTTCACAAATCACATGTTGGGGACTGGTACTCTACAAGTTCCAATAAGGAACAAGAAAGGGAAAGAGCATTAGCAATTAGCATGTTCAGCATCTGAAGTAGGAATCACAGAACCATAGGGGGTGGGAGGGACCACTGGAGATAAACCAGTCCAACCCCCTGCTAAAAGTCCAAACACAAATCTCACTTTGGCACTCATACTGTTTTACAAGAAATGTAGTACTTATGCACAAGAAGCCCCTCCCAAAAATTGCTTGCAAAGATAATACATTTTTAAATTAACACATTTTTAAAGGAGTTCTCCATAGTCCTTTAACTCCATTCCTTCTTCAGCTTTAATCTATTGAACTAAGCATCAACATTTCTAAACATTGTTCTCAGTCTATGTATTTTCCTTATCTATTTCTCTTCTTTGGCACTGCTGTGCCCTGGCCATCAGACATCTATTGTAATCCAACTGTCTCCAGCAGAACAAAACTGGTGAAACAGTTTCATTATTGCATTCCCTGAAGCTGCCGTTTTTGTTTCTGGTCTTCTACACATTTAGTTATATTAACACTGTGTTATGAGATACACCAGATGGACAGTGCTGGAAAAATCACATCTTGTTTTCAATAATACATGCCTTAGGTCATCACCTCACTTTTCTGTATCGAGAAACATTATTACATTTCTTAGAAGAGGTCTAAGGGTTGTAGCATGTGGATTTTCCCCCATGTTCTGCAAGCAGACAAATACAGCAGACCACAAAATGGTTTCTAAAATAAAGGCATTTCATACTGCAAGCTATTACCAGTGGGATAAAGAAATCTGCTGTAAATAAGTCAAATTTAGAGGTTTCTTGAGACTTGCACACAGTAGCTCTCATTTCACAACTGTTCAGACTGATATCTCTTGCATTTAGTATTTGTCAAAAGATTGAAAGGTTTGTCTTGGTTTTTTTATATTTTTTTATTTTTCATAGAAAAGGCATGAGTTTTAAGATAAAACTATGAAAGCCTCTTGCTAATTTTCATTCTCTGAATCTTGGAAGAGAGACTTTAAGGAGCAAAGGATTAGCTATGTTCACAATTAAAATAAAAGCCATCTCCACTTCTCTAGAGGAAATTCCCTTTAACCAGTGTTTTGTCCACTCTATGCCTTTGGACACCAATGTTGTTTTATTGGGTGGTTTTTGTTTTGTTTTGGGTTTTTTTTTTGAGGCTGAGTTTAAATTCATGAAGCAGTGAAATAGGTCTGATGTTTGGCTGACATGATTCTGGTGTTTTTTCCCAGTGGAGAAAAATAAGGATGGTAAAGTGACAGTACAGGTTAAAAAAAGAAAAGAAAAGAAAAGAAAAGAAAAGAAAAGAAAAGAAAAGAAAAGAAAAGAAAAGAAAAGAAAAGAAAAGAAAAGAAAAGAAAAGAAAAGAAAAGAAAAGAAAAGAAAAGAAAAGAAAAGAAAAGAAAAGAAAAGAAAAGAAAAGAAAAGAAAAGAAAAGAAAAGAAAAGAAAAGAAAAGAAAAGAAAAGAAAAGAAAAGAAAAGAAAAGAAAAGAAAAGAAAAGAAAAGAAAAAGTCAGTTACTGAAAACTGCGTTTCTTTCACGATTTCTTGAACTGGGTACAGATGTCTCTTTTCTCACCCACAAACTAAAATATAGTATTCTCTGTTTAATAGTGCCCTCTAGTGAAAGAAAGGGAATATTCCAACAGAAGAGGTTAAAATTGGTGTGGCAGAATGTCTTAAAACAATTTGAGTTGATTTGTTAATGCTCTTTTACCACTAAGGGACTTTGGCATTAATATATGCCTCTGCTTCGTTTTAGATGAAAAGAACCCTTATTATAGCAGCTGATCCTGAAATGCTGTCAAAAAAAAAAGAAAAAAAAAAAAAAAAAACAGAATTTAGGTGATTTAGGTATAGGATACAGCACTGTAAGGCAGGTTCACCTGAGGGATGAGAGGAGCATCTTGCAGCTGAATACAACTATTAAAATCTAATGCTAATATCTCTATCACACTAATGAAGCATTTCTCATGCTGTCAGAGAAGGTAAATGCTGACAGTGTCATTGCACCCTTAATTCTTGTGTTTTTCCTTAAGCAACCTTTAGGCCTAAAGAAACATGGGCAACCTCTCTATTTCAGAGGCAGTACTGTAACTTAAAATAAACAATGCTTGTTCTAAAGTCTTACAAAAGTCTATGTTTAATCTATCATTTGATAACATTATAGCATAGTCACAACAGCTAATTGTTGCATTTAGACTGTCCTGAGAAGCGTAAACTAACACACCAAAAATTAATGCAGATTATTACATGAAGTGCATTCATTTTGCTTTGCTGAAGTAGCCATAGTGGGAAGCCCAGCCACTGATTTTTTGTTTCTTGTCGCATCCTCTTACGTTTATAATTCACGTCCACAAAGAGTGCATAGAAATAAAAATCGAGAGCCATTCTAAAGCAGCACTTTTCAAGACAGTGTTTTCAAGCAGAGAAAGCTGTAGAAACTAAAGCTAATTAAAATGTGACTTCTCAAATTCTCTCCTCCTTCCTAATAATTAATTTGAGCTGCTCTGAAATACACATTTCTTACTGCTAATTCACTTCCAGCAGTGGCACTGAAATAAACTTTATCCTAAAACATACCTGAAAGAGTCATTCCCTTTTTAATCAGTGACTAGCTGGCTGGCATTTTAGACTTTTAACACTAGAACAGTAGAAGATAATTGTCAGGAGAGAAAGAAGGAAAGAGGGAAAGACATTAACACAAGGCATTTGCAAGTCCCTCTGCAGCAAGTGTAACACAGACTGGGCGGCAACGCGGCCGTGGAAATGGCGGCCCCCCAGCCGACAGGACTGAGCCGCAGCAGCGCCCCCTGCCGCCCTCCACAGGCACAGCGGCGCCCCGTGGCGCGGCACTGGGGGCGGGACTTGGGATTGATAGGCTGGTCCTGAGGAATCATTCTGAGTCACTGCGTCTCTGTCCCTTATGACTTCAGCTTCATTCCCAAGAATATACTGTCTCATGAAGAACTGGCTCTGTCCAGGTAACACTGAGTTGTTTTCAACAGCCATACTTGTGTTAATAGACAGGAAACTATGGAAAAATAGCTACCCTAAATTTTTTTGAAACCTAAGTTCCAAAACAGATCAAAGTTCAGAATTTGGTACTGACATACCATGTTTGGTTTTTGTTTTTTATCTATGACTTCCCTAAATTACTGAGCAGCCTGTGGATGCTAAGCACATACATTCCATCCTGATGCATACTTTCCAAACATCTCCATCCAAATGAAGCTCATTTGAGTAACAAAAGAGGTTAGAGGAACTGGAAGAAGTCAAACAGAAGTCCCCTACATCTCAAAGGAAATCCAGTAACTGACACACAGCAGATTGTTAGCGGCATCACAACCCAGTTTTCTGCTAGGTAGGCATGCACTCATCAACAGATATGGTACAGAACAAGACACCTCCCATTCCCATCCACACCTACCCTGTATGATTTAGCACACATTCTTGCTTGGGTTTTGTAAGTGCTAATAATACCGGCCATATATGGTACAAAGATGAGATTCATAACATCTAGAACTGATGCTATTTCCATTTGAAATGTAGTTACACAATAAAGGATTCAAGATTAATCTGCTTGAAATGCTGGAGATGTTAAGTGACAAGAAGCTGGGAACAATGATTTAGAAATGGCAGCTCAATTATGTAGCTTGGAGAAAAACAAACAGAGACTGAAATTGAAACTGAAATGCTTGTAATTCATCCTATTTTGGACCAAAATTTGGATAACATTCATTTAATGATGAATGGCCAGACTCAGAAGCAACTGTCTAAAGAGCTGTTTGAAGGCAGTTAACAAATGAGATGAATACAGAATCTCTGTGCTTCAGAGACTAAATAAATGTTTCAGGAGAGAGAGAGCAGAGGAAGGACACTCTCTGTTAGACTTTCTCTACACGGCTTTGGCCAAATGAGCAAGTCCAGAGGCTAGCATAAAGCAGGTTAGATGAGATTTAATTTCATAAAATATCCCGAGTCAGAAGGGACCCACAAGGATCATGGAGTCCAACCCCTGGCTCCGCACAGCACCACCCAAAACCAAACCCAATATCTAAGAGTGCTGTCCAGATGCTCCTTGAAGTCCAGCACTTGGGCCGTGCACACAGCCCTGTGCATCGCGTTCCATGCCCACCGCCCTGTGGTGCAGCCCCTTTCCCTGAGCCCCAGCTGCCCTCCCCTGACACAGCTCCATGCCGTTCCCTCGGGCCCTGTCGCTGTCACACAGAGCAGAGCTCAGCGCTGCCCCTCCGCTCCCTGTGAGGAGCTGCAGCCGCCATCGGGCCTCCCCTCAGCTCCTCTGCTCTGAGCTGAGCAAACACAGGGGCCTCAGCTGCTCCTCAGACCCTGCCCTCCAGACTCTTCAGCATCTTTGTAGCCTTCCTTTGGATGCTCTCTAATAGTTAAATGTTCTTCTTGTATTGTTGTCCCCAGTGCTCGAGGTGAGGCCACACCAGCACAGAGCAGAGAGAGTCCTCTGGTCATGGAGCTGCTGAAGTGCTTCAGAGTGGACAAGATGGCACAGCAGAAAAAAGTGTGTGTGAATATGTGGGAATATTACAGTCATAAGATGTGGAGGTGAAGAGTGCTACAGAGGAGAGACTGAGCAAGGACAGAGCAGCAGAGAGGGGAGTGCAGCACGTTACTTGTAACATTTGAGCCTTCTTGGGCATCTGGACCCAAGTGTCCAAACCTGACCATCGTTTTTATTCAGCCTCAGTGCAGGTCACCTGTGCAGCCTAAGCATATTTGAGTAGAACACTACAATGCACTTTCCCATAAAGACACACACATTCACCACCAACATGATTGTGCCATCTCCTATCCCATGTCTTACCACCTTCATATGAATTGTAAGTGGACACTGTCCTACTGAACAGGTGCATTTCCTCAAGCTCCTAAACTTCTCATGGACTGTTCTTTCTAAACAACAAAAGTATGATATATTAGACTTCACAGTTAGAATTACTGTCAGCAAGTATGCAGAAATCCTAGGGGCTTTTGAGATGTTTTTTCCTGTTTCATTTTAACCATATGCTTTTTAGTCTGTGTGTTTGAATTGTTTACTAGGATAAAGGAGATTGAGATTTTTAAATCTACACCTGAGGTTTCTCTTCAGACATCATAGTCTAAAACCTTCCTAAATTTTCATTAATTAAGTTTCTTATGTATTGATGCAGCCAGAAGAAACACATTCCATTCATCTACAGCTTTTCTTTTGAGATATGTCCACAGCCAATACACATTAAGCTTGAAGGACAGTGTCAGGTACAAACTGAAATACATTGGGAAGAACTTCTTTACCATACAGGTGATGAAGCACTGGCCCAGGCTGCCCAGAGAGACTGTGGAGCCTCCTCCTTGTAAATCTTTAGAAACTGCCTGAAAGTGATCCTGGGCACCCTGTTCTGGGTGTCCCTGCTTGAACTGAAGGTTGGAACAGTTGTCCTCAAGAAATCCCTTTGAGCCTCAGCCATGCTTGTGTATGATTCTGTACATGAAGATACCTCACTAAAAAACATCCAATGGGCTATTTCTCCATTAACTTTAAAATTCTCATAAGTAACTGAAAGCAGCATCAACAGCATCCAAACATACCAAAAAATAATAATAAAAAAAATCCAACCATGAAATTCTATTATTATAGCATTTTATATACTCTTACTGATGTAAGTCACTTCCATACCCAATATAGTCTAATCTTGCACATTTTATCCCATTTACAAACAAGTCAGTCAACTTCTCCCCAGTAAAACTTTACCTATCTAAATGCTAGAGAGGATGATATTTTTCCTTCTTTCAAGGTAGCTTAGAATAGTAACAGTATTTGAACACAACAAATTACAGTGCCTCAGAGCAACAGGAAGAAGTACTTCAGCAGTTTGATTTAAGGAGCTGCCTACAAATGGGAACAAAATAATGACTAACTGTGGTATTTCTAATACATCTATTACCTTGACACGACAGCAAATATAGATGTTCCTCATTTCACAGATGGAGAAGCTGTAGCACAGAAAATACCATTAGTGATGTGTGATCAGTGAGTCAGAGTAAAGGAAACGAAAGAAAAGATAGATTCAAACACATAGAAAAATCTGTGTATTTGAAAAGGGTGAGTGAACAAAGAGCTGTAAAAAGTTTGGCTGAAACTTTTGGCTTATAGTCACTTTAATGGGTACTTAGCTATTTAAATGCTCAGGAGTGACACGCTTCGGTAAGTTTTATACCTGCATTTTTAACTGACCAGAGACAAGTGATTCTGTTTTCCTTGAAATTTCTCATAAATTACCTTGTTTGGAAATAAATAGACAACAAAAAGAAGAAAAAGAAAAGTTGTTGCAAAACAGGCAGAATACAAATATCTTGTTATTATGTAACTTCTACAGAAACAGCTGTGCGTGGTTCCCAGATAAATTCAGTGACAGTGGTTTTGATCTTTGTTCCAGCATTTTTTGTTGTTATTTTTTGTTTGGTTTTGGGTGTGTTCAGGTTTTTTTAACTTGCTATAGCTGCAGTCAGATTTTAGCTCTTGGAGTTCTACATGTACTCCAGCAATAACGTGGATCTAGGACCTCTTTTTGTGCAGTTCTTGCTGCACTTCAGATAAAGCGTGCAGAATCAATATCAGATCAGAACTCCCTGCCCACTTGTACAGGTAGCAGTGTCTAAGCATCACTTTCTAGAGAATGAAATCAGACATGGAAAGTCCTGGTGACCTACTCAAACATGAAACAAGTTGAAATCATGATACACGAGATCAATAACAGAGGAAACTGCTGCCTTTTGTGGTCATTTCTAAAAGGAGGAAGCTGTAGGACTTACGACATGGGAGTAGAGAAATATGATGAAATACTTTGCACTGTGGAGCTAAAAAAAAATTGATCAGAAAATGGATACAATAAGTAAAACCACATGGAAAACAGTTTTCACTTGCTATGCAAATTTATAAGATTTTTCAGTTTTCTTTGCTAAGTTATAATAGGCAGAATCTCAACAGTGCTCACAAATGTAGTATAGGCAAAGAAAGAAAAAAAAAGAGAGAGAGAGAGAGAGAGAGAGAAATAAGACAGAGCTCAAACCACTACTTTTCTGTTTCGATCATTTTGAAACAGCATACTTTTAAAAGTAGATTAATTTTCTAAATGACAACGTAATTGGCCAAAAAAAACTGGATTTTTTTTACTATCATTTTTTCAGAAGAGTGTTGCAAGTTGTCAAAAATCACACAATGAAATGCAACTAACCCTTTCCCACAGATAGGCTTCTTCTAGTCTGGTCTTGTGGTTGGAAACCCTGCACATAGCAGGGGGGGTTGAAACTAGATGATCATTGTGGTCCTTTTCAACCCAGGCCATTCTATGATTCTTAAATGTTTGAAGCAGCTCTGGCAATTTGGTAACGTCTTCCATATATATATATATAATACATTATATGAGCTATATGGAAACAGTAGAGCTATCTTTTTCCATGAGCATTCTCTCCTTTCCCTTTTGACCCAAATGTATTTATTTTCTGGTCAGTGGCACCAGTGTAATATTTATTATAAGATGAACTGGTGCCATCTAGGACTTGGAAGATAGGGACCTTTTAACTGACATTTATCTCTATCCTCACTATTTTTCACGTGTAAATAATGAATCCCTGGCATTACCCTACAACTTTAATCTATTCCATACATGGATAATGGTCTTGTAAAACAGTTCCATCAGTCTTTGTTCTTGTGTACCCCAAATAAATAATATTTAGAGGGAAAAATTGGACTACTCATTAAACATCTCTCCATCTGTCTTGGGCTGTAATAATGCAATTTGTACAACAAGAAAAACATATTTATCTTCATTGAAACTGTCATCAGTGAGGAGCAGAAAATAACTGAAATGCAATTTACAATAAAATAATCAAGGTGGTTGATCAGGACATATATCTATCCTTTAGTAGAATTAATAAGAACAAATAAACGGAGCAATCTAATAATAAATTTGTAGCTGGTGCAAATAACTCCTTGTTAAATTTTAAATCTATACAAAATGACCAGGAACTGTAATCAAAATTGTATTAGCAATTCAATCTCCAGTCACAAAGTACAGCCCAGCTGTCTACAGGAGTTGGAAAGGATTTCAATTTGCTTTGTCTGATTTTATGCAGAGGATAGCATAGCATGAAGCATGACCTTTCATCGGATAGTCAGAAGTGGTCAACAGTTTAACAGATTTATTATTCTGATATTTATGAGCAGTGGGCAGTCTGAGAGTATAGTAGCAACATGGCAATTCAAAGACAAAGGGGTAGGGTATCAGTTACTAAGGAGGACAGAAAAGGAATCAAACTTCTCATCTATATCTTGCCTATTTGTGACCTAAAGCTAGATTGGTGATTCATTTAACTTGTAACTTCCTCAGTATTTCTATATCAAAGATTTAGGGACAAGGACTAATAAAATACTGCTAAGTAGGATAATGACAGAAAGTAGTACTGCTGTTTAGTTCACAGTCCTTTGCTGCAGTGCATGATGTAATAAGCATTTTGACTGAAGGCAGCTCACAAATCTACCTGTTCTGCACAGTATGTCATGAGCTGAAGGCAGTAGCAGAAGATCAAAAAACAGCTGTAGCATGTCACAAGAGTTTCCTTAGGATTTAAGTACCTTCTGTCACCCAGGAGAGAATAAACCACATTCAGTAATCACTGACCTTCTGATCTAAGGGAAGCTTCCTCTTGCCCTCAGATCTAGTAAATACTTTAATCCTGATTCTGTAATTGCTGTATGCCAGGCACTTCCCAACTTCTTACCTTGTAACCACATCAGAAAATTGAGTTCTATTCCAGGTAAAAGGTGAGGAGCTGCCTCCATGCCCCATTAGCAGTGCCCTAATAATACCTCATCACTGCGGCACACAAGGAATGCAAACAAACAGCAACACCATGTCCTTCCAAATATCTAAAAAATGCAGTTCACCTGCTACATCCTATGATCACGTTGCTCTTTTCTGCAGCTGCCGTGGATGGTGACTCATTGCTTTGAATGCTCATACAAGACTTTCAGGTGCCTTTTCACCACCTCTTACCCCCAGGGTCTTTAGTTTACTACTAAAGTTTTCATTATTAGTCTCTAAAAGCGTAGCTTTGAACACTGTGCTATCCTCTTTCCATCCCTTTTCATAACATTATACTGTCTCTGTTTTTATTGCTCTAGGGCAGAAGTGCATCTGTCTCTTTCTACCTTTGGACTGTCAAGAGCAGCTCATATTGTTGTTTCTGCAATGTTCACAAGTACTCCATTTTTCTTAGTGCAGGATGATCATGGGCATGGCAACTTCTAGTGCTTTCGCTCAGTCAAACCTGTAGGTCCCTGCATGCAAACAGCAGTAAATGAAGAGGGAGTAGAAACAAGAAACAACATGTTATAGCATGGGATCATCAGTTATCTTTTCTTAAAATATTTACTCCCCTGTCTATCCTTCATTAATTTTCTTGAAGCAATGTACTTCAGCCATGTGTGAAGGGGTTAAAGTCATCTGCAGTAATTTTCTTTCACAGCGTGGTCTGTTGCCATCTTGTGGCTGATTTACCTGTGCTGTACTGAAAACATGAATAAAATCAGCGTATCAGTCTTGGTTTTATCTTTTGTAAACTAAACTGTTTAAGGTATGTGAGAAAGTTCAAGCAGAATTGGAGGATTCTTAACTGAGTTTTCTGAAACTTCATTCTGACTTAGTAATATTCTATCAAACTTTCTCCTTTGTGTATGCATGTTTTTTTTTCTTAACTGTAACCCACATACTGATTGCCTAAAAAACGTCATTCTTCCTCATTTTTTTTTCTTTCATGTTTAATGAAAAATGATTCCATGACATTTTTTTTTGATAGAGAATCTTATTTTTACTTTTTAATCTACTTTGCATTTTTTTCTGAAAAGAAAAACTCTCCTAACCAGAATCTATTCATTTGTTGAAGTTAAATCAGCAGGAATGTAGATGTGATGGGTAAATTAATAAACTATAGAGGCACCAAGAATCTGTGATGATAAAAGCCATATTGCAGCAGAATGTTTTTATGTTTACATGATCCATTTGATAGGACATTTTCTTTCTTAGATTTATCTGCAGGGTACACATGCATAGTAAGCATCCGCACAAAAAAGTATTCCACAATCTGTAGATTTAAAGATTAATTACAGTGATGTGTCCTTTGGCTTATTATTAACACCACTTAATCAGCTATAGCATCACCCATATAGAACTGAACCTAACTGTCATTACTTTGATCTAGGATGAGATCACTTACTCAGTGATATGTATGAGTCCAAGACCTGTTTTCTTGAACGGGAGCAGACTTGGACAGGCATTTAAATGCCTTCCTGGATGAAAGCCTGTAAGGAGATCTCTGCTGATTATGGAACTGTTCTACTTTGGTGACAGTGAGAAGAATAAATCACAAAGTGACTCTAAGTGATTTCATCATTGCTTTGATCTTGTTCTCTTTCATAAACATATAAATCAGATATAACAAAATCAAGAGAAAATCAATGGCAGTAAATGAAGTTACACTGTTAGGAGATAGACTTAATGACAAGAGAAATCACTCCCAGTTACTACCTAACAATCTTCCTTAGGAAACCTGGATTTTAGAGCTTCTTACAACCATGCTCATATTGCCCAATTTTGAATGCTTAACATTTAAGAAAACAAAGCTGAAGAAAGTTGGTACTATAGCCCAGAGCAGATGTCAGTGATGGGATACAATCTGTTATAGGTGATAGGATTATAAGAAAGCAGAAACAAGCATTTCCTTAGTTTATAGGAATTAAATGGAACTTACCCTACCAAACAACTCCTTCTCCCCTCCTACACACACACACAATTAATACCAGAGACTAAAACACGTTATAGAAATGAATCAGTGAGGAACAAGGACCACATCTAGAGCAAACAGGATTTTCTAGTCTTGCCCATCTCTAAATGAAGTTTGTTTGTGACCTTGTTTGTGACACCTCCACTTAACCTGCTGCTTCTGGAGGTGGCTGAAGCTATTCCCCTGTAAGAAAGTTCTGTACAGTTGCACTTCAGCATTTGTGTGGGAATTTCTGGAAAAATTGCAGCTGGCAACCTTCCCTTTCCTGTAATCACCTCCACAGTTGTGGTCAACTGTATTATTCCTTTCCTAGCAGGGTGTCATGGTTTTATGACTTTTGGTTATCAGTATTCCACGTCATAACATCATGTAGTGCACTGGGAGTTAAAGTGTTAATGCTCAAGTTCTAGGTACCTGTCTGGAAGAGAAGAACTACATATCCCATGGGGCTTTGTGGTCAGAGAGGGGATATAACCTCTGGCAAGGTCACCCGATGTGTCCTTCTTCATCAGGCTCTCCTTCTTGCTGCTCATCCGGACTGCACATCTCACCTCAGTGTTATGGTGAGGCCTATCTACCTTCTGGACACTCTCTCTCATTATATTTGATTTATTGGCTTCAATTCTAATTATATTGTATTATGGTGTGTTACCTTGCATTCCGATACCATATTTAGTAAATTAGTTTGTTTCTCCTCAGATCGTTGCCTCTGTTTTTAATTATTTTGGAGTCCCCTGTTTCCCTTTTCCAGAGGCACGGATTTTACAAAATCCCTCCACCCCGCTAGCCACAGAACCGGGCCAAAGAAGCCCGTAAACTGTTGACACAGGCAAATGGCCATATGATGTTTGCAGGCTTCCAGATAGTAAAAATGAACAATCTACAGAGCAGAATATGACTCTGGCACAAACTACTCTTTCCTATTGCTAACCATTGACACCACTATGCTCTTCCTGGAGCAGCTCTTCTGTAGTCTTGCAGCTGCAGCACACAAAGCTCACGCTAAGCAAAACATTCATCCAGAAAAACACTGCTGATCTTCACAGGAAGCGCAGATAAAGCAGAGATTAATCACTTCCTTTTTATAGTCCTCTGTACGCCATTTTGCTTTCGTGTGAAATTGGGGCAGAGAAATAGTCAGAACTTTTATTTGTTGGGAAGCAGAGAAAAACTGTGAAACATTTCCAGCTCTGGTTTCTCATCCAGCTCTGTTACTCAAAGCAATCTAAGCAATCCCACTCCTTCCTCCTTTCTCACTGCCTCTCCTCCATCTCTGTTGTGCTACCAGAAGTGTTCATGCTCTGAGCTCTATCAGGCAATTGATCTGCCTGAAAAATAACCTGGCAAAATGCACTGTCTATTTTCAGCTGCATCAGGCTCCTGATGCTGTTCCCTGCTCATCTGCATGAGCCGTAGAAGAGGTAACAACAGAGCAGCCATGGGAATTGTGAGTGGGTGGCAGACAGAAGCTGTTTTATTTCGTGCAGGAATACCTGAAATATGCATCAAATTTCAGCTGTAGAGTCCATCCATCCTCAGAAAGTGTTCAGCATCCTGAAATCTTTATCTTGAAGAGCTTAGCCTGATTAGGACATGTTTATAATGCATCTTTATAATGCATATTTGGACAATACAGAGATAGATTTGCTCAAACAAGGAATACAAAAGTGCCTTGACACTTGTCTCCCGTGGATATGAACATCTGTTCTGAAGTGTAACTGTTCCGAGGGTAATAACTACATTTCCTGAATAGAGCAAATCCAGGTCCTTCTGTGCTAAGAACACACATCCTGTAGGATTGTCAATTTTCCCTAGGTACACAGTTAATTCAGCCGGTAACAGTAGCAGACACTTATATGCCCACACAGGGAGTTTTGTTACATATGACTTGCCACTGCATTTATTTTTCAGTGATTTAAATGAGGAGAGGGGGAGGTAAAGCAGCTCACTGGACTGAACAAACAATCCTGTATTCTAGGTGCACCTGTGATGATTACTGCCAGAAAAAAAGGCATCAGGAGAAGGCCCTTTTATACTCAGCTCATAGAAAGGCCCTGGTCTAAGTGTGAAGAAGACTAGATTTGAAAACAAGGAGCTGAGTTTTACTTCATCTTTTCTTCAACTAAAGTGAGCCATCTGAACCAATCTATAAGCTGGATCAACCTTTAAGTTGAACAGGGTTTGACTGAGTGCCTGCAGTTATGTCCAGTTTAGTGAAGTACTGGGAGACTGTATATATTCAGAGTTCTGGAACAAGATGACTCCACATGGCATTTCTGAAAAGCTGATGGACACAGGTAGTAGCTGCAGAACTGGCTCTGGTTCAGCAGTACTGTCAGTGCTCCCATTCTTGGTGTAGCTTGGCTGCAAGTGCCCAGAGGACTGTTCTTGTTCCACTCCTGCTTTTCTGCTTTGTATTTTGAGCAAACATTCTTTCTGGGTAACTGCAGATGGGAAGGTCTCCTGATTTTCTCTAGGAGCTGCAGGATACTCAGGCAGAAGCAGACACAGGAATTGCTATCAGTGATAAAAGGCTCTGCTCAAAGGAAAAGATGAATCTTTTTCTTTTTTCATTTTTCACATTTCCTTTTAGGATGTCTCATTGGATAGAACATATCTTAAAGTGAAGTTACTGATTTCTATCCAGAAATTCAAACATTATACACTAGTCTGAAATGCCTGAATGACTTTGTTTTTCATTGAATTAAACCCTTGAGCATTGTTTTTTGTTTTGTGCATGGCATTTTTTTGTTTTGTTGTTGATGTTTGAGGGGGATGGAATTCTTTGGTTGTTTTCTTCTTTTTTACTTTAAGCCATATTAGAGGAAAAGAAGGTATTGATTCAATCTGGCAGGTGGTAAAGCAATTTACCAAGTGTGTAATCTCTTCCAGTCCAGTCACTTTTGGCTTTTGTATTATAAAAGTGTTAACAATTTGCTCTGTGACTGGCATTCAGGGAGAGAGAAACATGGAGTGCAATGAAATACTCAACCTTTTGGGAGGCATGTGAAAGAAGAAAAATGATTTAGTAATGCTTTCTCTATGGCACGTATGTGAACTTGAGCACCTTGGATATGTTCTGTAGGAGAAAGTGCAGTAAGTGTCTCTAGAAAATTATCCCCACTGAAATCACACAGGAACAGCATGTAAACCACATGGACTAGGAGATAAAATATACAAGAAAAATAATAAAAAAAACATCTAAGTATGCAAGAAGCTTAATTCAAAATTAGTTTTTGAATGGTAACACTGATGGAAAACAAGGAGGGGGGACCACAAACTGCTGTCTCTAGATTTTCATTACAAGTAGAAATTGTAGAAAACAGTCTTTCGGAATTGATATTAACAGAGAGCATCTGTGTTAACTGCACTGTTAAAATCATACAGACAAAAGTAATTTTGAATTATGAACATTTGTAATTAAGTGTTTTTATTTGAGACAGCAGCACTTTGCTGAAATACAGAAACTGATTTTAGGTGCATTAATATGAGTAGATGAAGCACCGTAGTAATGACAGCAAGGAATTCAGTGGAGTGTTTCCAAGTTTACCGAAATGTTAGTCCAGGCATAACAAGGAGACAGTCCTAAAAGCAGCAGGAGATTTTATGTATAAAGATCAATGAATCATGAAGAGCAGAAGACACCATGACAGTGTTTGGGGATTTGCTCTAGAGTTTTGGGCTTAAGTCAGATTGCAGTTGAGATAACAGAAATGCAATTTCTCAAGGCCAAAAGCAGCAAGAAAACAGTAAAACTGTGTGTTGCTTCTAACAAAGTTCCCTAATATCCCCAAGGAAAAATTCATATTTTTTCAATATTTTCTTGATATGTACTCTGTGCTAACGCTATACCGATAAAACAGTTGCATAACAAGCACAGATTTGCTTATGGTACACTGGAAGGCAAGAACTGACAACATGCAAATCCCCACAAAGATTTTTTTCATTTAACTGTTGATGTGTGTCACTTGTATATTCCATGTTCTTCACCCAACCAGTCCTGCTGAGGTGGTGGATGGACTCAGCTCCTGCTCACGTGTGAGCAATGGCTGTGGCTGCAGGGGAGAAGTAAGACTCCATAAGCACCCGCCACAAAAGAAGAGGTGTAAACTTACCACTGAACAAGATAAAACTATGGTGCTACATGGTTTTGACTGCCATTCACGCTGAGCAGAACTCTACTAATCTACAAATTTTGCAAAATAAAAAAGTAACTTAACAGTATTTTTATGCTTCTTGAAATGACGCTGCTTCTGGAATTCCTTGTTTATCACATCCCACAGACTGGCAAGCCAAATCTGCCCTACTTTGAAATAAATCATAAATTCAAATTGTTTCCATCCAGTCCTGAAAACCTCCCCAGGAATCTAACGGTCCAGGTGTCTGGCTGCGTCAATAAGAGAGACTTCAAAGATCTGAAGTTAGAACTGAGTGAGCAGAACAACAGGCGCCAGTTAACCCAGACAGACCCCATCCTTCCTCTGCCAAATGACAGTGGAGGGGGGGGGGAGTGGGAAGGGCAGCAAGTTGTTGCAGAAGGTCTGTAATCACTGGAGACTGCAGATTTGATTCTGAATGGATCAATGGATTTTGATTAAGCATCAGGATGCTTTTCCTCTCTCTTACTCTTTTCTTCATTTTTCAGTGCAGAAGAAACCCTTGGGTCCAGTACCAAACCCTAACAAAAACTGCCATCAATTCAATAAGCTCAGTATGACACTTTTTGAATGACTTTATGCCCTTCATAATAATGCAGCCAGTAAGAACACTTCTCAGCTTCTTCATAATGTCATAACTATTACTATTCCCATTCCAATACAGCTATTTGAAATTGTATGTCTGTTTTGTTTTACCAATACAAAGTGATATTCTGAGTGCAGTAAGAAGTTAAGGCTTAATTCCAACTCGTGCTAATATAAGGCAAGCTAAAATCCATGGCTCTGTCACTGTGTAAAAAAAAAAAAATACAACCAAAGGTAGAATTAAGATATTTAATTAATCATCTTCCTAAGTTGTCCTAATTATACCATTAGGAAGTAAACGGCATTTGTGAAATAAGCAACTCAGGACACTGCTGGATAGGCTATTTTTCCACTGTCTCCTTCCACAGTTAGGAAGAAGCTATAATTATGACTTAATTTCCTTTCATCTACCATGAGTTCATATCCTTGGTATCCTAAATAAAAAAATTGCATTCCAGTCCTCAGATTTCTGGTGTTCCTTACAGTAATTTTTGACAGACCAAACCACTAGGAAAGGAATGAGTCTGAGTCTGTTGCATTGATTTCAGCCTTTAACTTTCCAGAGATATACGTAGTAACGGTGGGAGGGGAAAGGGAAGAAAGTCGGCCTCATACTTCTCAGGAAGCAATTTTCCAGCTGCTTTGAGTTAAACCACCAGCAGTCCTCGTTGCTCAGAGCTTGTGATGTTCAAAAACGCAAATTGTGGCCCACTTGCTTCTGATAACATGTAGAGCCTTTTTGCCCAGAACATATCTCAACCAAACCATAGACCTTTTACTTCACAATAACACTGAACTAGAAAACAATAGATTGCACCCATTCTCCCAGTTACAGCTGTTTTTCCAGGTCAGAAGCTCACATTCTTATGTCTTCTTGTTGACCTATCAGAGGAGAGCTCTGCCAACCATTATGCCAAGATTACGCTCAAGAATGTCAGCAATGGTCGCCTGTTCAGTTTAGACTTGGCACAGTCCTCCTCCACAGTGTTTCTCTCTCAGACTCTTTTCACACCTACTGACACACAAACTGTCACACTGCATCAGGCTAAATGCCATTTAGCCCAGCATATGGACCCAACAGCAATAATGAGCCAGAATTTTAGGAACCTGTGTAAGAAATAGAAGTTTACCAAGCTCTGCAAAGATAAAATAAATGCTATTTTCCAGCAGTTACCTGTTCAAGAACTAATTACTCAAGAATTTTTGCTGAACTGGAATGGAATATAATAGTTCCATTGGAAGGGACCTTCAAAGATCATCACATCCATCTCCCTGACCACTCCATTGCTAACCAAAAGTTGAAGCGTGTAATTGAGGGCACTGTCCACTTGCCCCTTGAACACAGACAGCCTGGGCATCACCCACCTCTCTAGGAAGCCTGTTCCAGTGTTTGACCACGCTCACAGAAATTTATTTCCTAATTTCCATTCTAGCCTGACTGTGTAATGCACACAAACAAAGAGATTTGAATTTATATAATATCTTTTTTTTATCCATTTGGCTGAAGTTTCCAGAAATCTGCCTACAGTCACTCCAAAATGTATTTCCTGAATGGTAATCACTAATTTAGAGCCTGTTATTATCTATGAATAGTTTGACTTATTTTTATTCAATTTGCATTACTTTGCACTTATGAACATTAATTTTCATTTGTCATTTTATTACCCAGTTACTCACTATTATGATTTTCTGCTACAGCTTTTTGCAGTCAACTTCAAATTAGATTGTTCTGAATAATTTGTAATCAGATGCAATCTTCTCACCACACTATTTACCACTTTTAAAGCTCTTTTACAAGTATCTTCTATGCTGTTTCTAACATAGATTTCTCTAGAACATGCCCATCACCCCCATGCCTGCCCTTCTAGATTTCCTTCTCAGAACAACAGGAAAAAAGATGTTCCTGAATGTCCCATTTAGTTAGCATCTCTACAGCAGGCTGCCTGTGTGGGATTAGTTTCACCTAACTTTAGATGGTGACATCTATTTCTGAGCCAAGTTCTCTCTATAATCAAGTAGAGAGGAAGTAGGCAATGCTACAGTGGAAATGATCCAATCCTAATATAAATGTCTACAATGCATCAGATGATTCATGTCCTAAAATTGTTATTCCTACTCATTGACTCAAAGGGAGTCTACAGTGAGTGGAGCAGATGCAGATTAACTACGTCAGAGACAGAGAAATCATAAATTAGGGAGAAGAATCCTGCTTTTTCCCCTGCAGATCTCAGTGGGCAGTGATCACACAATTTTTCTGGTGAAATAAAATTCATAAACTGCAAGACCTCAAATCTGGAGGAGAGAAGGCCTGGGCTTATCAAAAATTCTACAGGGTAACACTTTTGGTGCTTCCCAGCCAGTCAAAACGCAGCTGCATTTGTGGTGCATGCCACACAGCAAGTAGCCCATTGCAGCAGCCACAATCTGGCCCATCTCCATGCTGCCTTCCTAGAACAGAGTATTTCACCTGCCCTATCCCTCATTTCCGTAGTGCTACCACAGTTACTATCAGAACGTTTTTATATGCTCTGTACTTTCTTTGAAATATATCTTTGCAATTGGAATATCTATCTTCTCACTTCCTTGCATTGTTGAATCATTTCTTCTACAGAAAGAACAAGCCTGTAAGCATATAAGTACTTCAGCTTCTCTTTCCTGTCTTACTCCTCATCCTTTCCATTCCAAATCACCCCTCACAGCAATTAAGAGTCATGCCTGGCAGGGGATCATTCACTTGGAGCTTCCAGACCATTCCCTCCACAAGTTAATGACAAAAGCTTCATTTCTAAAACAGCAATGTTCTCACAACAGACCACTGAGGTAGCTAATATAATCTTGAGACATTTGGCAGTAAAGTTACCTCTGAGATCTGTTTTACAGCCAGTAATATATAGGGAAAGTACAGCACTCAGGACGTACAAAAATGTGAAATCTAATTCATTTCCCTCATACAATATTCACCAGGGCACAAAAATCCTGGGAGCAGCTTGTTCTAAAGCTTCAAAATGTTACTGCAAATTAAAGTGCACTGGTTGATACCCTTAAGCAACAGAACTGGTCTATAAACATAGCTTACAAAAATACTTTCTTCTCCGTCAAGGAAATATTGAGAAAACACAGCCTATAAAAATCTTTTTTATTATTATTTCTTCTATCTCCAATTAGCCCTCAAAGCAGTCTTCTGACCCTAGCTTGGGTTATGTACTACCTGACATAAGGGTAAGGAAGCAACGAGGTTTATAAATAGTATAGTGTATGTAGAGTACTAGTGCTTATCTCACCAGAAATCACAGTATGGGGGAATTGGTAACAAGATAACCTTGGTAGGGTCCAGATTAACCCTCTTCACTAGAACTTCACCTAGAAAACCCATGTCCTCTCCAGAGGGAGAGCACCATTTGGATCTGGTGCTTGGCTTAGAACTCTTGGCCAAGTGAATAAGGCCAGCCTAGAAGTGTCACAGGAGCACAATTTTCCTTTCACAAATAAGCTTAAACTGAGGGACGAGACTTCAAGGGATTTTTGAGAATATTCTGTGAACATTCTAAAATGAGAAATACATACAATCATTAATCTAATTTTCTAAGCTATCATTTAACACAACCATCCTGTATAACCTTCCACCTCAATAATGAGGATTTAGCCAAGTCCCCACTAGAGCGCTTGCCTCTGGTTCTCTTTACAGTCAGCAGAGAAGAAGTAGATATATCTGAGGTGTAATTCATCTGTTCCCTTGGGTTAGGAGACAGCTGTGGAAACCCACACCTTTCGAACAACATCTTCTCAGTGCGCTCCCATCCTTGGATTCCTACTGCCCATTTTTACTAAGAAATGTTCAAGTTATTATTGAATACAGATGATGTATCTCAAGAGAGCTATTGTTTATCTACTTGTTTAGAAAATCCAATTGAGCTGCAGCCTTGTGTATCTACTTAGGACCTACTCAAATGTTAATGGAGTATTCTCAAGTTTATCCGAAATCGATTCCTCTATGATGTGTGATGTGTTGTTCATCAGTCTTCTACTACTCCCACAATTACTTTTTATCTCAGGGAGTTAACTGACTTCTACTAATAAGGTTGCAGCGTGGCATCATTTATATTTTATATATCATATATATTGCATTTAATGCATATGATAAATAATACTCCTCATTATGTGGCAGTTTCAAAATTATCAGGTACAGCCCTTTCAGTAGACCATTGGGCCAGTCTGTATGTTACAAATACAAATACAAATACCCTCATGCCATCAGCATAGCATGACTGTTAGTGGTGGTGTCTAACTTCCAGACAGTGCCACACCACATCCCCCTGAATCAGGGAAAGCGCTGTAGCAGCATTGCTGTCCTCTCTTATCAGTCAGCATGGAGCTCAGTAACAACCCTACGTGCCTTCTAGATTGCAAGAGGCAATGGGAATCAAGGAAACTGGGCAGAATGCAACCACAGTCAAAGGAGAATGAGCGGGCTGCTTTTGCTGCTGCTATACATTTCAGAGTCCCCAGCATGCTCTGATCCATTCTCAAAACAAGGTGTGCAGTTTGGTGTGAGAGGCAGATTTCTGTCTTCTGAAATTGCCTTGTGCACCTCACCCAGAATGCTGAGCATTTCTCTTGAAAAACATCATCTCTCTATATGCAGTATATAGAAGAGAAATATTTAAGATTTAATCTACATAAGTTCTTCTCAAAAATCATGTTCAAAATTTTCCTGGTGTGAACATGTCCCAACCCAATGCAGAGTTACAGGGGATACAGGCACAGAACTTGTAGATCTACTCTCAGCCCTTAATTTAACATCCTACCCTCTCATTTATGTAAATACTGAAAAGGAAGATGGATGCAGTTTTTAATTTTGATTTTTTTTAATGTAGATAATTGAAATATAATTGAATGTAAGAGCACATAGAACAAGTTTTATGAAATGATGTTTTGAATTTTGAGGGGTTCATTGATATTGGAAAGGGAAATCTCTTTTGTAATCACTCAAATGCAGCTTTTCACTGATTATAATATATTTTACAGATATAGTTAATCATTTTCTCCATTTTGCTCACCAGGAAGTGCAGAAATCTCATTTTTAGTGCTTCATTTCTGAATGCTCAGAAATATCTGTAGCAGATGATATGTTGGAAAAATTCCAAAGTTCCCTTCAACTATAGCAGGTCCAGGATTTCACCACAGGCAAGATTTTGGGAACTACTGAAGGCTCTAAACTGGCAGAGATCAATTGAAACCTTAAGTGCACAAAGGAAAAAGTCTAGATCTAGCCACAGGAATCTCAAGATGAACAGAAGTAAAAGCATCTTGGGTCAGACTCCCACTCCCTTGAAAACCTACCTGCATTTACAGGAACCTTCTCAATCTTTGTGCCCATGATCTACTTACTGGACTACAGAGCCTATTATGTGGAATTTTTATCATAAAAATAGCTACACAAAAGCTGAAAGTGACTTTTTTTTTATCAAAATAGCTCTTGTAATTTGAGTGCTTTGAATTGCTCAGTGCAGCTTCACCTCATGCAGACTAGACATAGCGGATGGGAGAGGATTTTGCCAGAGATCAATAAAATAGCTTAGACAAGACATTAAGGAGAGCGTCTGTCTGCTTTGGTATCCCTCCCTGCTTTACTAGTGCAGATAATGGGTTTGATACCATGCCAATTCTGCCATCCTAAAGAAAAGGTTATAACTAGTTCAACACTGAGTGCCTCTTGCTAATCCACTATTTACCACAGGAGCCTTAGGCAATTATTTCTGCCTAGTTCATATGGCATTTTCAGCTTGAAAAGGATATGCCTTACAGTTCATTTTACGACTAAACAAGAGAAACACTATTTTTTTGCCTGTACAGCAGGATAACCTTTGTATTTTCCCCTTTGCGTGCTACAAACGATTGGGAGGCTTTCTATCTTGATATGAATTCATACCAAAAACCCAAGGAAAACAAGTAAGTAGAAATATAACTCAGAACAAAGCATCATAGGAATGGCTCAAATGTGAGAAACTAACACCTTTCAAAGAGACATAATTGATACAAAGTTTAAAAACAGCTAAAATTACTTTGTGCCAAGTGGTATTTATTCTGAGTATGATGAATATTTTTATTCAACACATTCCAAATTTGTGGCTTTATTTTATTTTTATGTCTCTTGACTTTTACATATTAAACAGCAGCTACTTCCCAGTGAACAGAAAGCAGAATTTATTTAATAAAATCAGGTGAAACAAAATGCTATACCTTGGAACAAGTTCCCCAGGCTACTGGTCATGGCCCCAAGCTGCCAGAGTTCAAGAAGCATTTGGACAGTGCTCTTAGACATAGGGTTTGACATTGGGCAGTTGTATACGGAGCCAGAGGTTGGTCTCAAAGATCCTTGTGGGTCCCTTCCAACTCAGAATATTCCTTGGATCCATAATTCTGTGGTGAAATGCCCACTCCAGACAGTACCAGCAATATCACAGGCCTACATTTGTATTTGATACATCGCCCCATCAGCCCATTTTCTCCATGTCCTTCCCCATGCTCAGACCATTTACAGTAAGTCTTATTCTTCCTCATCAATTCACCTTCTTTAACACCATCAAGACAGTTGCCAAGGAAATAAATCTTCTTTTTATGGTTTTCGTAAAAATCTCTTTCTTCTCTCTTACCTGCTATGCAAGGTCTTTGGTAAGTAACAATGGTTTTTTCAGGTTGAAACACACGTAACTGTGTCAAAATTAGTCTGCTTGCTCCTAAGATTTCCTTTCCCTGTTCTGTTTTTTTATCTGTCCTCCTTTGTGGCACTGATGTTGAAGTGAGTTGTTTAGATCATGGATGCTGTGTTGCATTTCATTACAAAAAGTTTACAGTGTTCTCCATCACTAAAAAAATAATAATTATCTCACAATTTATGGTTGGGGCGACATTAGGACACTCCATAGTACTGATCATTTTAATTCCTGCGAGCTCTGCTTCTCAGTGTTTCCATACTGCAAAGCGTTTCTTCAAAGGAGAGTTTACGTGGCTTAATGCCACAAAATTATGCAATGTCATTAAAATGTGAGGTGCAGAATGGATTAGAACATTATCCATGAACTGGAAAAAAAGCTCAGGCTATTTTCTTGCGCTGGGATAAACGTGGTTCAAAGGAATTTTGAAGCTGCAATGAATGCCCTGTTATACTGTTTTCCTGGTAAGAACTAATGCTGAAATAGCTGTGGCAGTGCTGCTGCTACTCAATCACTGTGTAGGCAAAGGATCATAGCAGGAGAAACAAAAGTGCCGGCATACTTCTAGCCCACTTAAAGTGAGGAAGCTGTCGATTAGTTCAATTCAAGATGATAGTTGACCCAGCTCGTGACTGCTCCGAGGACAAAAAGAGTAGGAAAGATAGTTTTGTGCTAGGTCTGTGACAGCCACTTCAGGCTTTTTTGCTTACAGGTATTTTGTTTTCATATTTAATTAAGTACATGTAAAGGGCAAATCTAGTGGGTAATGAGCTTTTCCAACTCTCTCTCAAATTAAAAGCATGATCAGTTCCTGAGGTTGTGAAAAAATATATTCATCCCATAAAAAATACATTAGATAGCCATTAAGATTCTGAACCATTACAATAAAAGCAAATACACTTATAGTTAGGGGTGCTCCTCATTCAGTAGGTAAAGGCTGGCGTCTCTTTTTCTACACAATCAATGCTTTGCACTTACTTTTTCTTTCTTAATTTTGCCTTTATGTTTGTGTTCAGAGTTCTTCTAGGGAAAACATACTATAAATAAGCAAGCTGCTATCACTGCTGACTACAGCCTATTGCATGATGCTGAAGGCTTCTGTTTTCCTGTGTGTCACACTGATTTGAAAGGAACTATTTATGAGAAGGAGCAGGACTTGTCTTCATCCTGACAAGTTTCTCCAGAACAAGTGGAAGGATTTGAGCCAGGGATCACTTCCTGTCTGTTGGAACTCAAAGACTCAAAAACATTTAATGTCAAATTCACTGAGTTATGACAGTGCTAGATGATAGCACAAAGCCCTGTGCCACAGTTGATTGCTTTGGAAGACAAAGCTTTTGTTTATGTTGACTGATAGATAATAAAAATTTCTGGCAGTTCACACCTGAAGATAAACCCCTTTTCACCTAACTTGAATTCCAGTAAAAAGCATCATGTTAAGGGAATTAAAAGATGATGATTAGATGGGTGAGAGCACACAGATTACATAAGTAATTATTTCAGGGAGCTGTTGCTGGCAATTATTCAATACATTGCCAGCCTAGGAAAAGTTCATACAATCAGTGTTGGCTAAACGAATACTCCTATTTAAATATTTGTATGTGATGCTGGAACAAAGCAGTTATACAAATCAATGTCTCTCTACAAAACTTGAATGGACTGATAGGATAAGCTTGTTTGAACAATCATATCTTTTAGCACAGCCTTAAACATTGAGCATGGAATCTGAGACATGCACATAGGATGGAGAGCAAGATCTTGGGATGCCTGGACTCATAAATATCATAGAAGTGCTGACAAAATCAGCTAAGTATGCATTTCCCGTATCTGCAAATAGGAGCTTCTATTATTGTCAGAGAGAATACAATGATTCATTAAGATCAAGGAAATTTAAAACTCACGTATCTGCCTATCAAAAAGATATTGACAGATCAGATAGATTCAAGATGCAGAAAATGTATTTTCTTGTCTCTCCCAGCATATGTACTCCAGATTAGTTTCTCATGAATGAATTAAGAAGTGTCAGCAAGATAATGAAGACTAAAGAAAGCCATCAATGTATAGGATTCCCTGATTTTCCATCAGAATAATCTGTGTTCTGCGCCTCCTGTTTAAAAACAGTGAATCAGATGTTTCAGAAGTTGCTTCAGACTGCATAATTCTATACCTATATAGGCATTATTTAATCAGGATTTTAGTCAGCCACCACAGTGCTGTCACTGAGTTGCACACAAGGTACCACTTCCATAAATAAAGAATGAGGAAGCACCAAAATCACCACAGTTGGACAATTCCCAGTAAAAAGCATCATCACACTCCGTGGAGAAAAAGAGGGTGCATTCACAACATCATCCTTTCCCTCTTACACTGAAGAGCTTGCAACAAAGCAGCGGCAGGCAGGCAGTGTGCAGAATGTAGCGTCACACATCAGAGGCAATGGTCTCAGGGGGAGAAGTAGTGAAGAGGAATGAAGAAAAGAAATCATGAAGGATTCAGAAGGGAAGGAGTAAGAAGAAAGAAAATAAGGAAAAAAAAAGTTTAATACAAAAAGTGTCAAGAAGGATACCTCATATTGTAGAAGATTCACACTATTATCAAGGAGAAATAAACTTGCTTAAGCAATTAGCAGTGTGGGACTTTGATGGAGTCCATTGCATTTCCCTGTCTTCTGCCCCTGTCAGCTGTAAGAGTCAGGAAGCAACAAAGGGCTGAGGATCTCAGCAATAGAGCGGATGTTCTCAGCTACCCTTACACTTCCTCTCCTCTCTTGGTTTCAGTTTATTCTTGTATTTCCTCTGCAAGTCTGGGACTTCAGCTTGGTGTCTCATATAGTATTACACAAGTCACCCATCTGGAAGCAGCCTGTTGTGCAGACAAGGCAGAGATGACTCTGCTTTGCAGTACAGATATATATGAAATAAAGAACTCAGGCACTGGATCCAGGAAATATGGGCTGCTTTGATTATTTTCACACATGCTCCACCTCTATTTCCTCGGAGAAAGCTATGGAATACTTATAATTTTATCTTTCACCTTTGTAGCTACTCTGTAGGAGTGATTTTGCCTCTGTCACAGAGTTTGATCTTTTTGACTGAGTTGTCTGTTGTTTGCTTTTTTTTTCCCAATGTCTCCTTTTACAGCACTGAGGATCTATTTGGAATACACAGCAAAGTGTTGACTGTATTTATGTGCATAGCAGTATGAGTAAGATAAGACCGAGAAGCCATTTTCTGCTTTTGTTTACTGTGTTTTTTCTGCTTGTTTCTTCTGGCCCTCAAATTTGGTAGCGAAAGTTGTGATAAATTCTGCCCTCTTTCACCTCAAATAAGAGCAGCACAGGGAATTTCTTCACATATTCCTTTATCTGTTAGCTTCCCCTTCGTTCTGTCCTAAACAAAGCCCAGTATAGGTGACACAATCATTTTATATTTCCAGACGACTCCCAGTCTGGGACTGTTAAAGAAATCTTGTCAACAACATATACAGCAGCTCTTTTATTTTTACCCCTTCTTTTCATTTCATGTACAAAGCAGTTGGAGAAAATCAAGTTGCCAGTACTGGCAGCAAAGATTTTCTTCTGGGAGAAATTGCTACTGTTTTTCCACCTCTAGCAGCCCCAAGAGAAATAGGCAATGGTTAGGAAAAAAAAAAGTCCATGCTGGGGAGCTGATTGTACTGCCTACATGAAGAGCTTATCTATACTCCTCATCCAAGTACTTCAGGTTCAGTTTATCTAATTATGAGTTAAATATTCTTGGTAATATTATTAGTATCTCAGATTGCCACGTGCTCTGCCATTACTTTGATCTGAACCTCTACACACCGACATTTTTGACTTTGAAATTAAATCATTCTCATATTTGGCAAAGCACTAGGAGAAATATGTCCAAATTATGGCTATATGGTAAAGCAGCTTGTCAGTGAGAAGGCACTATCACATCACAAGGGAAATTCAAATCCCAGCAAAGTGATGGTTCATCTGGCTTTCTTCTAGATTCTTGGTGTGATTCGTAAGTTGATTAATGTTAAAAGATAATTTGCCTGGACCATAACATAGTAGTCAAGGGAAGGCATAAACACTATTAAGATTATAAAATACAAAGACATTCACAAAGTTCAGTTCAGATAGAAGAAATACTGACTTAAAGAAAAACAAAAATATTTGGAATATTTAGAATGCTTCTTTTACTTGTATTAGTCCCATTAATTTTATGCTGCTCTCTACTGGCAACTGATCGGATTACCATGGTAACTCAGAATTCATTCTAGTTGCATTTGCAGGTCATTAACTGTGAATTTTAGGAGTCTGTTTTCTGGTTTCAGGACACTTTTCCTGGATACTTCCCCTCACTTCCAAAATTCATTGTTCTGTTGGGTGTAACTAAGTCAAAATAATTCCAGTATATTCTTGGAGATACATCTTTTTTCTTCATTCTTAATGAAGCAGAGTGATGTAATATTCTACACTCAATCATGTGAAAGTTCTGTGGATAACACTGAGACAGGATTATTACAAATATTAATACTGTATGTCAGGCAATTTGATCTTTTTTTGATCTTTTCTTCTTTAGTCAGAGGAAAAATTTTATTTAAAGCTTTTGAATGAGTTACCAAGTCTAATACAATAAACAACAGATAATTTATTTCCTGCTCTAGTTCTACAACACTAATACCAAATATGGAAAGTAGACAGTAAAGTGATGTTCTTCTCTGAAAATAAGTGCTCACAAAGAATGTTTCCACAGGAGGTAGTTGTTCTCTGCTTCATTTTTTTTATGTGATCTTGTTTAATTACATAGTAGGTCTTATGTTAGTGTGTGGTTTTTACCTACATTGCTGACTGTAGTTGGAGTAAGGCACATTACTCTGCTCTTATCCATTCTAATCAATCTGTTTTCTCTTTCAGTCCAGCAGACTTCCTTCTTATAACCACCTGATTAATACTTCTCTTCCTCCCTTGTAAATACACAGTTTACTGTGAGAGTTTCTGTGTTTGGCACCAGGTGTTAGGTCACAAATATTACCCTATTGATGAATTCTTCAATATTTTTCAGTATGAGATTTTTCATTACACTTATAGTATATTAAACTTACATCATCATTAAGATCAGGAGGAAATTTTAGTTTTCAGTTTTGGCTGACAGTTGCTTACTATTAATCTTATAAGTTTGTTAGAGAGATAAAACCATGGTCTTATTTTTGTAGTTAGTAACAGCAATTCAGATTCCTTTGCACTGAAAAGTAAGATGTTTTCTTCCAGAAAACCAAAGATATTCAGGTACTCTTTATTAAAATTCTGACTTTGGTTTTGACTTCTGGTAACAGATACAGTACAGTCCCACTCTGTTTTTTTAAATATATTCATGATCTAATATTCATTAATACTACAGCTCCTTGGAAATTTACATCTGAAAAAGAGAAATATGAATGTAAAGGAAAATGTACATCACGTCAAAGAAAGTCTGGAAACTGGAGTGTGCAAACAACCAGTCTGTTAATCAATCTGAATCTAGATTGTTGACCCTTCTCCTTTCATCAACAACTCCTTTTCACAATGTTCAAAATATGAAACAAATGAAAGCAAGTCTCCTGAGGTTGAATATCTGCCACAAAAAACAAAATGTAGTAAAGGAAATGCTAGAGGAATACACACATCCATGATGCAATGGCTGCTGGTTTTAGTGAGATGTGCAGAGGTGAAATGAGACAGGACAAGAAGAATTCAAAATGCATCAGAAGCAGTGAATCTGGAATGCAAATACTGCACTCTTACACTGGAGTATAGGAAGTGTTCACTAAGCAATCCACACCCACATGATGCCCAAAAAACCATTCAGATTTATGAGCATACAATCTGTAAAACATCTATCTCTTACATGTTCTTTCAAATGAGGAAATCATAACTATAAACAGAGATGCACTTGGACTTGTCTCTGATTTCTAATGTGTGTATGTAATCTTGACAGTCTACAAGCAAGCATTTGAAGAACTTACAAGAGAATGTTGACCCATAACTGAATTCCTAGAATAATGAATTCTACTTTCACTTGATTAATGTCTTTGTTGGAACAGAAAAAGAAAAAAAAAATTATAAAAAACAAGTCACGGTGCGTTTGAGACAATGATGTCTCATGAAAACATGCTCTGTGCTTGAGAGACATAACAGGATAGTCAGAAAGCATCTTTCAAAACCTATTGATAAATGAATGCAATGACATCAGGAGATGACTGTTCCTCAGAGTTGAAGCATATTTTTCAAGTTGTTTGTTTGTGGAGGAAGGATGCCTTATGCAGTGTAAGTAGTTTCTAAAGAAATACATATTTAAATGCATGCCCTTAGAAAACACTGAACCATTTTCAGTCAAAACATCACAGTGCTCCATCATAGCAGTTATGTTTTTCATTAATGACCAGTAGTATTTATTTGCAAAGACCTGAGCTACGTCCACAAATTTTTTGCTGGTAATCCTCGGCTTACTAAGGCATTTCAGTACTACAACAAGCATTTTCAAGGCTATTTCCGCAGAGCCACTTTTTTCAGTTTTGATGTATAGTTTCTGTCAAGATAAACTTTTTTATGTCATTACAAATCATGGATTTAAGTTAAGCTTTGTCTTAAGTTAAAACAAAAGTTTTCTAGTCTTTTTCTGAGCTGTTATCCACTTACTGAGATCATTTCTTACATGGTTCTTTTATAACAGCTATCCTCCCAAACACTGATGTCACAGTTTAACAACACATTTATAACAAACAACATTATTTCTGCCCCAACAAAGCAGTGAATTTGTCAGTAACCTACTCCATATGAATGTTTGTCCTCAAGTAAAAACAAATAGAGAAATGAGAAATAAAATAAGAGGGCACCAGGGTTTAAGTTTACAGTCCCTCCATCACCCAAAGTCAGTCTCATTGCTGAGGAAAAAACAGTTGCTCTTTGACTTCCAGGTCTTCTTTGGGGCTTCTGCCTTCGGTTGGACTTAACTCCACATGCAGCACGGACAGTTTTTGTACACATCCTATGTGAAGCTGCACTCCAAAGTCCAAAAGAAGTCTGCAGCAATGCAAATCTTTTACAAATTAATTTTGACTGTGAGTTTGGACCAGATTAATTCCAGGGGTTCCTTCCAACCTCGACCATTCTATGGATTTTCATTAAAGAACTCTCAGGAATCTGTCTGCCCCTGAATCTGCCTCCTGAAAGGAACGTGTAGGAAAACAGCCCCGGCAGCGTAGAAAGTTTTATCCCTCACAGCAGATCTTTAATTGTCCTGAGGGTTGGCCAAGCACTGACAACTCCCAACAGCTGCCTTGGGACCACCGGCATGAGCTCAAGGATTTGGGCAGAAGAGGAAAAGGCCATGGGCTGGTGCCATGGCAGGTGGCCAAGGAGCACTGTCACCGAGGTCATGGGTGGAGCAGCGCCTGTAGCCTGGGGCCTGGGCAAAACAAATGGATATCATGTGAGAAAGCTATGAGAGACGTTCTGATACACAGACGAGGGCATGAAAAGCATTGTCCACCACATCAGCGAGGCATTCGGGGCCATGTGCACAATAACAGCCATAATGGGATCATAGCCCTTTAAGTCTTGACTTCTGCACCAAAATATTAACATTAATATGTAGCAAAAAGCATAATTATGAGAATCTGTTTAATCTAGCTCTTGCAGTTGTTTTTTGTTGTCATGATGTTTTTCTTCAGAAAGAGGATTTCACAAGAAAATTGAAATTCCAGTGTAAGAAATACAAGAAATGTTCCTGAACGCAGACAAAGCATTTGAGTTCAGTTCAATTATTCAAATACCTGCAACCTCTGCTCTTTTTACTGGGTGGATTAGGAGGTCTGCAAAGATCAAGTACACACTTGAATGGGTCGGAAGAAACTTTGAATGCTCAAGTGTCCAGCACATATTCAGTTACCAGAAGAAGCATCTCAAGTTGTTCTTCCACAAAATGAAAATATTCTGCATATAAAAATGGTATCTTTTAAACTTTAATCATAATATTGTTCAGCAAATCCAGAATGTTACTCAGAAGGGTGGTAGAGCAACCATTACACAAATTTCATATGTAAAACTTGCACAAATGTTCACTGATACCTTTTATTTAGAGCATTTTCAGGAACAGCAGTCTTAAACCAAAAATTCTGCCTGACCAGGTTGTATAGTTGTTGTAAAATAAAGCAGCAAAAGACAAATTGGAAGTGGCGTACCAGTGGGAAAATTCTCACATTCCAGAGAAGAAATAAGTTTCATTTTTCTTCTGCTTAGCCATAACTTTGAGCAAAACAAAATACTGTACTGCACTGGATGGTAATTAATGCTGATATCAACAACAGTAGCTGGGAAAAAAAAAAAAAGAGAGAGAGAGAGAGAGAACAACTTTCCAGAAAATCAATGTTTTGCAATTAAACAAGGGAGGATGGAAGTAACAAAGCCAAGACATGTCTTGCTATAATATTTGCCTTGTGACGTCAGTTTGTTAGCATTACAGTGAAGGAATGGCCCCATCAAGTTCATTTTGGGCTTCCTTCCCATCCCGTCCACTGCTATACCCAGGAGTGACACCCTATGATCCACCCACTTGGAAATGGGAAATCAGAGCATCACACCCGTTTACCAGATGTCTCATCTCCCACATGTTTAAATGGACTCAACCCTCATATGAAACAGGCTTCTGAAGTTCATGCTCAGTATGATACCATAGTGACTAGAGGGAAGCCTCTTCAGAACATATGATGTATGTTTTCCTGGCAGCATAACTGAGAGGAATTAGATTGAAATAACTGCACTGTATCATAATGATACCCAAATCCAGATTTTCCTCTAATTCCGACTAACTCAGCATTTAAAATTACATTTCAGGATTTATGTCCTTGTCCAGCAGATGCCTGGAAGAAACAGACTGTGCCATTTTCAAGACAGGTTGAACATCAGAATTGTTATTCCTTTCAATATTTCTTTATTCTCAATATCATCTGAATATCATCTGTGTTACTGCATGTGGTGAAATAAATTTGTGTATATTAACATTGTAAAGTACATGCAATTAATATTAATATTCTTCATTTATTCTTCAACAAAATAATGAAGAATTATTAATATTCTTCATTAAACACCAAGCAACTGATGTAGAACTGTTGTCAGATTTCTGTATGCCCAGTCAGAATTTCAAGTTAACCAAGTTTACCTTGCAGTTCCTCAATAACCACCAAGTCTGTGATTTACTAGAACTTATCTAATAGCTTACATTTGTCAATTAATATCTATCTGTAAAAAAAAAAAAAGTATTAGTAGAATATTCACATGAAAAGAAAACTCCAAGTTTTTCAAATATATATAGTGTTCCTTTTTAAAAATTAAAAAAATAAAAGTGTTACTGTAATGTCATGTCTAAAGTAATAGGTAATGTCATGATTATTTTGTATCCCTCCCCTCTTTCCTGGCTCCTTCTGCTTAAGGGTGTTGATGTAGAAAACAGTATTCTTGCCTCTGCTACATTCTGCATGTTTTGTGGATTTTGATGATAGATGAGGAGTTTCGTAAAGTTTACACAAATTTTACCCTGCAATTCTATATCTTACTTGGGTTATATAACAAGTACCTAAGAAGACCCAGCAGGTTTAGCATGTACATTAAACTTTTCAGCCAAAACCACCAGTATTTCAGGCAGCTCCATCAACTACAAGTCATCTAGTCATCTACTGACCCCCAATTTACAGTAGAATACATTATCTCTGAAATGTGTCTCTCATGATGCACCAGATCTAGAGCCCAAGCAAACAAGTTAGTTCCAGATACATCATCTTTTGCTGTGTCATCTTCTACACATAACTTACAGAAAAATTGTCTTGTAGTAAAAGCCAAAATGCACACATAAAGAACTTCTAAATTATGCTGAATTTCTTTATGAGCTTTTACTCACTAAGAGTGAGAATCTCTGCAGTGGAGAGCTGTTGCTCATCAGGGAGAGGCTACAAAGAGAAAGAGGCTGAAGAGCATTTCAGCAGACTGTGCTGTAATTTACTTAGACCTTTGGTAAAGTTTAATTGTTTATCAGAACTTCTAAAGTTTTGGTATGGTGTTTTTTTTTTTTTTCCCCATTTTACTAGAGTTTTGTTTGTTTGTTTGTTTGTTTGTTTTTAATAGCTGAAGAGAGAATCTAAACGTGTGAAGGAGGTTTCTTTCTGTTATAAGTACAAAAGTGGAATCACCTACATTACTGTAGAAAGATTCACCAATAAAATAAATGGAAAGAGGCAGGAAATGAAGGTTCTATCAAGTCTACATGTACCAAGGAATGAGTGGGCATTACTCACATAGGTATGAATAACACGTTTTGATGTCTGTGCCATTTCTCATTAGGGCAAGATGTTTTGCATACTCGTGATTATGGAAATAGAAACAGATTGTGAGTCAGAGAAGAAGTTGAGTCAGAAAGAATATGTGAAGTGAGTAGAAAGGTATGATCACAGCCATTAACTTTGCCTGTGAAAGGTGGTAAGGCAAGTCCAGTCAGAGAAGAAATGCAAAGAGAGCATCCAAAGGTCATTTGGGCAAAATTGACAAGATATGCTGATAGCTAAAGCTACAGGTATTTCTATTATACTTTGCAGATACATCTGCATGTTACAGATGATCAAATGATAGTTGATGCAAATCTTCCAGGCACTTCTTGTTGACATATTTCCCTCTACATTTATGTTTGTTAACCTGGATATATTCATATTTCGACTAAACAAGGTAAGTTCTAAATTCTTCCCTATGACAATGTAAGATGTCAGTAGGAGCGCTCCCAGAATGTGTATTTAGAGAATACATAGATATTTGATTTCCTGAATTTTGATTTATTCACAGAGTTTGAAAGAGCTACAATGCTGCAGTTTTAAGAGTAACAGGGGTGATGTGCAGGAAAATGAGATTTTTAAAAAATTAGATTTCTTTGTAAAATATTCATAGCCTTCTATATTGGTCAGTTCAGATTGCTTGAGACGAGAATATTTTAGTATTTACAGCTCTAATTTAATGAGAGTTATTTTAACAGAATTTTGATTTTATCAAACCATACTTCATTTAGTGTCTTGGGTGATGGTCAGTAGTTCTGCTAACAAAGTTTTCTTCCCAACATGCTCCTAATATCTTGATACAGAAATACTGACCAAAACAATTTGCAGCTCTTAAAATGAGATGTGTATTGTGCAGACATATTTCTGAGCCTCAGTAATTCTGCACGGTAGGAAAAATTCACCCGATGATGTCCTTATAATGTCATCCTACAATTTTTTGCATAAAATATGTTAGTTTGGAATACATTAAAAAAAAAAAAAAAATCAGAGCAGTTCAGATGAATTGGCTAGAGATGCTGCCTTACTGGAAAGGCAAAATTAGCAAAGACAGTCATTCTTTTTATGAGGTCTATTTTACATCACTGAGAAAACAAACAAGCTTTCAGGCACAAAAACACTTGTTCAGGTCTGAAGTAGCAGAATAAATTTTCAAAGCTAAACACAAATAGACAAAAAAAGACTTGATTATTAAACAGCAAGACCCAAGAGCAAACATTCAGGCTGCAGAGGAGCTCTGACAGGGCACGAGCATGGGGAGAGATGTTCATTTTCTCCTTAGGGTCAAAAAGTAAAAGAGGCACTCATAATCTGATAAATAGGTTTAGCTCATCATGACTGTTACTAATCTACAAAATAAACCACTGGCCTTTTTCCAAAATCTACATCCTTAGAAAGAAGAAAATATAATCAATCTGGAATTGGAAATCTGTTAAAGTTCAGGCAAGATATGCTGACCCAGAAAAGATGATGAATTGAATATTTTATTACTTTTTCAATGTGACCTTTGTAAGGAACATATTTTTCAGTTCACTAGTGAAGTCAGTCCCACAGCCCAGTCATGCATTATCCCATGTTTCTGACAGAATACAGAATACATGTGTACTCTGTATTACACATACATTATACATATACATGTATATGTCTACACACATAATATGTATGTATTGCCTCGCATAAATATATATGTATATATAACCTTGATAATAGTCCTACTGATATCACTGGACAGCTACAGCTTAGCGTGTGAGAAGTGTTACAAATTTTGAAGGCTGTATACAAATCTAGAGCATTTTTCACAAGCTGGGAAATGTTTAAGAGTTAATCTTAAATAAAAGCACATTAGAGCCTAGAATGTCATTTTTCTACTTGATTGCAATCAAAAATTATCTTTCCACATCACAGGCCCCACTGCCTCCATTGATGCTAATTGAAAAGCTTGTCGACAACACAAATCTTGGATTGTATTGATGAGAATTTCCTATCTGATCTTAAAATGTCTCCTTTAATTGGCTTATTGAAAGTGATAATGGCTATGGACAAATCCAAACTCTCTTCAGTCAAGATACAACAGTTTCAGATTGGGAATAATGTGATTTTTACCACAGGAAACCCAGAAATCATCCCAAGACAGGGAGCCTGGCAGAGGTCTGCTCCACAAGTGTTTTGGGTTTAGCTGCTCTGCACTACTTACTGCGTAGTACTCTGTACAGTAATCAGTCCCAGCTGGCTCCCGGAAGAGGTTCTCAAACAGCTCCCCAGCCAAAACCAACAACAATAATCAAACTATATTCAAATTTCTCTACATGCCAGCCCATGTTTTAGTTTTTGGTTTTTGCCATAGCGTATGAAGCTCCATATGTTGTTGGTGCTGTTGTTGTTTTGTAACATCAACTTCGAATTCTCTGCTTCTTCCTGCAGCAAATCTCTTTTCTTCTGTGTTTTAGATTTTGTAATATCAATGACATCTGAGATAGCCTCTGTTGACTTCCTCATTTCTGAACAGCTCTGTGCAATATGAGCATTTGTCCAACACAATGCAGGGGTGTAACCATCTTCTCAGAGATCCTTGTAAATGTGCAGTGATTAACATCAGTAAACCTTGCTCTGAACTAGGTATGTTCACCTCTACTTGGCTCTTGTGAGGCCTCATCTGGAGTTCTGTGTTCAGGCCTTTCTTGTGGGCTTCCAGCTCAAGAAAGGTGCAGAGAGCTCTTGGAACGGGTCCAGAGGAGGGCCACTAAGATGATTGGAGGGCTGGACACCTCTGCTATGAAGAAGAGTTGAGGGAATTGGGCTTGTTTAGCTTGGAAAAGAGAAGACTGCAGGGAGACCTCATTGTGGTCTTCCATTTGAAAGGAGTGTATAAACAGGAGGGGGAAAGACTGTTTATGAGGGTGGATAGTGATAGGACAAGGGGGAATGGTCTTAAAGTGAGACAGGGGAAGTTTAGGTTAGATATGAGGAGGAAGTTTTTCACACAGAGGGTGGTGATGCACTGGAACAGGTTGCCCAAGGAGGCTGTGGATGCCCCATCCCTGGAGGCATTCAAGGCCAGGCTGGATGTGGCTCTGGGCAGCCTGGTCTGCTGGTTGATGACCCTGCACATAGCAGGGGGGTTAAAACTAGATGATCATTGTGGTCTTTTTCAACCCAGGAGATTCTATGATTCTGTGTTGTTTTGAATGGTAATTTGTAACATTTATGCCTATCAGTAGTTTTCTGTCACATGTTTTGCTCTGAGTCCTGACAATATTTACCATTAGGAAGCTCTTCTGTTGTGAGCATAATTTAGAGCCCACAACCCACTTGCAAAAGTGGCTTATCAGCTGTAAATCAGTTGTTTCTGAAATTAGTAAAAACTCCAAAAACAATAGAACCACCTAGCATCAGAAATGCTTTTTTTTTTTTTTTAATCTTCTGATAAACCTCTGGTCTACTATTCCATTTCTTTTATGTATATTCTTCAGAGAGTATATTAAGAATTCGTCAAACTAGAGTTTTACTTCACCCATTAATTCTCTTTCTGATAACTATCATTCTGTAGTATGATGACTAAGCAAATATCATCTGACTTTTCTCATCTTCATCTTCTTGATATTTACTTCTTTCTTTCTTGGTCTTCCAACAGCCCTTCATGAAATTATCTTTACAAATGTATATCTATTTTTCTCATATTCTAATGTCTAGGCAGAGACTTAGACTTGAAATTAAGCTTTTAATTTTCACCAGAATATCAGAAATGGGACAGATTTTTGTGCAATATTATCAAGAAAAATGCGAAGCCTAAAATACAACGTAACAGAATAATCTCCCAATATTGATTAGAAGTGAGATGTTACTTCATCAACAGCATCCCCTGTGTTTCTATAAAGCTATCAGCTAATTCTGCACAGAGTATTTTGCAAATAAAATATCACAGGAATCTTTTTTTTTTTTCTGTAGCAGAACCAAGTGATTAATGTAATTCTGCTGTGCTTTTCACCCTTCACTTTAATGAGTCACACAGGCTGGATAATGGTGGCCTCGCATCCTTTTCAGTTAGAGCTTATTTGAATACTTGTTAATTTTTCGGGGCCACTATAGTCAGGATGTTACGTACTAAAGGGGGTGTACAAGATTATAGCTTTTGATACTCTTCCGTCTTAAAAATAAATTTAGCCATTATGATAAGATGAAGTCATCTCCTGTTTTCTGAGAAACCGGGAAAAGCTCTATTTAAAAGAAAAATAAAGAATAACTGGTCTCAAACTTGCTCCATAAGGAGCTTTGGGCCTGGGTAACCAATGGAAGGAATTCCTCATTCAAATGGTAATCTCAGCCCATGCACTGAATGCTCAGGCAAGATGGGGCTTGCACTGGCAGCAGGCAACTGGCAGCAGGCAATTGAGAGCAAAGGTAGTTCCTGTAGTCTTTCCACACGGTTAATGGATGGCTAATACATACAACAGCATGCATCACTCTACCCCTGCACCCTGCCTTTGGCCATATATCTGCAAGTGCAAACTTGTCTCAGTGATAAGTGATCAGGCTCAAACAAGTCCTTGACAGGATTCACTAAGGGTGAGAGAGCTGATAAAAAAGTATTTGGCATGTTACAGTCCTATAAGGTGAAATCAGAGGAAAAAAACCTAATCAGCCACACCAATTCTTGTGCACTTCTGCAAATCCTATCAATTACTAAGTTGTAGTGGTAAACTATTGCACAGAAGGGAGCAGAAAGCACTTTAGCTCTCATCCCAGCCCTTTTCTGTTGTTGAAATTCAGACTCTAGGATGATCAAGCATCATTCATGATTTCCTTTAGTAATGTGGGTACTTAATATCTAAAACCCTTCAAGCATAGATTTAACCCACTTATAAGAATACACCTTCCTCTCTATAAGTCCTCCTCCCCAGCTTTGCCAGTTGTGAAAACAGGAGCAAGCAAAATCTTTCTGTAACTTTGGTCTCCATGGTTGCCAAGGTTGGTGCTCATCTGATCAAATGCACATGTTTAAATCTGCACAGTCCTGGATGCTTCTAGTGCACAATCTCTTCTACCCTGTATAAGATGAGTCACACAGAGAGTCTATTACTTCAGAGGGCCCTTGGTGAGAAATAGTTTGCTGGACTGCAGATTTTTAATATTTCAATCTTATTCAAATTGTCCAATCAAAAAATCAGACTGCTTTACTGGCCAGACAGTCAGTCCAGCATATTCACAAACTGGCATGCTTAACAAGTTATCTAAAGATACTTCAAGCAGAGAATTGGCAGAAATATAAAATAGGTGGGGGTTTTATGCAAATATTTCAGATGATCAGATACTAAAGGTCTTGTGTGTCCAGGAAAGAAGCACATAATTTCAGTATATTAGTGAGGAGATTTTAGCAAACACTTGGTCTATCTACAAAGGTAGTTAACTCAGAGACATACTGAGAAACTAGAACACAGCAAGGGACTGCTTAGGCTGATAAAGAGATTTTGAGAAACAAGCAACCAAAAACATAACAGTACATATAGAAAAATGCAAAGAAAATCCATAGCAGAAGACTGAGGGGTCTTCGCAATGAGTAATACCTACCTTCTCAAAAAAGTACCTACCCTGACTATTTGTAGCTTTCTTTTTTCATGAAGTCTGATTTTCCACTAAAATACAAAGCTGCTAAAATTCCATCAGAGACAAGGATTCTTTCCGAATGCTATCAAAGATCCACAGGCACCTCTAGGTGAATCATTAAATCAGAGTTTAAACTGGTGATTGAGCACCTGGGGAAGGTGTGTGGCTGGCCCAGGGAGCACAGGTTTACATGCTGGGTACATTTAAGGGCCAGCTACTGAAGGGAGAGCATTTTTTACTCTTAGGCAGCTATTTGAGAAGGATAGCTAGACAGCCCATTTACCAGTTGGGTGAGTTCCGTTCTTCTTTCTATATGTGACTATTGAACTATATGTAAATACTTTGCCTGATATCACTAAGAATCTATCAGAAGCAATTTTGTTTCTTTATGAGCAGAACAATGACAGAAGAAAAAAAAGGGTGGTTATGCCTGTGTGTTCTAATAAAGCATAGCAAAGAGACTTATCCCAAGTTAACCACCAAAGTTAGCTCTGATAGCATTGGCTGACGCTGTCTTAGCCTGGGGCCATGCCTGAGGTAATGAGTCTTGTGGAGAGTAGATGTTTTTTACTCATGGACGTGAGTTGGCATCTTCATGTAACACTGTGTTGCATGATTCAGATGCAACACCTCTCTCTGAGGCATAGGTTTCTCAGCTTAATTCTCTGCCATGAGGTGGTGACATGCTGCTGCATGCTTCTGTCTCCATTTCCAGAAGCAGAGATGTATACTGAGCAAATCCCTCTCTAAACACTATGCCACCTCTAGGATCCAAACGCACCAGCATGTTCTTGCTTTAACTTGCTCTTGGCACTGTATATCTCCTGATGATTAAATAGCATGATGCAATTGGGATCAGAATCTCCAGAAATTAGTTGTCTATTTGAAAAATGACAGCAAGGACAAGACACACTTTACCTCTCCCCATACACAGGCATAAATTAGCCTCCGAAGCTGCTGCGCAGAGCTTTATATTCTTCTAATGACTTGTTATGGCTTTTATAATTTGAAAAGAGAAATCCCATTTCATAAAATAAATCTCACAAAGCACAATCTTCAGAAGTACTGCACACTCCTGCCAAAATCCCTTTCTCCACTTTTGGACCAGGGTTTTGCCTTTTTGTCTTAATTATAGCTGCTCCTGCCTACTGAGGATAGTGGAGAGGTGGCTACATCTGACTTATAAGGAAGTCAATCTTGCAATTAGTTTCCCTTAGATCCAAGAGAAAAAAGGTGATATCAATTTTTATTCAGTGAACTCATTATAGTCAAGACTGCGCTTACACCTGGGTCTACTATTCCAAAAAAGTGTCAGTCTGGTCTACCCCTTCTCAAATTCTTGCTGCATACCTGCATCTGAAGGAGGGAACAGATCAAGCTCAGAACTTGATTCTTTCCATTAGTCTATTCAGAAATAAACACATTTGCTCCAGCTCTCTGTGAAGTCTCTGTAAGTTCTCTTTTTTTCCAATCAGCAATATGGGAGGAGCAGCATGAAGTGATTCTGATGTCCACAAGTGCTCCACAGCAGGAGGTCAGAGGTAACACAAAGAGTTCTCTGCTAAGCAAGGACATCTGTAAGAAGGTTCATAAGGAGGAGCTGAGGTACTACAAACCTGAAAGGTAGGTACTGCCTGACCAACTTGATCTCCTTCAATGACCAGGTGACCCACCTCATGGGTGAGGGAGAGATGTAGACTTCAGCAAATCCTTTGACGCTGTCTCCTACAATATTGGCCTGTAGAAGCTGGCAGCTCATGGCTTGGACAGGTACACTCTTTACTGGGTAAAAAACTGGCTGGAAGGCCAGGCCCAGAGAGTGAGGTGAATGAAATTAAATTCAGCTGGGAACCGGTCATGAATACTGTTCCCCAGCAGTCAGTACTGGGGTCTGTCCTGTTCAGTATTTTTATTGATGATTTGGATGAAGGCATTGAGTGCACTCTCAGTAAGTCTGCAGATGACACTAAGCTGGGAGGATGTATTGGTCTGCCCAAAGATTGGAAGGCCCTGCAGAGGCTTTGAACCGGCTGGATTGCTGGGCTGAGGACAGTGGGATGAGGTTCAACAAGACCAAGTGTTGAGTCCTGCACTTTTGCCACAACAACCCCATGCGCTGCTACAGGTTTGGGGCAGAGTAGCTGGCAAGCAATGTGGAAGACAATGATCAGGGGGTGTTGGCTGATCTCAGCTGAACATGAATCAGCAGTGTGCCCAGGTGGCCAAAAAGGCTGATGGCATCCTCGCTTATATCAGAAATAATGTTTGTAGCAGGAGCAGGGAAGTAATTGTCCTGCACAGGTGAGGCTGCACCCCAACAGCTGTGTTTGGTTTTGAGCCCCTCACTACAAGAAATATGTTGAGGCCCTGGAGCATGCTCAGAGAAGGACAACAAATCTGGTGAAGGATCTGGACCAAGAGCACAAGGAGTGCTGAGGGAACTGGGATTATTCAGTCTGGAGAAGAGGAGGCTCAGAGGATGCTTTATCAATCTCTACAGCTGCCTGAAAGGCATTTGTAGTGAGCTGGGGGATCAGCCTCATCTCTCAAGTAACAGCAATAGGATGAGAGGGGATGGCTTCAATCCAGGTTGGATACTAGGAATAATTTCTTCTCTGAAATAGCGCTGAGGTGCTGGAAGGGGCTGCATAGGGAGGTGGTGGAGCTATAGTCTCTAGAGGTGTATAAAGAAAGGGAAGATGTATCTACCTGCCTTGCATGTTACACATTTGATCAGACAGTGAGAGAACTGTGCTTTAGGAAATAGCAAAGAGTGCATTCAACACCGGGCTGATAACTCTGATTCTGGCTTTCACAGGGCCATTGATTCTTATGATTCAGCCACAGTTCAAATATTGCTGTGTTGTCATCTCTAGATGGGCTGAGATTACAGTCTCTTAATAAGGGAGTTATGTTTTTCCATGCAGTACATTTACAGCACAGAAATAAACAATAGGAGAATAAACAAAACTAACTCTTTGCTTTGATCAAGGTAATTTTTATTTACCACAACAGGAATTAGAATTTTGAGAGCATAAAAAGTGGATTTCTGTTGTGGAAAAGATCATATTTTTTTCTTTTCAAGCTAAATTGAGCTCTACAGCCAGCAGTTCTCATGAAAGATTCCCTCCTTCAGAAACTTACTTTGCATGACTCAAAATTTTCAGCTCAGTAAACACCATTTTGAACTTATTTTTTGTAGAAAAAGAGTGTATTTTGAAGTGATAATTTTTTTCCACTCTGAAAACTTTTTTCTCCAGAAATGACTCCAAACAGCAATCCATTGAAATCTGTATAAATTTAAAAAAAAATACATTCCACTCGCTCACTCTTCTTTCTGGACACAGCTGTTCAACAAATGTTGTTTGAACAGCACTCATGGCATCTATATGGGTAGATATGAGGAAATATATCTAGTTTTTATGTTACGATCAGGACAGTTCAGTTGTTAGAAAACTTTAGCTACAATAAGTATGTCATCTTCATCAGGAGACAGAATTTGAGGTGGTCTATTTTCCTGTTTTATGTGGTCACTAAAACAAAATAAAAATGCCCAAATTCATTTAGCAGAGATAAATCTTGGGCAATACAATAAAGCTTAAATGGAGAACTCTTCTTTCTTTCCCAAGTGCATTCTGAAACTGCAGCCTGTTTTTGTTTTTGTTTTTTATTTAAATATGTAACTATTAAATGCAGTGGCAAATACTTGTAAGAGTGGATCTGCATTTAGAAGCTCACTTTTCCCCTCTGTATAAGTATCAGAGAGTGAGAGCAGAGTAGACTATTCCCCAAGGAGGTGATAATTTTCACTAGTACTTTCACAGACCTGTAATTAAGACATCTAAAAAAATATATTTTATTTTGCACCTCTATTTGTGTTCTGGTAGCCCTGTACTGCACTGAGATCAAAATGCAATCTAAGCAGATTTTCTGCAGTCCTTTCCACCTCAGTGAAAGATTCTCTCCCTTTTATTTTCCAGCCATGACTATCTCAGCAAAGCTCCTTTATGGGATAATCAAAGGAAAACATACCGGAAATTTCTGTCATAACTTCAGGGTTTTATACCCTCCATCTCAAACAAGGGCCAGATGCATACTCTAAGACTGAGTCATAGTGAGGGACTTCTTGATTATTTAATTACAATTTTTAATTAGTGTGAGAAAGTTTAATTGATCCTAAATAGTGGGAAGCAGTTGACAAAGTACAAATGCTGTGCCAACAGAAAAGAAGGCACCTTTACAAACTCTCTCTTGTAATCTGCTACATTTCGAAGAGATAGTTTTTTCCAAATGTCTTTGTGCATGTGGGATTACTATCAGCTTTGAAGTTTAAATCATTTTTAAGATCTGGCTGGGGCACATTAGATAAGAAGGTGGCTATGCAATTAAAAACTAATAATTTGGAAAGTTCTCGTGGATGTTTGATCCAACTGCTTATCCTGATAAAATGATGCCAACACTATAGAGACTTATTTTTTTACCTATAAATTTTGTTGCTGACAGATTTGATAGGTGTGTGATTCAGTGCTTAGTGCTGGTAACATGTTTCATTTGGTTTCTGAATAGTTGTCCAAGATGGAGGCTCTGGCAAGACTCTTGTGGTGTAAACTGACTTCCAGATGACTTGGCCACACTCACTGAGCTGTCTTGATGCTGTTTTCCAACTCAGCCCACTGAAACAGGGATCACTGACATCTGCTTGAGGTAGTGCCAGACCCCTCAAGTCCTACATGTGGACACAAGTCCCACTTCTGTACTCCTCTTCACACCCACGTGCCAGGGCCTCGTTGTGACTGTGGGGCTGAGGGCTGCACTGCAGCTGGAAAAAGGCACCACTCAAAGACGGATGCTACAGTAACTGCCACTCCCACTGTACACAGTTTGCCTGTGCCATCTTCATCACGTTGCCTGGCATTCTCATCACCTACCTTCAGTGCTTGATTAAATGCCTGCCCCCATCCCTAAGCCCAGTGCATGTTTCCTGCACATCAGGATTTTGCTAACTCCAGGCGTCTGTTGCGCTGTACTGCCAGATCTGCATCTTCTTTTAGATTATGTGGGTTTGGACTGTCAATCACTTGCTGACAAATAAATCAGTTTGTGGAGCCAAGTGGTTTTGTAAAATGCTTTCTGAATCATATCAACCAGATGTCTTTACAACGCCGCATTTGTGACCAAGACGACAAAAGTAAGGGATTTTCAAACTAAAGAGTATCTTTCTTTCTTAAAGAGTATCTTTCTTTTTAAAGAGTAAAAAACTTTTTGAAAAGTTGGCTAGTTGTATGAAGCAGTGGCAGGCAGCTGGGGTGGTGTTTGTGCATCTGTATGTACATAAATATTCACTGCAGTGGAGAAACTCAAGCATTGGTATTTTCACTTTCTAAGAAAAAATAAAGTCTCATCTATATTTGCAAGATAAAAGAGCCAAATTTTGTTCAGATCTTTCACAAAGCTTTTGGAAGACGAGCCCCTGTAATTTGACCAACAAGCATTTAGAGAGTTTCACTCCAAGTGAGATACCTGTGTCCTTCTGAGAATCTTAATATTTCTCTTCTGATTGTTTGCCTCTTTGGATGCCTGATATTTTTCGAAGTCTGCCCTTGTTTGCCTATCATATACGCACAACAGGAGAGTGGCATTATCTCAGTTTTCTAGACCTGGAAATGGAGATGCACAAGGAAGCACGCAGGAACAGTCCCACTGTGTTAGAGCAAAGATCTCGTAACACAGGAGACTCTTAGGTGGTGTCAGTAATGGGAGATGTAGGACAAGGCTGTAAGAAACATATCTAGAGTTGTATTTCTCCTGTTTTGTCTTCAGATGTCCTAGTAACTGTTAGCATAGGGACTTTTTGTGGCAGAGATTCATCCAGGGGGCAGCGCTCAACAGCCATCAAGGCAGAAGTGAGCTAATGACTGAGAAAGGATCAGATCCAAACTGAGAGCCTTTTGCCTTGTAGGCTGGTTCCTTGTAAAAGGTATCTAAACTGTGGAATCAAGTTTACCTTAGCTCTGAAATCTCTCAAAGGTGAAAGTGCAGAACAAATGTTCTCTGACACCTCAAAGACAGAGCTCAACCTGGTTTCAAGGACAGAAGATTTCCACATAGAGTCTCAGAAAATTCAAGTTTTCTGTCTGGAACTCTGATCTACTGAAGTGAACACAGGTGTTACTGTGTTCCCACAGAGCTATTTGTATGGTAAGTTCGAGGTCTATGAGACAAAGCAATGCAAGTCACTTATCTCTGTCACTACATTCAACGTGCAAGAGGAACTGCTGCGTCCTTCCAAGAGCACTTCAAGGTTTTCTTTGCTGCAGTACCTGTTGCAGAGGACTGCATTTCCATTGTAATGTACTGCATTAAAATGAATCCCAACAAGGTTCAAAAAACATCCAAACTATTTTGATGCTACAGTTTTAGTAATAAATATATTTTCCTTGCTGGGTACAATTTTCCGTAGTACTCTATGCAACCAAAGAAAGGAAGGGGCAGCCACAAGCAAGGTCAACTAATGGTTGAAAGCTGCCAGATGTCACTCATTCATTAGGCTGTCTGTCACACTCGCTAATGATTAACAGTAATACGTTTGCACTTAAAAGTATAATGCACACTTCCAAGAAATCAGGTTTTTTTACACCTGGTAGGGCATTGTGGTGGAGGGAGGGGTAGGTTCTGCAGCTCATTCCAACAAAACCAATGCCTTTGTTTAAAGAAAAAAAATCATAAAAGTACAGATTGAGGAATAGAGGACAGAAGGAATGACACTGCAGCAGCAGAAGCAGCTCAGCCCCCTGGAAGCTGGAGAAGATTAGAGAAGAACCTCAGGTTTAGCAAATAAATTCTATGAAGCACTGAATATATCAATCTGTGCTGGAGTTAATGGGCACCCAAAATCCTAAAGGGAGAAAAATATTTCTGAACTAAAATTTTTACTCAGCTCTTTATGCTGAAGAAAAAAAAAAAAAAACTTCAAAATCAGTGAAGAGCTGATCCAACAGATTATGCAAGTAAAATTCTTGCCAAAAGGAGTGCTGGAACAAATGAATAACTTAAGGAGAAATGGGAATACAGTGGTAACATCTAAAATGATTTAACAAGGTGTCTGAGCCCATAAAAATATGACTGTTTTCACTGGACTAGAGAACTGAAACATACATTTTTGTTTCAGAATATAAAGATTAAATGTCACCTTGGCAATTATTAAGCAGCTGCATTTACTTCAAAGGGGAAAAAAGAATCATGGCATAATGCATAATCACATCAGGGTGACATGACAAGTCAGCCCAAAACATCTTGGAGAATGCTGCGAGTAGAGGAGACTACTGATGCAAACATAACCTGCTGTTGCTTAGTGAGAGTAGTTAACAGAGACATAGTTTTGCTGTGATGACCACATCCTTCATAGAAGTAGAGTTAGATTATAGAGAACTGTTGTGAGTATTTCTAGACAGTCCTGCACTGTGCTAGAAAATCCCAAAGGAAGTTACGTTTGTCCAAACATTCTACCTAAACCACTTCCGATCTAAAGAATTTTACTAGCGGTTTTCTAGATGTTGCATTTGGTTTTTCCTCTTTCCAACTATATTCCTTTGTATACTGTATTCAGAATTGAAGGAGGATAAGCTCATAAAATGTAACTGTTGCCTTCCCAAGCTAAAACCTTTGGATATTTCACAAGCACGCAAACAGAAGGAGTACCAAACAAATGTTTTTACGCACACGTGAGGATTGGCATGCCTCATAAACCACATTATTGCCATCCCTATGGGAGTACTGACCAGGAAAACAATTCCATTTTGGCTGTGTAAACATTCACCTTACTGAGCATCCCTTCATCTCCATCTTTAACATGATTTCCTAAGGGCTGCTAGCATAGGCATGAAAGCGGAGGCTTGCTAAGTGAACCAGTTGTGTCATTTGGAAATAAACATCTCGAACAACACAACGTAAGAGGACTGATTTGGCAGTTCACATTGCAGATCTCCTTGGCAGTAAAGCTACCTGATTAGGTCTCCACCTCCTGAGGAGCCTGACCAGGGTGTGACATGCCCGTCACACTGCACTGAGATCTGCTGGAAGATGTTTGGGAGAAAAAAGGTCAGTGTGACAAAAAAACAGACTGCAAAAACAAAAGCTGCTTTAGACAAGGGACTATACAGAGAGTAGAAACAGGTGGATGAGCTAAGAGAAAACAATTAAAGGGTAAATTTGGAGTTCATGTGCATACTTTCTGTAAAAAAAAATTGTATAATATATCCGTGAGAGGCAGACATCATTTTTAGTACACTCCATTACTGGTTATTTTGTTGTCTTTTTTTCAAGATTTGCTCCTTTGTGTACTTACTCTGGTTAAGACTTAGAATCATAATATCACAGAATGTTTTGGGTTGGAGGGGACCTCAAAGCCCACCCAGCCCCAACCCCTGCCGTGGGCAGGGCTGCCCCCCACCAGCTCAGCTGCGCAGGGCCCCATCCAACCTGGCCTGGAGCGCCTCCAGGGATGGGGCACCACAGCTTCTCTGGGCAGCTGTGCCAGCACCTGACCAACCTCATAGTGAAAAATTTCTTCCTTATATCTTACCTAAATCAAGTCCTTTTCAACTTATAATTGCGCTAAGATCCTGGTAAAGAGACTCTCCCTTTTTTTTTCTTGTCAGTCTGCTTTATGTCTTGCTTCACTTACCTTCCCACTGAGATCCTATAAGTAAAAAGGCTTTTTTTCTATCATCTCTCTTTCCTCAGTATGCCTCTGTTTACCTCAGCCTCGAAAACTAAGTGCTGATATACTTTGGTTAAAGGCTGGAGGATGAGCAAACTTTTACAGTAAGACTCAAGGCTAGTTGCCTTCATTAGACCAACACATTTACCTTCCTGCCAGGGTAGAGGTCCTATGAAAGGAAACCTCAGTGATTCACTCTCCATGCAGCAGTCCTACCTCTTTCTCCTGACAGTTAAATGGCTTGCAGCCAGGAATCAGTGTTTGCTAACATCTAACTTCAAGCTATCTGAAAAACAGAGAAAATTGATTTAGTCAGACTTGATGCCTATAATAAGACAAATATCCCTATATATCCCTATACGTACAGTACTTACCTTACTCATTCTGACCAAAAAGACACCTTGCTCACTGTCTCCAAAGCCTAAAAAGGTATTTCCTTCTAAAAGTGATGCAGAAATACCACTTGAGTTTATCTCCAGCTTTTTGCCTTTCTTGCTTTTCACAGTTAACCTCATTCATAACTGGCAATACTTGTTTCACCTCTGGAGGTGGCAGCTGGGGAAATTGCTGGAAAAAAATTAAGAGTGTTGGAAAAACAGACTGAGAAGGCAACACCTTTGAAATCCACAGATAGGACAGATAGGTAGGCAGGTCATGCTTTTGGGAATCCGAACAGTGGATTTTGATGAGCTGTGGAAAACAACTACATACTTACCAGCTGAGGACACATTGTATTATAGGGTGTAATCAATAACAACATGCCAAATATGATTCTCCTCCAAGTCATGTTCCTTTTTGTGTTCTTTCCTTCTGTTTGCAGCAGCATGCAAACTGCTACAGGCTACTCAAATGTTTTCTTCTTGTATCTTCCTATTTCCACCAGATCGTTTCAGCAGAGGCATTTCCACTCTCAGCAAAAGCAAGCTGTTCCTGTTTGCATCAGGCACACCAGATGGAGAAAACAAATCATTAATTTATGACTTAGAAGACACATTTTTATGACAGGACTTTGTAGCACCCCACACTTCTTTTTCAATTTAATTTTTCATGACATTTACAAGCAGCTACAAACATAAAATTAGAAACAGGAGATTCCATGCAATAGTGGCAGTGGCAGCATGAAGCTCACCAGCTGCAGACACAGCACTTGTCCTGCCAGCACAGCCCCAGGTAAGGCAGTCTTTTCTTCTGGCCTAAAATTGCTGTCTCCTCAGGTCTGCTGGAATAATTGTACACATAATTTCTCCTCCTGCCACTCACAGAATCACAGAACGGTCCAGGTTGGAAGGGACCTCCAGAGTCATGAATCTCCAAACCCCCCACCACAGGCAGGGCCACCAACCTCCACATTTAATACTAGACCAGGCTGCCCAGGGCCCCATCCAACCTGGCCCTGAACACCCCCAGGGGTCAGTCAATAAGATCGTTTCCATGTACTCTGACAGTTCATCTTGTATAATCGGGCCATGCAGTGAGCTGGTTTGGCCGCAGTGGTGGCTGTAAGGGAGCTGCTGGGAAAGAGCATTTGGACAAGTGGTGAGGGGTATTTGGGGCACTGGGGACAGCAGCACCTTTACTCAGCTGGGCAGCAGCAGAACCAGGTGCAGTAATCAACAAGTCTCAGGTCATCTCTCATCCATGGTTCAGGATGACCCTTGTCCACATTGCTGATGTTTTCAGCTCAGTGTGAAACTGCCCCTAGCCTTTGGAAACACACGAGAAGTCAACCAGGGCTTTCATCCTCCTACACTTTGACCACACTCAGTGCATCACACAGATCCAGCCCAGCAGCCAACCCCTGAGCACTGCATCATCTTACTATCAAAGGATTCCATGCTGTGGGATCACCTGCTGCACACCACAGTTGCAAGATCACTTCCTTGCCAATGACCTGGACCTGCCCTCCATACACCTGTGAGATTTTCTGATTGCTGCAGGAGGTGAGGCCTGATCAGAAATATTGCTCATGAAGAGACAGAGAGCCTCTCCATGTCCACTGCTGAATAATATCAAAAACGTGTACTCTCTTCCTGCTCCCACAGCATCACTAATGACTATCCAGAGAAAATGACCTCTGCATCTCCAAGTGCTTTGGAAGCCCTTCTAGGTTCTTTATGGACCTTTTGTGAATCGTTGTTATTAATCATCCAATTAGTTGACAGTGCTGACATAGAGATGAGGTTTAGAAAGTAAGCATGCTTTAGAAATTGTGTCTGATTATCAGTTTTGTTTGTGAAACTGCTCAGATTGTGGGAACAGTGACAGGTTCTGAGAGGGCAATTTAATTTTTTTTAAGACAGATGAAGTGGCTGCTGCTTTTAGTTAATTGCCAACTCTTTTTTTCAGTAACAAACAGAAAACAAATTCTATTATGTTCCCCGTAATGAGCCAATTCCAATTAGGGTAATTACCACGGGATAATTGTAGACTACCTATGGGGTAATTAGGGCTCCACTGTGTGTTTATCACACTCCAGGGATGTAAATATTTCATGATAACCACAGCTTCATACACTGTTACCACTTAATTTAATACATTACATCACTGTTTCTGGAAGCGAGGGAGAAAAAAAGAGGCAAAGCCTTGAAACATGATCTCAAAAGCTGCAACCATCTCTTTCCCTGGCAGCAAAATACCCTGCTTGTTAATAGCATTATGCTGACCACTTCTCTTTTTTAGGTCATCTTCTGTTCATTCAGCTGCAAATAAAAGTGGGCACCATCATCAAGGCTGGCTCTGAGTTTGTAAGCATGGTGGCGAGCAGAAAAGCAACAGAAGCAGGAGCTGGTACTGACTCAATGCCTCACAGCGCTGCCCGATCTCAATTAAAATCACTTTGTGAGATACAAGGAATGCTATCAGGATGCAATAATGATAGAATGGTAAATATTTGCAACTTTTACTTGGTTTCAAATGGAGACTAGCTAGCAACAACACTGTAAACCACAGCTGTCCAACCTTTTGGCTTGCCTAGGCCATGATGAGTGAAGAAGAATTGTCTTGGACTGCATATAAAATACATAGTTTGCTCCAAAAGTAATGCCTCCTATTTATTTCCACAGAAACTACAACAAATACAAAGCATATAATAAGACTATTTGATAGAGCAAATTCCCAGCTACAAATCACTCTTTTCCAACATAGTCACCACCATGATCTATGCATTTTCACCAGCAATGATCAAGAACATGCATGCTGCACTCATAACAATCTGCGTTTGCGGAAGTGATGCCCTGTTACTGTTACCACTGTTGAAATGCACCACCCACCCCCTCACTGTGCTCACATCCACTCTTGGGTATCCATCAACATTCTTCAAGTGCCAATCAGTGTCAGTGAGTATATTTTTTTCTACATGGACAAATTCAATGACACAACTGTGCTTCATCTGCACTTCCATGTCAGATGCTATTGTGTCAGACTACCCCTCTGCTGCCATCTGTCAACAAAATGTATTGGAATATTGGTGGGAAGGTCCATCTTCTACTTACACACCAACAACAATCACCTCTGACATTGTGGGCAGATGTCATAAAATAGCAGACATTACTTTCGGAACAGCCTTCTTATGTAATATAGTTAATGTGTATAAGCAACAAAAGTTATTTTATTTTTTAATATTTTTATTAAAACATTAAAAATAAGAGCAATAAAACCATAAAATGAGTAGGATGTTTGACTTTTCTTTTTGTGTGTGTGTGTGAAACGAATGCATCAGCCTGGTTCAGTGGCAGTGGCTGCCATTCTCAATGAGCTCTCAAGGTATTTGCTGGAGATTTTTGATGAAATTTTACTCTTCCTGTAGTTTATCCTTTAAAAGAGTTGTTGGCAATTGTACACTGTGCCAAAAGGCAATAACATGAATAAGGTGTGACTGTGAAACGAGAGCTATTTCTCTCTACTAAAACAGGACTTATGTAGGTGTTGCAAAGAGACATGATTAGATTTTTGAGTTGAATATCTGACTGCGACTCTATATACTCCATTTGAAAAATTGTAGATGATGCATTTCTGTAGACTAAAAATGGAGTTGCAAGCATACAAAAAAACCTGACTATTTTTATGTCAGTCTTGAAACCTATTCTTAAATTCCTTTATCAAAAAGAACATGCATAGCTGCTTATTTTTCTCTGTTCACAGAACTGTGTTTAACCGCTGTACAAAATGCAAAATTTATTTGTCATCGCATGAGTAAGCACTGAACTGTGCCCTGTCCCCATGTTTCAGCCCAGATAACGCTGATTGCACACCATTGTATGGTTGCTTCTGAGTGATGGGTGTGTGCCCAGGGCCGGGGACAGGTCACTTGGTGGGCAGAGCCAGCACTGTGATGGTGCAGGGCAGAAGGCAGCAGTGGGATGGGCTGGGTCAGGCCACATGCGTCCCATGGGCTGAGGTTTGGACATCTCTGGAAACGTTCAACATAATTCTCAACTTTATCAGTATTTTATGATAGAAGGATCTTATTCATCTGCAAAGAAAAAAAAAAATAGTCAATATCTTATTGCATAAACATTTTTACAAACCAAGCTCTAACCACACCAGAATTAATAACTCTCATTGCCACTTTCCTTCAAGACAACCTCCCACTCAAGAGACAGTCGTGACAGCTGATGATTTTGCTCTCCACTTAAATTTTTCTGTTTTCTAAATAGTACTACAACCACATTGGAAATGCTTTGCTCAAATGTGTCTGGTACTCTTCATATGGGAAAATGAGGTTTCCTGTATGTCATGCCAATACGGAAGGGCATTTCTGCTGCTGATCTTCATCGACTGCCAGCCAGGGCAGTATGTCAGACACATATTATTATTAAATCCCTGAATATAATTCAGCAGTTAGATGCAATGATGAGAATTACAGATGTACAGGAGAAAGATAACATTTTGTCCTCATTAGGCATTTAACCCCTCCTTGTCTAAACTGGGAAACCAAATGTTCTTCATATTCTGTCAAAAGCTACAACCCACCTTTGGCAACTTCAACAACTGAGTTACGACTACCTTCAAGTGAATTTAAGAGACAACAAAAATTAGCCATTGGAAAGTATTAAAAAAAAATAATATCGTGGACTGAATTGTATTTTTAATCTACTGTATGTGTGCACTATTCAAAACATGACAGAGAATCCATTGTGTGAGTTGTATTATTTCTCTGTTTTACATTTATTTATTTTTTTGTGTTGAGGGACATGGTTTTTAAATCCTGTTTTAAAACATGTAGTTAATGCAGCTGCCAGGTTTCTACTGTACTAATTCAGGCATCTTGCAGGTCATTACAATTTTGTTTCTTTCCAAGTCTTGACTGGAGGCCAACTAAGATGCTGGCATACTGAGATACCTGGATACAGAGAAGAGGCAAGGGCAAAGATATCATGGTCATTTAAGAAGCTTTCCAAAGGTTTACAAAAAATAAATTAACCAGAGTTAAACCCTTCTTTTGTGGGAAGAGCACAAAGAGAGGAGGGGTGCTGCAGGTAAGCAGAGGACTGGCAGCAGGGATCAGGGCATCCCTGAAACCAGCCACCACATGAAGCAGAGCCACTTAGAGCTGTTCTTTCCATTGTCCCTCTGCTCTCTCCTGAGCATTCCAAATGCCTGCTGTGTTAACAGGGGTATATGGGCTTCCACAAAGTCTAGCAGCCCAGGAAGAAATCTGACCACTTCTTTTAGTCACCCAATGGGTTAAAGCTTTGTATAAAACATAGATACTTCAGCTACTTAAGGCATTTTATTAGATTGGCATTTCTTGGCTGCAAACTATAGCAGCTGAGTGAATTGTGTTTTATTTTCAATGCCAATGAAAATCAACATCTGTATTAAACACTTACAGCTCCATCTTGAACAAGATTAACTGAAGTTACCAAGACTGTCATGTTTTCCATTTTCACTCCTCAAGAAAACTTCAACATCTGTTGTTGGCCAAAAGTAAAGCCTTATTTAAATATACAAGTAAGAAGAGATTTATTTTGAAGCTAAAATGAATAATTCTTCCAAGAAAGCTGGAAGGCCACAGAATAAAGATGAATCCATCTGATCTAATCACATTTCCTTTTCCTGAACTCTTCCTAGTCTTTAATAGCTTAAATCACCTCTGAAGGGGAAAAAGAATCAATCCACAAGCATCTTTAGAGCAAAGCAGAATTATTTTTAGATTGCACTTTGTGGCCACAGCTATTATGTATTGTTCTTTTCTGAAAAAGCACTCCATAAATATGGTATCATACACGTCTGCTGCGGTGAATTTATCAACAGTTCATTTCTGGGAAAGAGCAGTAATAATCACAATGAATTAAATTTTTGAAGGGTATGGCTCCTTTGAAAATGATTTTATGGCTATACCAATGATAAAGGCCAGTAAAGAGCTGAGAAGTTGGTTATACTCTCAGGAGGATAACTGTTGTACACAGCCAGTCCTCTTAAAAAATCAGAAGGAGATGGATAATGGAATAACTGCTGTACAGATACACTTTCAAAGCACTTTTAAAAGTACTGCAAAAAATCTCTGGCAAGAAATGTTTATACATAGTAAAGAATTCTACACAGGAGGTTTGGAAAACAGTCATCTATCATTACTGAGAAGCTCTCAGATCACATTCCTGGGCAAATCCCTCCATAAAATGGGTCGCAGGTGAGCAGATTGCATTTATCTGGGACATATAAAAGAGCAAGGAAGATGGAGAGTCCAAAAATATGATAAAATGGGTCGCAGGTGAGCAGATTGCATTTATCTGGGACATATAAAAGAGCAAGGAAGATGGAGAGTCCAAAAATATGAGTCTTATCCTGGTATATATTTCCTCTCTGTACTCAGAGCAGTACTCAAATATAAATGCAGGGGGCAATATGGCTTTAAGGTAGCTTCTACTTCTTTTTAAAAGTCACTTTGAAAAGAGCAGTAAATGACAGACACAGAGGAAACAGAAACTCAACAAAACAGAAGTCCCATACTGTGTGCCCTCCTGGTTTGTGTAAAGCCCAGTGAGATGCTGTCCCATGTACTGACAACTCATTCTTTCCCAAAAATCACCCTGGCCAGGCTGTGGTTCCTTTGGATGCACCCAGGAACAACTCATTTTTCACAAGTTTCTGTGTCATACCAGACCCTCTTCATCACAATTTTCAGACTTCTTTGACAGACATGCATTAAACCTCTCCCTATCTCCTCTTACGGGAAGCCAACTCCATAAAATATGCCTTTCTCCCTGAGAAAAAAAAGCTGTGAGAGAACAGTATTCATTAGGAATTGAGTGTAGCAGGGCAAGGCAATTATAGATAAAGTTGAAAATATGTCCTGTAGTGGACTTTATACGCATGCTGTTAAAATGAGAGATAGCTGATTATTTACATAATCTCTAAACTTCCTACAGTCTGTGTGGCATAACTTGCCAAATACTCATGACCTTTGGGCTATTGTTTTCAAAAGAAAGGATGTGGATGAGTTTTATCCTCTTTCATGCAGAGTGAAACATTTCCTTTGCTCTTCTGTGAAAGAGATGATGCGGTCCAGCTAAATCATCAATAGGAGTGAATGCCATTTGTATTCCTAGGACCTTCCTATCCATGTGTCTTTCAAAACTTTACAAATGTTTTATTGCATTTCAGAGCAGATGCAAGCAAGGACCTCCACAAGCATCACTTCATTATCTCTCGGCTACATAAACTATATTTGTGAAATTGATGGTTAACTTTATTACAGCTGTGATTATTTAAAGGGTTCTTAATTACATCCCCTGCTGTCTTCGATATCCTTCCTTTTAATAGGAAGCTAGTTTATAAAATTAATTTCACAACAGGCTCCAACAGCAGTTACATTTCTCAAAAGACCAACGAGAATGAGATGTTTTTGTCTATATAGTAAAACAAATTCAATAGAGAAATGCACATCAACATTTTGATCTCTTGCTAGGGTAGGCATCGTAAACCTTCTATTTCTGGAGATATTTGAATTAGCTTTAAAAAATATCAGTTTGGTTCCTTGTTTTTTTTATGATTGTTCCACATAGTCTGAAGACAGAAGAATAGTTGGATATGTGAACAACAGAGTTAGATGGAAGTTTTTCTAAGTCAAAGATTCAAGAAGATAAATTCCCATGACCAGTATAGAGCTTCATTACAGCCACAGTAAGTCTCAGACCTCAGAAAAAGGGAAAATAAAATGGATAAAATGCCACTTCTTTCACAGAGATGACTGTCAGTGCCATGCTAAACAACCAGCCTTAAAATGTAAAGGTGATGTGACTTCACATCTGTTGCACCTGTAACAAACTATAAATTTTGATTATTTACCACTGATATGCTTCCCCTAAAGCTAAAAACCCCTCTTTGTATGAGAGCACTTCACCGTGAACTAAAACCTGGGAATAAAAAGACCTAAATAACAACGAGTCAAATCATAAAGAGAGCACATGATGTATGTGCACAAAGAAAAAGGTAAGAGGAATGATTTGTACTTTAGCCATGATGAAGATGCATTGAAAAGCATTACTACAATTTAAGCTGTATGGTTCTGTTTATGATGCCACTAAACTCTGACCTCAAAACTGGGGAATATTGTGCAGCTACAGATGCTAGATCATTACAAATGTGTGGACTATTTTCACCCTTGTTACACAGCGTGACACAGTCAGGAATTGAAGCATCATACCCTGAGATGGTGTAAGTTGTTCTGGACTTGTGGTTCTCCAGGATGACAGAGTCATGAGAGCTGTGAACCCATCTGATAAAATCATAGTGCTCAGTATTTAGCCAAGTGCATTGTACCTTCAGAGGAGAAACTTTGTAGGAGTGTCTTGGACCTGGAATAGGACAACTGGATCTTTTAATCATGGGTTCACTCATATGTCATGCCAGCTTCATATTCTTGTGCCATTTTCCTTCCTTTGAAAATTTTGTCCTGAAGTTTCATATGTTGAGATCAGGTTTCCATTACCCAACAACCTATACTTCAATCAATCACCTGAAAATTTGTGTCACTTGCTAATAATAATGCAATTTTGGACACCATTATCTACATGTGTAGTTTCTTGGGAAACACATATACATGTGGTGATCATGGGAGAACTCTCTTATGATACCATCATGAAAATTTTAGGTATTTTCTAAGAAGTTGAGTCACTCTAGAAGGCAAAGAAATCTGAGAATAAGCCAGCTAAGATACATCATACAATCATATTTTATTGCATTTCATCTTCAGTGTCATATATGTATCTTCTGTCATTACTATAAAAAAATTCCAACACTATTATTTGCTACAAACTCCCTGTTGGAAGGATGTGTTTATTGATAACACACACAGCTGATAACCAACCAATAGCTGACAAATTTGGGTCTCACCAAATTAGGGGACAGAAGCAAATTATGGTGTTGCTATATATATATATAAGTATTATGGTGTTGCTATATATATGTATAAGTATATATATAAGTTTTTGACAAGCATGTATTCATGCTGCTGAGGCTGAACCAGTTGATCCTCCACCACACTCTCATTGATCCTGTAAGACAATGGCTGACCTCTGCTACCATATAGAATCCCTGGTCTCAGTCGTGGGGGGCATGAGATTCACAGAAAGGAATGAGCTGAACTGCCTGAGTTCCTGTGTAATGCCTTTTGTTGTCAGTAATGAACTGGACAATCTAGCTGAAGGCGATACTGTTCAGGCTATGATTATGTCCTGTTTCACCTTTTCTCCCAAAATAAAGTGCTGAAGACATATTTCAAATCTTAGTAAACAAGACTTACTATGGTGACCCTGAAACAATGTCTGGAGTAGACTTTCATTAACATGCAGGTAAAAATTATGACTCAAGGATCAGTCATTGCTAATTCACTCATTTCTTCTATATATCCCCAAAGTATCAAAAAAAATTTTTTATAATACACTGTAATATATAACATCCCTTACATTCTAAAGAAGTCTGACATCATGTGATAAATACTACCGGAAAAAAAATGAATGGATCAATCAGCGACCCATAGCTGCTTATAATGTGTGTGTTTTCAGCTCCATATAGCAACAAGAAAGCCATAAAAATGACAAGGCCTGTTTTATAGATGTTTATGTGTAGATGGTCCATCAAGAGAAAAGACTGCTGTTCCCTCCCATCTAGAACAACAGGGCTTACATTTCATATAAAGTAGAGTTTACCGTTTTTAGTATCCATATAAATACCATGCATCATCAACAGCAGGAATTTCTTTATATCTGTAATGGCTTTATAAATAAAGTGTATTGTTATATGTATCGTATAGTTGAGTATGTATATTTTTATATATTTATATATATATTTATACATACACCTGAGTAAAACATTTTTACAAATTTTGTTCTGTTTCTTCCTGAGACAGAACCACTTACAGTGTCTGAGATGGAATTTAGCCATATCAGTTTATTTCTGATTTCTGTAAGATTTATTTCTTAATGGTTAAATAAATAATAATCTAATCTGACTGAGCCATTATTTAAACACCACTTCACTGTAAATAGTTGTTTTGTTCTCTTTTCTTTAATGTTATGTATTAGTTTGATGGATGAGGAATTGGGGGGGAGGAGGCGGGCAAGGGAAATATTAGGGAATGGAATTTTTTGTGTTGATCCCAACCAAGCTGCACTGCTTCAGAACTACACACTCACACCAAGTTGACAAGTCTTGAAAACCAGCAAGCAGAGGATAAGTTGTTTTGTTTGTTTTCTACAGTTTGAGTGACCTTCATGAAAAATAGAGGACACAAGCAATGGAAATCAATCAGCTGTTAAAATCCAGAGAGAACAGTGCTGAGCAGGCAAGTCTGCTCCAGGAGAACTCAGTAAACCACCAACTCAATCTACAGCAAGAAATATGGCTTCCTGGATGGGAAGATAGACCTTCTGCCATCTTTCTTGCATTTTAAAACCCAGGCCAAGCATTCAACTGAACAGCTTTTTTTGGTCCAGATGTCTCCCTGTTCGATAAATGATCTGATCAGTAGAACCTTCTCAATTAGACTGGTGAATATGTTCTTACTATATACACATTAGAGGCAAATAACAGGCAAAATGGCTAAAGGAGTCTACAGTTCGATATAAAAAAAAGTTAAACCATAGAAGCGTCTACTTCCCTTAACTATCTCTTGTCTTCCAAAGATGTACCTGAGCAGGTCCCAAGGGCTTAAACTGGTGGAGTTGGCTTCCTCAGTTTTCCTGACAGCTGATTATTTTCACACCATCATTGCAACAGCCAGTACTTTCAAAACCAGCAGGTTGCATTTAAAAAGCAGATGGATATTTTATGCCTCCAGTTTGCCTTCAGTATAGTGCAACCCACCATGTTTTTTTCCAAACTGGAAATGATCACAGATCATGGACCAGGGAAGGGAGGAACTGAGAGGATCTCAAAGTTCTGTGATTTGGCAGCAAAGAGCAACAGAAAGTTTGAAGAACAACAGATAATAATGACCATGAAACATCAGTTGCACAACTGCCATCTCTCAGAGGAACCTTGATGTTCAGAGGAACTGCTTATAGATCACTTCGAAATCATCCGATGGTAGCACAGATTGTTAGCACTAGTATAAGAAGTTGGAAAGCTGAGTCACTGGAACTCCAAGCAACTCATTTGCTTGTTCCTCATAGCAATCCCATGACTGGGGGTTCTCAGAAGAACCCTTGCCTTGGCAGGAAGACAAGTAGGAAGTAGTGTGTGGGTCCTACTGTCCTCCCTCACTGCTCCTGTTCCTCACTCCCTACTGGAATAAGGCCAAAGGCTCATGGACAGCTTCCATGATGCTTGGTGCTTCTGCTGCAGCTACCCTGTGCCCCTGAGGGCTGAGTCAGGACACCTGGGGGCATGACACCCGGAGCGAGCGCTGTGGGCCTCACAGGGAAGGCCTGCAGGCACCTGGGCCTGGCTGACGCCTACAGACTCAAATGGTCTCGTTCTGTACACAGACTTCAGGTTCAGTGTAGCCTGCAGCAAATGGAAATCAGAAACAGGCTCGAATTAGCTTCCCCATGGCTCTTCCAACACTTGTGCTGTCATTTCTCCTGTGTAACAAGCACTGGTGCACATTTACTGCTGCTCCTGTGCCGGTTCATGCCATGCATGTTCCTCCTTCAAAGGCAGCATTGCTCTCACTGGGAAAGCACAACAGGATGTGTGAAGAAGGCCTGGTACAAAGGGTGGCCTGAAGGAATTAAGCACTAGAAGATATTTTGTGAGACCTTGTGCTTAAGGGTAATCCAGGTCCAGCATCTGTACACAGGCAGGCAGACAAATGAGGCCTTCTTTGGCATTCACCAGTGTAACCCTTGGCAGCTGTTAAACAGAGCTGGCCAACATGCTGTGTGAATGTATTAATAAAATATGCCCTGGTATTGCTAGGAGCTATGTCAGCAAGTTATTCTTCTTTAAATGCCACAATAACGTTCATGTGTGAGGAACACAACAGAAAGCAGAGGTTTCACCTCAATTTCAGAGCTTATCCTTGCTCTGACTTCCCTGATAAAAGAGGACAGACAACAGGCATGAATAGTGCCTAGTATGTCCAAGTGCTTTAGACATGAGTGCAGTTGTTTTCTTTGACAGGGGGAGGAATGTGATTTATGTAAGAACAAGAAGACAACATATACCCTCTTGCAGACTAAAAAGGACATTGTGTGCTGAGACAAAGGCTTCAGGAAGAGGAGGCAGCGGGCATAGCTGGAATCTTCAGACAGTGTCCTTGGCCGTGCTCCTGACATGTCCTTGATTATGCCTTTGCATGCCTCTCCAAGCTGAGCACAGCTGAAGAAATCTGCAGCTGCAAGGATGAGCACAGCACAGCCATGTCAGAGGAGCAGAGCACAGCCCCCGAGGGCCCACAGATAGGCAGGGCAGAGGAGCCTGCATGCTGGGTCACTTCATGGCCCACCTAGCTGTGTGACTACACTTCAGTTTCAGCTCACCTTCAGTAGCATATAGGGTCTGCTCACAGACAAGCTCTATTCCTATTTCCATAAGCAGAGGGAGGCTAAAATGAAACATTTCCTGCAGAGCTGGTGGAAGAAGGGAGGATAGCACAGTCCCATGGGTGCAAACAGGCTTTTCTGTAGGATTCTCACATCTTGTTGTAGATTCCCAAAAGTGACCATCATCTGCATTTTTTTCGCATGATGGCATTAATTCCAACAACTGAATAAGCAGAGAACATCTTACTTAGCATTTTTCAAAGTCAGAGTGTCATGCCAAGAATATGTGCATGAATAATTATTTAAGAAAAAATACAGGAAGCTCTGCCAAATTCTGCACATCAGGAAGCACTTTAATCCACGTGATCACGAAGTATTGCATTCAGCAATGCTTTCATGATAACAGGCTTTCCTGTGCTTGAAAAGCTAAAATACTTTGTTCCATCTACAAAGGGACTGGTGACAGTTGTTCTGTACCATATTTCCTACACTTTGTCTGACAGAGCGTTCTTTCAAAGGTGCTTGAGTTGCTGATCCAGACATTTGTAGATATATACAAGATGATAGTAATTCAATACTGCAGACTAAGTTGTGCCTCCTGCAATTACCAACAACATTTGAAATGGAGTGGATTTGAGAACGTGGACTCACACTGCATTATGGTCTTTCAGACACAAAGCTGATGTAAACCCCCAAGTTTCCTTTAAAAAACAGATGACCATAACTGCCACCCAGTAGCACAGCCTGTCTTTTTCCTCATTTGATCCATAAACTGTTGAAAGAAAATAAAATTCCCCAGAAATTAAAATAGCAAAGCTAAAAAAAGAAAAAGGAAAGGTGAGAAACAGATGAAAAAATTGTATTTTCAAACAGCTCCCAAAAGTAAATGCCTTACCCACGTCTAGGATCTTGTGTGGGGTAAGTTGTTTTGAGCAAAGTTTTTGCAGTGTAACCTATTTGCATCTCACATCTGTATCAACCAGAATGGATAACCGAAAGTCCTTCTGATCTAAGAAGCAGTTTGGGACTCCACCATACTCATGAAGAAGGCTGTTCCCAGAGCAGTTTGTCCTGAGGAAGAACTCTCATAAAGGACTGCTCAGCAGAATACCCTCTACAGGTTTTCCACCCTCAGGCTTCTCAAGCAGAGAAGCGGAGAAAAATGCAGAAGCCATGAAAGTACCCCTGTTTCTATCACACCAAGGAACAGCCTCAGCAGGGTGGATTCACACACATGGAGGACATACGGAGGGCTCATACGTCACTACTGGAAACCCAATGACTTTGAAGTGTGTTTCTGGCAAATGTTGTCACAGCAATTTCCACCACGATGACACCTGAAGAGGAGTTCTGGGAGGCCTTCCTCAGAGAAGAGGAGACTTGGGACAGCCTCTGGTGTGTTTGATGGACGTGAGAGAAGAACCTGCCGTTGCCCTTTTGTTACTCTTCTGCAACTTCCTGGGGAAATGAAGGGAAAACAGTTCTAAGATTTTCCTTGCAGACTATCTGATGTCACTAGTATGGGAAGGGTAATTGCGTGCAAGAGTGCTATTCTTACTCTTTCAGCCTTCGCAGTCATAATGAAACCACAAAAAATATCTTTCCTATTGAATACCATCTTCTTACATGAGGTGATTTAGTGTTATTGCATAAGGCACCTGGAAATAGCAATTAGAACCCAAATGCTGCTACACAACTTACACGCACTCTTCAAGGCCATGAACTAATTAACAAAATTACCCAATCTGATTCAAGGAAGAGAATAGAGGGGAGGTTTTCCACAGCCCTGCAGAGAGCCTGGTGGTCCCCAGCACCATCCCCAGCTGCATTCTGTTGGCTTCCCAGTCGGACACAGCAGGGAGATTAGGAAGGACCACCAGCAGTGAGCAGCAGGAAGTCCAATCACTTGCCAAATTTCCCAAGTTCAAAACCAGGCCTGCATGTGTGGGGGCATAGGGCTGGAGCTGGAAAGACAAGCAGAAGGAGAAAGGACTCGTCAGGAATTAGGGGAAAGGTACCCATCCTCATGGGGCACTGGCAGCAGAAGCAGTCCCTGCCCTCCCTGCACCCAGGAGGCTTCGATGAGGCCCATCAAACACCACATCTCTGCAGGACCAGCCTGTGTGTGGTCTTCTGTCTGCTGAGGCACTCAGCATTTTATTGCTCCTTTGCCTTAGCACAACTGAATCACTGCAGCTTTTCTGGCATCCTGGCCAAGCATGCCTCAACTTGCATAAAAGGAAATTAACACTAAGGGTTTCAAGCTGAGGCCATTTCTGTAGTAGGGGAAGCTTAAGTATTACGGTACATTCAGCTTCAGTGAGAAAATCCCTCACATTTATCCATGGTCAGCAAATATTTATTACTGCTATGATTTCTTCCTCCATGGAAAGGTTGAAACCTCTCTCACCAAAACTTTGCCGCTGGCAGTGAGGGGTCGTGACTCCCTGAGGACTTTAGCATGTGTTCACTCACTCTTGTGAAGCATCAACTTTTCCTAGTAGGAACCTGCCTCAGTTAGTCCGAAGCATTCATGTGCACTAATAATCATGGTAGAGTTTTGGTTGGAAGGGACCTCAATGTCCACCCAGCCCCAACCACTGCCATGGGCAGGGCTGCCCCCCATTACTAGGCTAGTGCTTCACTGCCCTCTCCATGAAAAATTTCCTCCAAAAAACAACTAATATAAATCTCCCCTATTCTAGTTTAAAACCATTCCCCCTTGTCCTGTCGCTATCTACCAATGTAAAAAGTTGATTTCCCTCCTGCTAATTCCAGAAGAAACACACTGAGTTTTGATAGCCACGGCCGCCAGGCATCTTGTGTTATGCTGACTATTACCTGGGTTTATTTATTGTATTTCTTTATTTTAGGAAGGGCCGATGTGGTTCACCTATGGTTAAAAAAAAACCAAAGCAGTAAGATGACTTTACTAAGCAAATCCATTAAGCATTCAGACGGGTTTAAGTGTATTAAACTGTTACACTGCTGACAGAGTATAACCCAAAGGGAGGGATGTAACTTAACATATTGATTGTGGTTGTTTCTGTTCTTAAAGAAACAGTTCGATATGAGTTAAAGCCAAACCACATTATGGTTTTACAACTAAATTATCAGAATATCCTAAGAATGATCTTACTATTCACCAATAAAACACCAACAGTTGAAAGTAATAGTTAGCTGACTAGTATGTCAAAATGTCACAGGCAAACCTAAATGCACCCAGTTCAGGAACACACAGCAAGGGAAAGCTCACATGATAATACACAATATGTTTGTTCAGAAATTTGTTCAGAAATTTGGCTGGAAAAGAAACTACAATCATACCTCACTATGTAGAGTGAGGCACTAGTCCAGCTGCACCACAAAGGGTAAGTAAATCGGTGCTTTCTGTAAAATTTTGTGGTCTATCTGTAGTACAATAGTAGCATGAGCAGAGCAGTTAAGCTGGGCTTTAGACTGTGCAGACCAACAGATTGCTCTGAGGCTATTTCCATGTCTTTTATTTCCCCTAATACAGATCTTGGCCAGTAAATGTACAGCATCAGCTACTCCAGCAGCACCCCAAGAGCTGAAAGTCAATCTCTTCTACCTTTGTCAATAGAGCTCTTTCAGTTGTCCTTCATCAGTGTAAATGAGGTATTCAGGATTGACCTGGAAAATGTTGCCTTTAATTCCTAAGATTATTTTTCAAGGTTATTGATCTTCCCTGAGCTACTGACTCCATCTACCACTTCCCTAATTCCAGTGGGAAATTCCTCATATGCATTGTGGTCAGGTCCTGCAGACCTGTCCAAATACATGTGAGGTATTCATGGCTAACCATGGTTTGAAGAATTAACAATTCAATGAACTTCCTTGCCATTACAATATTCATAAGTCTGATCCTATATGCTACTGGTTGCATATTAGTTGCAAATTCTTTTCCTCTGTGCCATTAGTCAATCTCTACCATTTCTTTGTCTTTTCATAAAAATCATACATGACTCATAGATGTTATAGGCAGGTTCTGTAGAAGGGCTTTTAGTCCAAGCAGCTTCCACTCCACTCCACCCAGGCACAGAACAACGGTGTGCCACACTGATAATGAGATGATACCCATGAGAGCCATAAGTTTGACATCTGCACATGTTGAACTGCTGCTTTAATAACTGCTCTACTGTTCTGGAAAGTAGGGTGGCCTGGGTGAGCTGAAGACAGAAAGAAATTCCTTCTCCTTTGTATAGAAGTTACAAGAGAACGCTGACTGATTTTCATCAAAATAAAATGCTAATCATAAATAGAGGCCTGGATGTGCAGACCTAATTACTGTACAAGGCTGCTTCTCTAAGATTATAAAGTACAAAAATCAGCCATGCTTCTTGGCTCCAATGCTAAGCAAAACTACTCCAGCAAATACTGTTTAATTATCCTGAATCTGCTGACATATTTATATTGTTTATAGTGTGATTTTCCATGTCCTTTTTAAGCAAGTTGAGAAAACTAACACACAGCTGGAACTGAAAATAGTTTTATATGTTATATTCAGAATATGAGGATACTGAGATGCTTAAAAAGACTTTAGGTTCAAGGGACATTTTGTTTACAGATTGTTTTCGTAAGTTTATCTGCAAAACTTATGCTTTTTGAAATGAAACTGCTGAGAATTGCTGGGGAAGTACGTGGGATGGCAGGGGGTTTTGGAGCACCCAGAAGGCTTTGCTCCCAAGACGCATGAGAGCTCTGCCCCCATATTTACTCAAAAGTGAGCACTGGGCCTCCTAGTCACTCTTGATCAGAAGGGGTAACACGTCGAGTCACTTCCTTTGGCTTTTCTAGCCATCTTCGTGATGGTCAGAGACCAAGCCCAGCTTAAGTGCAGGTGAAGCCAGTAGGCATATGCCAGGACACCAAATCCACAACACCCCACTGCCACCCCACTTCAGGCTCTGTCCCTCCACAGGCCATGGTACAGCTTACTGAGATTTATACCTGCTATGCTGTGAATTCCAACAGTATGCAATTTTCTGAGACATGAGAGGAGAAGAGAGTACTGGTGTGGGTGGACATCAGCTCACAGGCACCCAATTTTATGGTTGCCACATCTTCACTGGCCCTCTAATTAATACCTCTATTAATATGAACTTTAACATCTACAGTGATGTACAAATGTTCATAATTTTATCATTCTCATTTCCTTTTCTTCATGCAAGTATGTTCAGTAAAGTTTAACAAGGGCAAGTATAGGATCCTGCAACTGGGGAGGAATACCCGTATATGCCACTACAGGTCAGGGGATGACTTGCTGGAGAGGAGCTCTGCAGAGAAACTACCTGGTGGACAATAGGGTAACCATGAGCTAGCAGTGTGCTCTTGTGGCCCAGAAGGCCAATAGTATCCTAAAATGCATTAAAAAGAGTGTGGCCAGCAGGTTAAGGGAGGTGATCCTCCCCCTCTGCTCTGCCCTGGTGAGGCCACATCTGGAGTGCTGTGTTCAGTTCTGGGCTTCTCAGTTCAAGACAGACAGGGAACCTCTGGAGAGAGCCCAGCAGAGGGCCACAGAAACATCAAGGGGCCTGAAGCATCTCCTATGTAAGGAAAGGCTGAGACACCTAGGAGTGTTCAGTCTGGACAAGAGAAGTCTGAGAGGAGATCTCATAACTGTTTATAAATATCTAAAGTGTGGGAGTCATGTCGACAGAGGCAGACTCTTTTTGGTGGCAAGCAGCAATAAAAAAGGGGGCAACAGGCAGAAACTGGAATACAGGGAGTTCTGTAATACCACAAGGAAAATCTTTATAGTGAGAGAGCCCTTGAACAAGCTGTCCAGAGAGGCTGTGGAATCTCTTTCTCTGGAAATATTCAAGAGCCACTTGGATGCCTACCTGTGAGATCTGCTGCAGGTAACCTGCTTTGGCAGAGGGTTGGACTCCTTGATCTCCAGAGCACCCTTCCAGCCCTACAGTTCTGTGATTCTGTGTGATGCTATCACATCCCAAGCATTCAAATTTTCAGAAAGCTGTGCTATTTATCCTAAGAGCTCCAATAATGGGAGCTGCCATGACTTGGCATGTATATTTAGGAGGGAAACAAGTGGCAGGAAAAGTTCATCTCCTGAAGACCCCAGCTCTTCAGGTACTGCAACAAGTGAGTTTGCAGCCATCAGACCCAGCTGAGGCAGTGCAGCACTTGCATGACAACCATGAGGCTGAGCTGCTACCGGAACTGTGACATTTTCAACAGCGTAGCCACAATGAAAGATAACTACTCCCCCCCACTCCAAAAAAAGGAACAAATATCTTATTTGTCTACAGCTTCGTCTACTAATAACTACACAGTGCTATTACGTAAAACTCTTTAGTTTTGAAATCTACTGAATAACTTCCACAGTTGGTAAAATGTTAAGCTCTTCAGAAAGACTTGGGGTTGTGCCATCTGTGTTATGATCATCTCATAGGACCCAGCTGAGTCACTGAGATAACAACCTGAAGGGAAACTGCCACTTCTTTGAGCCACTGCATCCACTTTGAGTGTGTAAATGTTCCTTTTTCAGAGCTCTCAGATTGGAAAATGAGTAGGATAGTGCTCCAGATACAAAATAATCTGGGAGCCTCTCTCAAATATTTCAAGTGCAAGCAGAGGAATAAAGGACCATTGGAATCTAGATCAAGAAAATGCTGGGGTTATGAAGAAAAAGAAAAAAATAAAATCTAGAAGCCAGAACAAGACAGATAAAAAAACTACTTGCAAGCATTGAAAAAAAAAAGAAAGTAGTCACTGGAGATCAACACTATAATCAACACTACTTGAAGACTGTGTGATTTTTCTGCCTACACAGGCCTTTTTATGCATCATTCTTTGCAAAAGTAGAAAATTATTTTAATAATAATTACAAACCTATTTGAATTCTCTCCTGTTGGGACACTTGCTTGTTTTTGAACAGCATACTGCAACAGGCAAGCTGAACATCTCCTTCATACAGAGAAAGGTTTTGATATGTATTACCTATCACAAAGCTATTCTGTCAGCTCAAGTACTGTGGGAGCAGCCTCATTCATAAGATGTCCCTGCCACTCATTAATCTGGCATTATTCTAAGATGTTACCTTTGGCAATGCGAAGAATGTAGATATGTACCAACTTACTGTTTACTTCTATGGCAATTATGTTCCAAAAATTACGTACTGTCAGTGTGGAAGATTTCTCAAAAGTTAAAGTCATCACAAGAGGATAAGGGAAGCAGCACTACTGCTTGTTACAATAGTCAGAATCTCCTAATGAAAGAATACTCATCGTATCCCTATGCTTATCACAAGAATAGTCAGTCAGAACTGGATCGGAACCATCCAGTCCACAATCAGAGGTGACCAACAGCAGGTATAAGAGGAAGTCTATAAGAGCTGAACAAGCACTTGAAGATGCTCCCTCAGAATTATCTCCTAAGCTCTGGCAGGATGCAGGGGACAGGAGCACCTCCCCTATGAGGACAGGCTGAGGGAGCTGGGCTTGTTCAGCCTGGAGAAAAGAAGGCTGCGGGGTGACCTCATTGCAGCCCTTCAGTACCTAAAGGGAGCCTACAAACAGGATGGGAATCAACTCTTTGAAAGGGTTGATAACTTCAGGACAAGGGGAAATGGTTTTAAGTTAAGGGAGGGGAGATTTAGGTTAGATGTCAGGGGGAAATTCTTTACAGAGAAAGTGGTGAGGTACTGGAACAGGCTGCCCAGAGAGGCTGTGGATGCCCCGTCCCTGGAGGTGTTCAAGGCCAGATTGGATGGGCCCTGGGCAGCCTGGTGGCCCTGCATGTGGCAGGGGGGTTGGAGATTCATGATCCTTGAGGTCCCTTCCAACCCTGGCCATTCTGTGATTCTGTGATATGCTAAAAAAATGTACCATGAGCCAAAGATGCATGTTAGCTTTAAATAGGTTTGGTGCTGTTGGTTTTATTTATTATCACCAATTTTTCTAATCATTAATTACTAAATTGTAGTATCAATAATATCACCAGTCCAGGATTTCAAACTGCTGACTGGTATTTTCTTTGGATGATCCCTCTTGTTTCAGAATTTTTTTTTCTTTTTTATCTCCATCTCATACATTATATTTTAGATGTCTTTTGTATCTTCTGAGGTTTGTTTTTTGAGGTTTGTTTTTTGTTTTCTTTTTTATCTAGTTGGAGTCCTACTAAGTTTGATTATTCATATATTAAAGCCCTTTCATATCTTTGATTGTCCTTGTCACTTTCCTATGTTACTATTTTGGTTCTATTATATACATACATAAGTAAAGTGACATGTGGGCCAAAAATGTCCTCAGTATTGAAGACATTGTAGCCTAATAATGTTTTACAAGTTGTTCTCCTTCTCTTCCCAGTAATTTGCTTCGTATTGACTGCCACTGAGCTGACATTCTTGCAGAATTTTCTATTGTAACTTCAGAAACTTCATGCTAGTTGACAATGGCTTTCACGGAGTCTGTAATTGCATATATTAAATTAGGATTTCTCTTGTGAACTCTATATATTTTCAGTCATCCCTTTCACCCCTGCCCCCCCCCCCCCTCCCCACCCCCACCATATTACTCAGCATCACAAGACATTATAGCAATTCTTCACTCTCAGGTTTTTCTTCCCGCAACAGAAAGGCTTCAGAACAGCCACTGAACATCATCACTTCATCTTTCTTCCCTTCTTCATCCATTTCAGAATATAGCGAATATCAGAGCTCTTCAGAAAAGACCTGTGGGACCACAGAGGTAAGCTCACTCTGAGGAGAAAAGAAACTATTCCCATTAATCAGCTGCATATCTATGTCAGTTCTGTCCCTCCTATCCTGGTCTTAATTTCTTTAAGACCTTTGGGTGAACAAACTTATTAAATATATTCCAGGAGTTCAAGGAGACCATGCCAGTTGAATCTCCCATATCAACACCCTTGCTCAGTCCTTCAAAACCTGACAGATTTACAAGGAATTAAATTGCCTGACAAAGCCATGAAGAGTCTTGCCCCAAAATATAATTTATCTATATATGCAATAATTCTGCTTTTTTAATGTCCAACTCCAATCTGTAATCTTCTAAAATCCCTTAAACTCCTTTCTAAACTCAGCATCACATTTGCCATTTCCACTCCTCTGGTATCAAGGTGATTGGTTGCATGTGAGAGATTTAAGTGGACGTATCCTACAAGTAGATCAGCTGTTTCATATTTACATCATCTCAGGTGAAAAACATGCAGTCCTGCTGATAACTCTGTTAATTCTTCATGTACTGCATGCTTAAAGCAATCCATTTTTTCATAGGTTTATCATGGTCAAATAAAGTCTCCCAAAACAGCTTCAGGTTCAGGGCACTCTACAGCCATTCTTTATTACTACAAAAGTAACTGAAATGAGAATTGTGAAAAGCCAAGGAGAGGAAAAAAACATAGCAACCTACCACTGAAAGACCATACTAGAATGCTTCTTTCAAAGGCCAGCCAGGATCAACCTTTTTATTTATTTCCCATGGTGTTCTTTGGAAAGCTCTGTAGAAGAGCAGAAGGGAAAAGCAAGAGCCTATACCCATAGGAGCCTCTTTACTTGCACAGTTGCATTTCTTTTTCTGTCTACGCTCTCCTGGTTCAAGAGGAATGAGCAAATAATAGATTATGGTGAAATAAGCCTTCATGAAACAAGTTTCTGTAACAAAGACTTTCAGACACTTGGGTTTTTTAATGCATTGCACAGATACAACTTAGTAATGACTAGTTATCAATGTAATTAGGCAGTTGTGGACCCAATTATCAATTTACTGTAACTGACTGCACAAACAGAGTAATTGTACAGTGAACAAACTCGTGTACTTGGCATTATGACATTATCCTTTCAGTACCATGCTAGAGTGGGGATAATACACCCCATTTATTATTGTCCCTGTCTTTGGGGAAATTTGTAGAGTATGTTTTTGGGAAAAAAACATTCTGGGTTTTCACTGAAGGCAGCTAAATATAGCACTATCATGAGATATCTGGCAAGCAGGAGCACTAATTCTCTCGAATTCAGATGACATTGAAGTTAAATTTGCTGGCTTATCTGAGTTTTCTATTCCCAAAGCTCAATTTTGTGATAATTCTATTCCTTATAGATGGTGAAAATCATAGCAGCCTCATTATCCAGAAATTTGCATGCAGCTGAGATGAACATGCAGTGAAAACTGGTTTTTTTTCCTCCTTTATCTTAACAGAATATTAGAGCTTAGTGCACACCACAAAATATAAACCCAGACCTAACTCGGAATAAATTTCAGCATTCTTCATGTTATTCCTCTTGACATGCAGGTTCGGCTCAGAAAGAGCGAGGTGCATCTGTCAAGTCTGTGGCTGTGCAACAGCAGTATAAAGAATAGGCAATTTTTTCTTCAAGATGCAAGTTCATATGCAAACCTTGATAATAACATTAGATTTTTCTGAAAATTACAAATAAATCAGACCCAAAATTTACGTCAAGAACAACTAAGGTACATATTCTTTCATAAATTAAAATAATGCACTTACCTTCACCATAATATTTCAATATGTGAATTGTTGCGTAGGAAGCATAATGACTTGGGACAATTACTAAGTGAAATAACTAACTGCAGGAAAGAAGATACTCTTTGTGGGATGTAGTAAAAGTAAAATCACAGATTGTTCTAAATTGCTTGCATAGAATGTACCTTATCAGCATAAAATACATGGTAGTATTTTTGCCTTGATACAACAATATTCTTATACTATAATTCTTTTTGCTTTTAACCTCACGGATTCTCACAGTGCACAGCTCTCTTGTATTTGATCCTTATCCTAAAAGTAGATGATCAAGCTCCAGGATCATATTTATCTTGCTGGAAGCAATTAGTTGGGACCAATTCTCAAAGTTGCAGCCGGTTCCTAGCACACGTGGGTGCAGCTTGTCAGCAAGCTTAAGTAGCAGCATATGCCTTCCAGGAAAGAACAATATGGATCTTCAACTGGAATCAAGATTTGTTTGATAGAATAACACATGGAGAACCAGATGACAGTACATCTGAATACTGTATCCTGCAGTCCCAGGTATTTATACAAACTGGGAGAACCCCTAAAGAGCAGCCTTGCAGAGATGGACTTGAGGGTCCAGGTAGATGAGAAGCTGGACATGAGCCAGCAGTGTGCGCTTGCAGCCCAGAAAGCCAACTGTGTTCTGGGCTGCATTAAAAAAGGGTTGGCCAGCAGGGAGATGGAGGTGATTGTCCCCCTCTACTCGGCTCTTGTGAGGCCCCATCTGGAGTTCTGTGTTCAGGCCTGGGGCCCCCAGCACAGGAAGGAAGTAGAGCTTTTGGAACAGGTCCAGAGGAGAGCCACTAAGATGATCAGAGGACTGGAGCACCTCTTCTATGAAAAAGTTTGAGGGAACTGGGATTGTTTAGCTTGGAGAAGAGAAGGCTCCAGGGAGACCTCATTGTGGCCTTCCAGTACTTGAAGGGAGCATATAAACAAGAGGGGGTACAACTGTTTATGAGGGTGGATAGTGATAGGACAAGGGGAAATGGTTTTAAACTGAGACAGGGAAGGTTTAGGTTAGATATGAGGAGGAAGTTTTGCACTCAGAGGGTGGTGACACACTGAAACCAGGTTGGTTGTGGATGCCCAATCCCTGGAGGCTGGATGTGGCTCTGGGCAGCCTGGTCTGGTGGTTGACGATCCTGCACATAGAAGGGGGGTTGAAACTAGATGATCATTGTGGTGCTTTTCAACCCAGGCCATTCTATGATTCTGTGATATTTCAATAAGTGATTCAACCTCAAGCCTGTTCTTGCGTTTGTGGACTGTTATAGTAGCTCCCTTTAACATCAGTTCCAGTTTACTTGTGCCTCCCCAAACCATTCAGAGGTCTGAACGTTCCTACTGAATTTTGTTCCACCTCTATTTTTGAAAGACCGCTTATCAGAAAAGTACAGCTGAAGGAGTAAGAAAGCTCTAGAATAGATTAGATTGAAGTGTTGGGCCTAAGAAGTGAAGACTTTATTCAATCATATAGCTTTCCCTACACATCAGTATTTCCAAGACTTTGTCATATTTAGAATCTGTTTAGCTGCAATATTATTAGAAACACAACTTAACTGTTACTTATGAAGGAAAAGCAAAATAACATTATTAATTTCTGAGCCAGAAATGTCTACCTCCTACTGAATGAGAATTGACAAATTACAAAGAGATCTTTGAAATCTTTAGAAAGACTCCTGTAGAAATATGTGTTTTACACCAAAACCCTGTAATACTCAACATATTCAAAATGTAAAATCAAAAAAGAACAATTGAAGATTAAGTTCAAAGCAAATTATTAGTGCAGGTCAGAGATGAGAATTGTTCCCTCTATGAATGGTTTATCAGAATTGACACGCGTTGTATTTGGGTGGCATAAGGATAAGTGATATCAGATATAGCTGTTTAAAACAAGTTTTGGATCACTCAAGAAAGGTAGAGGTCACAATCTGGTAATAAAGAAGGAATTCCTTCCACTTTTCCAAGGACCAAGGCTCAGCAAACACTGCAAAGAAAATGATTACTGACTAGATATGCTTCCCTTGCAGCTGCCAGACCTTAAATGAGATTAAGGAGGGGCAGACCCAGGGGCTGCCTCTTCTGGTCACACAGGTGAATTGCTTCCACCTGTATTCCCAGGGTTGGCTATGCCCTTCATCAGGTGCTCACTCACTGTTTTGGGCAGTGATCTAATGGATTCCATACAGGTGGAGACACACTTTGAAAGATGAACTTCATTCCCTAGCACCACCAAAACCACTAGCTCACTGTGATAGTCCCAAAAGAGAACCACAAAGACTGATCTTTTTGGTGTAAGTTCCTCTAGGAAGAGAAAGTGTTATCAGATTTGATGATGCTGGAGCAGCTTACTGGGAAACTGAGATAACCATCTGCTGGAAGGGAAGTTCAAACCCAATGTGGTGATCTGTTCTGAAACTGAGAAGTAGAAAAGAGAAACAAACTGCTGAAGCTTCAACCTCTTGTAACTGTAACTTGTAATCTTGTAATAAACAAGGAGCTTATTAAAAGCAAATGAGCTCTATCTTGGAAAGAAGCAAGATAAGGGAGGTTCTTCCATCTTCTGTAGTGCGTACCTAAGTAGGTGACTCAAGCTGGGTTTGGATGTATGGCTGTGCTTTCTGCCTATGCATAATTCGGACTGTTAACTTTGACTTCTAAGCCAGCTCACAGCTTCTGAGTGACAGAGTTCAGATCCTTTTGCTTGCTTTTAAAGAAGTGTTCTAGATTGTGGAACTGACAGCCCCTTTAATAAAGGGTGTCACTTTCTTTAGAGAAAGGAAATGGAGCTGGAAGCTGACAAAAGGTGTAATTCTGAAACTCACTCTCTCCAGACTAAATCTTTAAAACTACCGCAGGAAGAAAGACAGATTCCCAACAACCTCTCTCCTTTTTGAAGAACACGCTGCAATGCAAGCCAGAGGAAAATAAGATCAAGAGAAGAATTAGGAGGGAGAAAAGGAAAAAGTTGCACAAGTTTTGAAAATTATCCAAGTAATGTCTTAAATGAGAGTAATCATTAACAATGGATGCAGAAGCTCCAAATAGATTGGCCTTTTGGGTAGAAAATTTTTCTTCCTAATCAGAAAGAAAAACTGTGAAAACAGTCTAAAAGGAGAATAATAGTATTAGTAACTTCTCATGCTCTGAGATAACTCCTCTCAAGAGACTGATTACAGCTCTAAATACAGTCCAAAACTGGTATTTACAAACCAGATGAGAAAATAGCATTTTCAGATCCTAGCCATTCTCTCCCTATTTAACCAAGGGGCTCATAAATTTCCACTGCATGCAGTGGAAGACTATACGATGAATTTACCCTTCGAATCATACTTTGTTTCAGTCAATTTGATGGCTTACTGTCTAGATTTGAAAGTTGTGCTGTGTCAGGCACCTCAGTGAGCAGCCTAACTACTGCAAAGGACCATTCTGAGTATGAGTTTATTTTGCCTCCTTTGATATTTTTGGCCTCTCATTTAACACAGAAGCTGTGGGAGAAAATAGGGCCATGGTGTGAATAAGGATAAGAAAGCCTGACTGGCCACCTCTGTGTGTCACTCTCAGATAGTCTTGGCTATTGTCCATAGCAAAACAGATTTCTACTCTGACTAGTGAAAGTCAGCAATAACTAAGCAATAAATTATGTTGTGAGAAGATGCTGAGCCCCTGACAGAAACACATGGAGAGAATATCAGAAATCTGTTATGGAAAGAAAAAAGAACAAGGAGCAAAGCAGGTTGTCGGGCACAAATGTGGAGGATGCCTAATTTTATTTTCTTTTAATTATAATTTTCAAATGTAAGCACAATAACCCTGAAGTAGAAAACTTTCATGGAATCTTATTTAACAAGCATTCAAGGCCAGGCTCTGGGCAGCCTGGTCTGGTGGTTGGCGACCCTGCACATAGCAGGGAGGTTGAAATTAGATGACCATTGCAGTCCTTTTCAACCCAGGCCATACTATGATTCTACGATTCTATGATTCTGTGACACTATCCAGCTTCTTGAGAAATTAAGCTGCAGGGTCAGTTACTGTCTGGTTCTTTTCTCCGTATCTGGAGGTGGCACATCACAGAAGTGAGAGCCATTTAGAGGCTTCTAGGAAGATGAGATTGTCTCAGAAGAGCTTCACACCTGCCCTTTTTTCCTTTTCTCCCTTGTGCCTGAGTATGAGTCACAAATTATGGCAACCTTAGGCATGAGATGGACGAGGGACATGTTTGTCCAGCAGAGTCCAAATAACTAAATATACACTTAAGCTCTTGCCCATACAAAAACTTTAATTGATGCTTAGCTCATACCCTGGCAGAAGAAATCCATTAGGACTAATAACACCAATGCTCAATGATTATGAAACTGTGTGGTCAGACTAACAAAGCTAGTGCTCATCCTGTGCTGAATCTGGAGGAAGCAGATTGAAACTTGCTAACGTGGGTCAGTGTTGCTGGAAATGACTTTAATAAAGTTTTAAGCCTAAAAAATTAGGAGACCGAAACTCTGCAGTGACTGCTTTTCATTACAGGCATTCACAGTGTACATCTGGTAATGCAGGTGAAAGTGGCTTGATTGCAGTATATAAATTGACACTGTATCGCATGCATTAAATGCACAAATATTTAAAACATGTATAATTTGCCTAAATGCAGCAAATCAGAAAACAGAAATACTGAGGTTATGGATTCAGACTTAAATCAGTCCTCTGAACTGATTCTTAACTGGATAATAATTTAACACTTCTCTATTTCCTACTTCTTTCCGTTTATCAATACATTTAGTTTATAAACAGGAAGGGAGATTTAGGTTAGATGTTAGGAGGATTTCTTTCCTCAGAAGTTGGTGTGGTGCTGGCTGCCCACAGTTCTGCACAGCTGCCCATAGAAGATGTGGTGCCCCATCCCTGGATGCGCTCAAGGCCAGGTTGGATGGGGCCCTGGGCAGCTGAGCTGGTGGGGAGCAGCCCTGCCCACGGCAGGGGTTGGGGCTGGGTGGGCTTTAAGTCACTTCCAACTGAAGCCATTCTGTGATTCCAGCCCCAAAGACAGCACATTTTACTTGAATTATTCCCCAGTGCTGTTATTATTATATCACTAAGTATCTGAATAGTAAGATGAAATAGAAATAAAGAAAAGGAACAAACTTTTTTTAATGATGTCTCCTTTTTCTTCTTTTAAAACTAGTCTCTGTGGATTCATTCCATAACTGTTTCTTTGAACTATACACAGGTGTCCAGTTCAGTTCTTCTTCAAGACAATTAGCAGAATTCCAAGTGACGCAAATGAAAGAAAAAATGAGTTGTGTCTCTCATTCCCAGCCTTATGTTCCTTTTTTCTCTTCCTTCTTAGATTCGCTACAAGCTTCACTTGGTTTCTGAATGAGACAAGGCCTCTCTGACCACAGCGTTCATCTGCCCACCTTCACTTCCACACTGACTTTCGAACTTTCTGAGTAAATCTACCTTAGCTTGAGAGAGCTACTGATCTCCAAGAGATTAGATTTCTGCAAATCTGGGTGAAACAGCAACAAAGGAACAGGAGGATGAATCAGTCAGCCTTCTAAGGGAAAGGTAGCAGTGTGATACGTCTCACTACTCCCTGTGCTTGTCTGTGAGTGGCTGAGAGCCAGTCCTTGCTCTTTCTTGCCAAGGTGGTGCTTAGGAAACACGGGAGAGAAACTCAGCCAATGGGGTCAGGAGCTGAGTATTAAAGAACACAGAGAAACATGAGCTAGGGTGGGTGCTATGGGGGGGTTAGATAGATCAGGTGCCTGAATGTGGAAATTAAAATTCACATGTTACCACTCACAAACTGAATGGTCTTTAATTTGAGGGATGGAGGAGGGGAGGCTAAGTTTGATCGTGACTCATGCAGTCCTTGTGCAGGTCTAAGGTCTGCAGATAAAATCCTGCTGAATTACATAAGCATTTGGCTGAGCTAAAACTAAGCAAGAGCTCACTTCCTTGCATCAAGTCCTCCCCAGATATCAAACGTTTTTCACCAGGCCACCAGCTTATCTCACTCAGAGCACCTGTGAAAGCTCAAAGCAAGTCCTGCTTCAGAAAATATTGTTTCACCTGGCATTGCATCTTCCCTCAGCATTAATTTCACCAAGACTTTCATTTTTGTTTCAGAAATATGACACATCTAATCCCAGGTGTTAAAAATGAAAGCTGCTGTCTGTAATGATTTATAAATATAAAAGTAGGACACAAAATAAGAAAATCAAGTCCCATGGCCTGCTCACTTTGGGGAATTTCTTTCTCTGGTGTAGCTCAGCTACAGCTGAGCATATTCCACTTATTTCTTCCCAGTAGTTTTTCTACTTAAAAAGGCTAAATCAAAAAATGTTTTCACCATATAATATTAGTCTTACAATCATATTGGCCAGCTCCTCCGGCAACTTAGGTAAATCCTACATAGTCCCATGGGTCTCAGTACATACAACTTCTCTTAAGTCTCTAACTTGTTCATCCTCTCCTCAGTGTCAGCTGATCCTTTCTATCCCAAATCGTATCAGAGCAGTGTTTTGTTTGTGAATGCTGGGGCAAAAAAAGTCATAGAACACTTCAGTCTTTTCTGTTGCATCAGTAATGAGGGTTTCTTCTCCGCCCATCAGGGGATCAACATTCTTCATGAACTTGCTATTCCAAATAGTGTTCCACAGAATCTCTTATTACCATTGGTGCTCCTCAGCAGTCTTAGCTCCAGCTGGCTTTTGTTCTCCCTGATCTTGATGCTAAGTACGTAACACTGCTTTTACACACTTGTTTTGCTGTCTGTCCTTGTTTTTGCCATTTCTCCTGTTTTTTCTTGGGTTCTAGTTCAATGAGAAATTCCACAGGTAGCCAGGCAGACCTGAAACTCCCAGGCTTTCTATGAGGCAGAACTATTCTCCCCTGAGTTCTCACTATCTGCCCTTAGAAACTCACCCACTCACCTGGGCACCCTTCCCCTTTGTGGCACCTCCCCACAGTTTCCTGCCTGGAAGTCCCTGAACAAGACCCCCATTTGCTTCCCTGCAGCCTATGGTCTCAACTCTGCTGCTCATCTTCTGGCATGACACTCACAGATCTTACCTCTCCTCTTTCAAAGAGTTTTCCTTTTAACTTTGATACAGCATCTAGGTCTTGGGAGATTAAAAAAAAAAAAAAAAAAAAAAAAGGTATTTTATTGAGATATCTTTTAGAGTTATACAAGAAAATGACCATGCCTGTACTATGACACTTCTATTATAAGTACAACTACAATTCCTTCATTCCGTATTTATGAAAACACTGTTTAACAAAAGCTAAGACCCACTTGAATGCACTGTGGGGGCAGGGAAGAGTTTTCAGCCTAGTGGTAATGGAGCTGTATGTCCCTGACAACAATAGCATGTCTGAGAAATATCACTCAGGGATAAAAATGGCATAATTATGGAGGAAAAATATACACTGGCTTCCACTAGCCGCAGTTTGTCAGGCTGGGCGGTTAAACCAGTACAGTCTGCATCAGTGAGACATGGCCTTAATACCATGTTGCACTGCATTAATGTTTTTATAGCATCTGAAATCTTCAGCGCTGAAATTGAGATCCAGAAATATGGGGCATGATGAAAGAGTGGTTACATTTGAGACTGTTCTCCTTCGACAGCCTTTAAGAATCCTTTTTTCCACAAGAAGAGATTCCTGTACTAAGTGCAGAGCTGAGGAGTGTGGTACACAGTGCATATTCTGTCAAAAAAAAAAGGTAGAGAGTGCTGAATTTTAATGTTACCATCTATATTCTTCTCTTCCTATACCATTCTTTTTGATCCTTTATGTCCATGCTCTGCAGAATTTCTCTACCAGGAACTCTAATTTTAGAATCAGAAATCCTTATTCCTGAGGATATTGCGGTTTAACCCGGCAGGTGGCTGAGCACCACACAGTCGTTTGCTCACTCCCCCCACTTCCCAGTGGGATGGGGGAGAGAATCAGGGGAAAAAAAAGTCAGATTCATGGGTTGAGATTAAACTATTTACTAAGAAAGAGAAAAGGAAAAGGATAATCATTATGAATATATATATATATACATATATGAATGCATATAGCAATTGCTCACCACTCCCCAACCAATGCCCAGCTAGCCCCCAAGCAGCAGAAGAAATCATGATGAACTCCCACCCCCCTTCAAAACTCCATCCACATGATGTCATATGGTATGGAATATCCCTTTCGCCAGTTTAAGTCAACTGTCCTAATTCTATTCCCTCCCAGCTCCTTGGACCCTTCACTGAGAATGGCCTTGGCTTTGTACAACTTTGCTTAGAGGCACCTATAGATACTGGTGTGTTGTAAACATTGTTTTTCTCCTAGAACCAAAATATAGCACCATACCAGACACTCTGGAGAGAAATCCCAGCTGAAAATAACACAATGTAGAATACATTGGAGTGAAGACGGTATAGATTTGTAAATAGTTATCGGAAATAACAATCAGATATCTTTAGAAATTGACAACTTTGGCATGTCTAGTCCAATATACCCTATCCCAGTTACAGATATAGCCAACAGTAAAATTTTCTTTCAGAGCTCAGAAGTTGTGTGGTGCTTTGCTGTCTATTGCAGAAGGGTGAAAGTCTGAGTATTGTGAGACTTAAGTGTTTAGAAATTAATAGATTTATTCCCAAAAGTCTTTCTCCTTTGCTTTCCATGTTCTAGGTGAATGGTGTTTGCCATGCCACCTTTGTAATGCTCTGTAATGTTTACAAGGCATTGTTTTTTGTTCCCTACCATCCCCTAGCTGTCTTTATCTAATCAGGTTCTCATGCTGGCATTCATGTTTCAACAGCTGAATTCTGCCAGCAGGAGCTTGATTCCAGTACTCACAGGCTCATGTTATCTACTTAATATTTACCAGCCTCTCCCAGCAAACCACTAAAATATCAATTTTAGTTCAGCTTTAATCTCATCTGTTATTGATATTCAGTATGTCTGCCCAAAGAGAAAGGCTAGAATCTGGCCCAGGAGCAATGGACAGGGTGGAATTTCCCAGTGTATCAAGTTCTACCTAGCTGGTATTACAGGGAAATAACCTGGCTCATCTTATTCATAAACCTGTCAAGTTTTCTTTTAAAACATTTTAGACACTGTCTCCCTTTCATGGCTGTTTTAAGGCTAATCTAGTGGTTATAAACCTCCTAGCCATCAATCTACATTTATTCACAGTCAATGTGTACTCATATGTTCCTATGCCAGTATTGTTTTTTAGCATAAGTGCCTTCCGCAGTTCCAGGTGTTTTACCTGATATGCATTCACAGGAAATAACCACAACCTCTCTCCACCTTTGAATTTGTAAGCTGAGCAAGCTTTTTTCTCTAAAACACTTTCAATTACTCTCATCAGTTCTCTGCACCTGTTCCAGTCTGAACGCTCTCTTCTAGTCATGGATGCTCAGAAGTGCATACAATACTCCAGATACGTATTGACAGCCACACACACCTGCAAAAGCATGTCTCATTTTCACTAAAATCACCTCAGCTGGCGCATCTAAGTACTGCATTTCACGAAGCTTCTCATGAGGGGTTTACTGTCCGACTCTGATCTACTGATGAACCCAAAAAGCAGTTTATCCTCTCCATCATTCCCACTTGGCACTTCAACAACACGTTTCTGCAAGTAACAGTTTCATTCCTAGAATTTTAGCCATCTGAATGGTAGTAGTCAGACCTTAAAGTAGCTGTCTAAGAAAATTTAGGCAGATAAATCCCACTCTGTGATTCATCCCATCTGGCACGTTCATCCTATTCGTCTCCAGTGACTCTCTACAGTATTAATGTGATGTCTAAAACCAAAGGTCATGCAGTCTCTGGGACACATGTGGGCCATACTGCCATGTAAATATCCATTCTTTGCCTAGGATGACCATGAATGATGGTGGTGCTATTTGTTTGTCTCACGCTGTTCCTCCAAGTTCCATTTCTGTCCACTGTCTCCTCTGTTCTTTCTGAGCTTACATCTTCCCAGCCAACCCAAACAAGTGAAAACCAAATCTCCCACTCTGTCAGTCAGGCTCATCCACTTTAAGTAAACATTAACCTCCTTGGCCTTGAATCACCCTACTATGTGTTCTCACAGAAACTGTATAAATAAGCTAGTCAAAATGTTAAACTGGACTAGAGAAGGATGAACTGGAAGAAAGCAGCAATAGGACTTAAAAGGGATATTGGGAAAAAGATAGAGAATAGTTAAGTATAGACACCACTTGTTCTTCTGGTACTGGAACAAATGTATAGACAGACCCAAATGGCTTTAAAGTTTGGTAGACTACTCTGGGGAATCCCTGAGAGCACAGATTTGGGGATGGATCTTCAGTGATGCCATATACATCCACACATAATCTACCCCTGTATTCAGACTTCTACTGCTTGCACATATCTCAACATAAGAAAGCTGTAATGATAAGAGCCACATTCTACTTTAAAATTGTCATTCATATGGTGATTCTTAGTTGTGACGGTTGCTCTGAAAGTAATGCCTCCTATTTTATTATGTTGGCCCCATTACATCAGGTGACAAATGTAGTAGTATGTAGTATGGCAGTAGGTATTGAGCCTTCCCACAAAATATTTTGTTACATTTTGTTGCCATGTGATGGATGGCAGAAGAGGAGCAGTCTGACACAATGGCATCTGACGTAGAAGCGCAGATGAAATAAAGGGGTGGAACTAAATTCCTCCATGCAGAAAAAACAGCACCCACTGATGTTTGCTGAAAATTTATAGAGACTAAAGATTGGATGTGAACATAGTAAGTGGTGGGTGGTACATTTCAGCAGTGGCAACAGTGATGTGAAAGACAAGACACATTCCAGAAGGGATGCACAGCTGTCACACCATAAAATGAGGAGAGTCTCTATCAGCTCATCCACATGAATTGGTGGATTATGAGCAGGGAACTGTGTACAGAGCTGAATATCAGCTTCAATGCATTGGAAAAGATGATGATAACATTGGGATATCATAAAGTCCCACGAATGCTCACACAGGTATGGAAAGAACACCGTATGCAAGTTTGTCAGGACCTAGTGAACCAATGTAAGGCTGAAGGTGACAGTTTCCTGTATGGTGTCATTACCAGTGATAAGACATAATGTCACCACTACAAGCTGGAGTCAGAACAGCAGTCCGCAAAGTGGTGATAGCATGTGAATTGCCCATTGAAGAACAAGTTCAAGACTCAGCCCTCAGTGGGTAAAGTGATGTGCACTGTATTTTGGGATAGGGAAGGGGTGATCTCTCTGGATTTCCTGGAACCTGGACAAACCATCAACTCTGACTTCTACATCATAATACTGACTAATCTGAAGGCTCAAACTTCCAGAGTCAGGCCAGAGAAGAAGACAACCATTCTTTCTCAACATGACAACCCTAGGTTCCATATGAATATGAAGATCATCAAGTACATTTTCAGTCTTGGCTGGACTATCCTACCACACCCATGGTATAGTCCAGATTTGGCACCTTCTGACTACCGTCTATTCTGTCTGATGAAAGATGGACTGCGTGGGCAGCATTCTCCCAGCAATTATGCCATCATAGCAGTTGTGAAACACTGGGTCACCTCCGCTGGTACAGATTTTTACGAACACAGCGTGCAGGCTCTTGTTCATTGCCGGTGAAAATGCATAGCTAATGATTGTGACTATGTTGAGAAATAGTGTTTTGTAGCTGAGGATTTACTCTATCAAATAGTATTATTGTGCTCTTTGTAGCCATATTTCCAAGGAAATAAATAGGAGACGTTACTTTCAGGGGATCTACATACTTTACAATCAAAATGTGCTAAAGATGTTCTAGAAAAAAACAATACTTTCCAATTGTAATAAACTCTGACTCTTCATATCAGATAAACATTTTTTAAAGTATTTTGTCTCAATGCCTGTAAAATGAAGACATTAGATTTTATTTTTTTACAAAATAATAGAAGCTCATAAAACTGGGATAGCTCTGTAATTTTTGTTCTGTCATGGTCCATGCCTCCACCTGGCACAATTATATCATAAGTGCTATGATGAGCATTTTGATTCTTGCATCTATTTAATTTTGGCAAGTCCTTGATTACAGCCTTTTGTAAGGAAGCAGCTCCTCGTGCTTAAAAACTGCAGCTAGGAATTGTGATAGACAGTAAATCTAACTGATTTTGAGTTGAGAACAATAACTGTAATGAAGATTTGCATTTTTAAAGGCTTGCAATTAACACCAGTATTAGCTTCTTCCTCCAGCTAAAAAAGTCAAATTGAACTACCTTTTGCTGAACTTTTGATGAGTTTTGTATTTCTTTTGCTTTGTGGACAAGTATAAAGCATGCAGGTCAGGTGCTGTCCAGGTACAATTTTGAATATTTCTCATACAAATGGTTAGCCCATGAGAGTGAAGCAGCAGGACAAATCAGTAGATGGGCCAGGAATCTATGGATCAAACTGTTTATTCCAGGGCCAAATCTGAGACTTTCACAATAGATGACCTGAGCTGACTCTATCTTGTCAGGCAAAATTACATTCTCATAAGGTAAGAGGAATTTTTATTCCACAGATTCTTCGCGTGTTATGTTTTGCATGAGTGTTTAACTAATGTGTTCAGTACCATAAGTGGAAGTGGTTTACTTGTCCCTTATGCTCCTCCAATCTTTAGATGTAGAAAATCAATGAGCTGTGTACCTTAATCCAGTTATTACAGCTTTCTAAACATTGCCAAATATGAAATAGAATAATACTATGGTAGACAAAGTACTTAAGCGTGTCATTTTGAACAGCTTTAAAGTCATCAGTTCCTCAGGAAGGCTGAATCCCTATTCCTTGCAGTGTGGATTGACTCCTTCTGACAATGTTTCTTTAACTGAAATCTTTAGCTCATTTACCCAGTTCAGTAACTGCTAGTAGTCATATAGAAGAATGATCTACCTGAGTTTTCTCTGGGCCAAATCCTGAGGTTTCTAATTAAGGTTTATTTGGTTCTTCATCAGACAAAATGATACAGAGTTCCCCATGACTGTTCAGTGGTCTTTTTCTTTAGAAAACCTCAAGTTTAGGCTATTTAGTAGGATGCAGAGCAGATAATGTGAAGAGCTCACCAAAAGGTATGCTGTTAAGAAGCAAAGCTAAGAATGAACCTCCAAGATGCCCATGTGGGATGGAGGTCAAAGCCTCTCCTTGTTTTGTTAATGACACACAGGCCTTGATACATGGAAATTTTGATTCTCTGAGGTAAAGTCCTTTACCAGTGCATAAGCAAAAGGAAGTATTAATACTTAACCATTGCAGGCTGGAAAAGAAACACTTGGATATTCTCACAGAAACTGTGTCTTGCTGTCCATTTAAGCCACAAACACTTCTCCATTCACCTAATGCCTTTAATCACTATTGTGGATGACCCAGTACAACATTTAAAAAATAATAATCTGACTATGCATTCATTCTGTCCTGAATCTTTGGGGATTCCTAAAACAGAATTAAAATAGACTACTATGGTCTACAGCATTAGGTCGAAAATCTTGCCCACACCACCCTAACCATGCCCACAGAACCAGCATATGATGCTGACTATAGATACAATGTCTTGATGATATTACACAAGGCAGCTATTTTGACAGCTGTCGCAAAGCTCCTAAATCAAAGGATACCATGCAGCAATCTTCTACATCTGGATGAACATTGCTAATTTAAAATAAGAGTTGGTAATTTAGATTCAGCTTTGCTACTGTAGATATTTATTTAAATTATGCCTGTGGTTTCTATGGCAAAATTGCTGTATTCATTGTTTTAATGCACTAGTACACTACTTTTCTGAGTACCTTGTATTTAAATGACAGTTTGGCATTGGTGTTAACTCTCTATAAGAAGATACGTTCTCAGATGTAGGAGGGGGGGAGTAATAAATAAATATTGAAAATACTGCAACGTTCATTTCTACAGTTCTTCTGGATATTTCGTTGTTTCTCTTTATTCCTACAGAAATTCACAGTTCTGTTGTTAAGATGCATGGCCGTGATTAAAAGTGTGACAATCATAAATTGGAAAAAAAAAATGTTGAGTCCATGAGAATTTAGAAATACATTGTCGAATTTATTCTACTGCATCGTTCTGCAGCCTAACAAAAAGGATAAAAAAGCAGCAAGAAGCTCCCTACTGAAATTCTGGAAGGAGGATATAAAAACAAATGAGATAAAGGCAGAAAATAAGATTAGATCTGATATTAAATAACTTCTAAGGATTTCAGAAAAAATAGAATGAAATTAAGGCAATACTGCTTAATCCCTAAAAAAAACCCACGCAGCTGAAACAATCTTTTTTATTATATTTCTTATATGTGTTCTTCCTTGCTATAAAAATTTAAAGCCATTAACCTCTTTCAAATATGCCTTTTATGATTATTATTACATCCGAAAACTCCATTTTCCTTAGGAAATTCAGCAGTAATCAATGGTTTAAAAACCCAAAGATGCAAAGTGGTTAAAAAAGATGATGCCCCTCTCATCTTCCACCAGCAGAGGACTGTGCCTCCAGAAAGGAGAGTCAAGAAGAACAATATGCTCTTAGAAGGAGCCTTCACTAGCTGCTACTTTGCCAGCCCAGATTAAACTGCAATCTTTATTTCAAAATATATGTAAAATACATGGACACCAAGCAGTATTTTTTGTTGGCAGAAGAACTTCTGCCTCAACCTCACAAACACGTGGAAAACAAAGGCTAATTAAATCAGAGCAAACTTGTGGCCAAAACAGGTTCATTTGCACAGTGATTTTCCACAAGAATTTTCCACTTCAGCTTGAAGAGACACCAAGGTGAGGCCAAGAGAGAAAAATAAAAATATGAATGATGGATCTGCAGCCAGACCATCTCTCTTTGACACTGCCAGTACTCATCTTAACCGCTGAGGTTAAGGACATCTCTGTATTGCAGTCCAGAAAGAATGAGGAAAACTATTCAACTCTGGAAAAATTTCACATATTCCTGCTTTGTACCACATCTGATCTATGACAACAAACTGAGCTACTTCAGACTGTTTATTTCCTTCTCCTTCCTGGATATGAGTACCTATATCTGCTGCAAAGGTGGTAGATATTTAAAACACAAATTTCATGGCCAAACAGATGAAATAAACGTAACTATTTGACTTCAGACTTAACAAGTGAGTCACCAGTCAGAGCCTATTTCCCTTTCTGAAGTCAGAAAACAAATTAAGATGACAGTGTGCCTCTAATAGTGACACCATCATTGGGAGAGGAGTTATTTCAGTCTCCACAGCAGTGGTATAGGAGAAGCACAAAAAAGTTTAACTTTCTCTTGTGTCTGCTCCTAATACATTGTTTTGTGCACTCTCCCTCAAATTCGGTATTTTTGTGATTGTCAATATCTGTGGTTTTCAAAGGCTTGCAACTGATATCCCCTTTATATTTTTTATTTTTTTACATTAGGGACCTACTGATACCTAAGGTTTACAGCAGTTTTAGTCTCTCTTATTAAACGAGAAAAACTACCTCAAATATTTCGGAATTTCTAAACAAAACAGGGATGAATTTAAACCATTTGCCAAAGTGTTCAAAACTGACCTTAGTCAGGGTCTGGTAGTCTTCAGATGCCCAAAATGTGAGCCCTGGAGGACAACACAGAATATGGTTCTCCCTCTGAAAAATCTCTCCAAAGTACATTCCTTGCTTTTAGAGTGGAAGTGGAAAAGGTTCTGCTAAATCTTTGAAGAGTTTACTGTCTATTGGAAAACATACAATTTCTGGGACAGCAGTTGAAAGACAGTGCTAATGTAGATACAAGAATACTCAAGGGAATTTGCAGAAAAGCAGGGCTTTCTGCTGAGAGGCCTGAAGCACAGAATGGCATTAAAAATGCATGAGGCTGAGAAACAAAAGAGACAAAGTAGAAAAGAAGATGCAGAAGGATATGGAACCATGAAAAGGGTAAAGAATAAAATGAGTTTTATGAAGTAAGCCAGAACAGAGTTCTGTTGGGCCATGCAGCTGAATCTGGATACGAAGCAGAAAGAAGTAAAGGTGAAGAGATGGCAACTGAGATTGGAGGAGCCTGAGTGATGAGAGGTGGTGAGAGCACTACAACAGGACTGAAATTTCTGGCAGTGGCAACAAGCAGAAAATGCTGAATTGCAAAAACACGAAGGTGCACAATTTGATGAGAAGCTGATGACAGTGAGGATTAGCGAAATTTCTTGTGTGTCAGGTGGGAAGTTATTAAGAGAAAAAGGAGTTGGGTGTGAAAAGGGGAAGAAAAGTTTTGGACACACTGCATGCAGTGAGGAGATAAGTGAAAATAAAGACGACTGGGCAGGATAGAGGAATGAGGAAATAGATGTACATGAGGTGGGTGAGCACCTCAGATCTGCTTGATATATTGTAGGGAGAGCAAGTGACCTGCTTCTTCTGCCAAGTGCCATCTTGAGTCTGCTTGTGAGGGGTAAAGAATACCTTAGAAGAAAGACAAGAGCAAAGCTAAGAGAACCAGAACTGTACTCAGAAGACAAAATGGAAGAAATTTACAGAGGATTGAGAAGACTGAGAAAAGGCAGTCAGAGCTGTCTGGTAGGAAATTAGTGACAGATTTCCTGCTTGTCTCCAAGGAAAAATAAACCCAGTGTGGAATGTAACCCTTTAAACAAGAGCACTGGTGTGTCACTAATATAAAAGGGGTTTCTGTGGACTAAAGTGGACAAATTTTGTAATAGAGATGAGTAGTTCTTTAAGGAGCTCATAAAGGATCTCTCTGTCTTGAGAAACTATTAAAACAGCAACAAAGTAATCTGCTGCAATGACATCAATAATTAAAGAATCCTCGCAACAGGCTAATTCAGCACTCTCTGGAGATGGACATCTTATTGCAATTTACACTCTTTTAAGCAACGTCATTAGTAATGCTTCTAGAAAGCACAAAGGAATGAGACACTGAAATACTGCAGGAACACTGTCAGCACTGATCAAAGCCTTCATCGTAGCTTTTGTTCAACTAGGGCAAGCAGCTCATTTGTGAACCGCATAGAGGCATTCATTCGGCTAAAGCAGGCAAAATAACATCATCCCTTCCTGAAAATTGTGATTTTTAAAATAGCTTCTTTGAAGCCAGACAAAGTTTCATTTTCGCTACAAGTGAATCAGTAGGGGAGGAATACGATCCCAACAACACACTTAATCCCTTCTACTGTCTTTGATGATTTAATACCAAAGACGCTATTAACTTGTAGGCCCACTCTTACTGCAAACATTTACTGAAGATACTGGAAATTTTATCCGGTTGTAATTGATTTAACGTGACTCTGAATGGTTGTTTGTTTCATTAACCTTTTATCAAGTGGCTCTAAAAAAGAAAATATTGGCACATCTCCACAACTGCTTAGAGAATCTCTACAGTTTATCACTGTTAACAAATCAGTTTCCAATTTCCTGTGATTCACTAAATACTGACACAAAAATCCTTATACAATTACAGATCTATTCATTTTCAAGGCACAACTGCTTCTTACAAGCACTTTAAAATACCTTTGTGCTTTTTCCTCTTTCCTGTTTATCACACCTATTTTCAGACTCCCCTTTCTATTTCCTCCCACATTTTGCTTTATCTTCCTTTTCACTTACTGGAGAATGACCACTAAATCAAAAACCTCCTCTCCTCCACCTGAAGTATTTTGTGTGACCCAGCAGTATGTCAAGTCCATATTACTTACTACACTAAATACACTTTAGCCCAGAAACTTTTACAGCTCCAACAGCAAAGACTTTATAGTTTCTGACTAATCTGTTGTATGCAATAAAGAAGCTCCAAATAAGGAACCACATCTGAACACACAGCCACTCTGCAGTACTGTATAAATGTAGCTCATCTTGCTATTCCTTTTGGGAAGGTAGTTATTCTGGAGCAAGGCTTTCCTCCATCAAAAAGGACAAAGCAGGTCAGTACAGCAAGGCAAAGTGTGGTACCCACAAGGGTGACAGGGCTATTTCAGCTAACATGTTTTTCTTCACTCCTTTCAGACACTGAGCTGGCTTTCATAATGTTTGTGCCTCTCTCTCATTAAGCACTGTTTTAGGATGATGAAAATCAGTACTTGCTGTGAGACTGCACTACCACAGGGTCCTGAGAAGAGTTCTGGGTATCTAAAATGTCCATATTCCAAGTAGGCACCTGTCCTTTACACCTGTAAATTAGCCATGGGGCACATAATCCTGTTGGAAGGAAGGGTGCAAGTATGGTTTGGAATTTGTCAATCTCCAGTTCATAGTAAGTGGTGAAAAAAAACCAAAACACTCTCTGGTAAGTCAAACATCAGTGAAGTTCCTTATTCACAGAACCAAAGAGTCATAGAATTATTAGGGCTGGAAAAGACCTCTAAGATCATCTAGTCCAACCGTCAACTCATCACCAGCATGCCCACTAACCATGTCCCTCAGTGCCACATTAGAAGTCATATATTAACAATACTGGGAGTAAATCAAATAACAATATGGAAGTAAAGTCTCACATCTGAATCATGAGGATGCCAGGGCTCACAAGATGAGCACTCAGCTGCAGTGAGACAGGAGATACCATACCAGGAGATGGGAAAATACTACACACTGCCTGATGTACACCACGCACAATAACAACCCCTTGTGATCTACTTTTGTTGATGCTACAGATCTTATTGATCACTGGAGAAAATGTATAGATGTGGTGGTTGGCCATAAACCTGGGCCACCCTCAGAAAGGCACTTCTTGGTTCTCTATGGGGGGAAATATAAGGCACAAAGGTGAGATGCTGGTGAAAGAGCAACAGAGCCATCTTGAAAAAACACGTGGGTGTTTCACCATTTCAAAGCATCAGGGGTAGCAAAATGTAGGTCTGATCACTACAGCAGGTATTCCAGAAAAGACTGGCAAACTGTTGGGAATGAGAATCAAGTGTTCTTCAGTGTGATAAAAGCTAGCCATTAGCTCAGTCAGGAGGATCCTTTGGTGTATGATTAAGGGGCAGGAAAGAGGAGGTAAAGCTTTCTAGATTCAAACATGATTCCTGGATAAGAGACACTGGGTAATCTACAGTGAAGAATTAGATTGTTAGAGTATACGATTGGGTGAGGAGCTTTTGGAGAGCACCAATGATGAGGAATAATATTAATACAGTTTAATTGAGAGAGGCAAATAAAGAAATGGCAGTATTAACATTATAACACACACACGCAGGAAAAAAAAAAAAAAAAACTGGATAAACTGTGCTTTTCTTGTCAGTGGAGTCGGAGTATTTAAGTCAGACCTCATCTGATGACAATAACAGAAGGGTGTGTGATCCTTAAGCTCTTAGGTCTGGGGAGGAGATAGACACGGTATGCACAAAGCTACGGCCTCCTCTGGACCTGGTGTGTTTTACAGCAGTGACTTGTGGGGCTGACAAGTTTGTTATTGCTATTCTCCTCTTGTATAAATAGAACACAGTCACACATTCTCCTTCCATCAACTTTGTATGTAGTCAGCTTGTGTAATATGTAACCCAATAGAACCCTGACACTCAGAGACTGATCCTTGTTTATGCTGTATTGTTCGCTCTTTGTCTCAGAACGCTACAATCCAAAATTAAGATATGAGTCTCAAAAATCCATCATAACAGGGTGATAACTTGTATCCAATATTTGATAGTAGGTTTCCATTAAGATATCAAAGCTCAGCAAAAGGTTTCTCGAACTGCGGTGAGCAGGGTAAGCGTTGTCACTCAGAAGATAAATCTGAGCTATCCATATGTAGAGAAGCACTAAAATGAGAACACATGTTGGAGACAGGTAATGAGACAGTATTTTATTGAATTCCACATTTCCACTCAGGATGTGGAAACCACAGGCACAATATTTCCTGCTAGTATTGGAACCACAGATAAGACGCAGATCAGTAATGCCACAGAGTCTTACCCATTGTGATTTACTCTTGCAATACCAGTGCAATTTTATATAAACATAAATATGTACACAAATGTACAAAGTCAGAGTCGTAAGTGGTGAGTCAGACACCGTATTTCATATACATTGGATTTTGTAAAGTATTCTTATGGTCATTATTGCATCTTCTACTATGTTTGCGGGATTGGAACTTCAAAGAAGAGGCTGCCAGAGGAAATTGTAGGAAATGTTTGCATTCCAGTACAATTCCATCATCCAGGGGCCTGTAACAGTGAAAGCACTCTTCAGCGGATGTTGTTTGCAAGGCCAGGTTGAGTCTTTATCCACAACAGCCCTTCACTTCATTTTTTTCCCTTTTTAATTATTGGTTACAGCTCTGTAACCTTGGTTCACACAGCGAATTCCATACATCTGGGCAGACGGCACAACTTGTGGTGCCTCTGCTACAACAACTCGCACCAGCTGGGTACTTCTTTCAGCACTTTGTCCCTCTCTCTGGTGTTCGTCAGCTTTCCAAACATCAGTGAAACCATGCTTTCAATATCCCAATGAGGTTAAGGAGACGTTCTTTATATTTGTATCCAAAGCACAGAGCAACCAGTTCTAATTACCACTAAGGCTTCCTTATTCTATTCTGGCAGGATGTATTTACACTTCCCCAATCAAGGCCTCTTCATGCTTTTGAAAACATCATTAAGGAAGACTAAGTGTGCTTAGTTGAATCTCATCTATATTAAGTGACTTACCAAATTACACAGTCTTCCTTTGTGATGTGCTAGAAACTGAATTCAGGTGTCCCAAGAGAATGAGACTTTTCATCTGCTAGCTACACAAACCAATTCTATTATTTTTTTATTTTATTTTAACTCCTTGGAGGTTTTTTTTTCCGTGTAAATTCGAACAGTAACATCCACGTATTTCCGTGTTCACCAAATGCAAATTATATATCTCAGAACTATGGTCATAATCCTTGAAAACAAATTTCAATTTGCACCATTGGAGTGCATTTACGTTTTCATATTCTGTTCATTGTAACCAGAAGACACTGCATTACAATTCATACCTAATACACTACAGCACCTCCCATATGAATTATATGGGAGAATTTGTTTTTTGTTACCATAAATAGTTTGCTTTTGTTTTCCCCCTTTCATTTGTATTTTAAAAATGCGAGTTCTAGATTCCAAGTATAATTCTTCCAGTAGTATTAGAACCCTAATGCTAAACCCTGTGTTATACATATTAATTTGCTTTGGGGAGCATTGCTATGGTGATTAACTGACTTTGGTATGAATTTTACCTTAAGTGCTACTTGAAAGCTAGGCAAAGCATTAGATACCACCAGCCATTAGGAAGCTTCCCCAGTTTCTACTGCTCACATATCAAAGTGACTTCCATGGGGGAAAGGTTGCCAAGCCCAATTAAACTAACATCTCCCCTTTCAATATGGTGACATTTTAGTTAGATTTGTTAGAACTTGTATTAAAAAAAAAAAAAATGCTGCATCTTGGGAAGCTCACCTAATTCATACAATGACAGGTTAACAAGATTTTATAACACTCTAATTTCTGTTCCATATGCTACCCTTTTCCTAATGAATCTGATAACTTTTTCTGGTGCAGTGTATGTGCAACATCTGTCTGGATGTAAAATTATTGCAACCACTTTTGCAAAGGTGAAATCAGTTCCCTTGAGACTGGTGACAGGGTTATTAGCAATGGCTGGATACAAGTAGTGATGGCTGTAGAAGAAAAGATCTGCTGCTCTGGGTGAAACAATGATTTTACTTTGGTCTGAGACAAAAGGAGTGAGAAACAGGAGCTGCTCTCTTGAGGCAGAATAGCTTCAGCATCATATCTCTCACTCTGAGGATAATCCAACTCTTGAGCTTAGCAGGATCTGAAGGTCGGAATGCCCCACAGCTCTCAGAGATTAACCGGTGTGTTTGTTTTCCTCATGATGAAAGTTTCCAGATGATTTTCTTGCCCTGAGGTTTGTTCTTGCAAGGTAGCTCCTATTAAAATCCTAATGCAGCTTTTTGCCTTATAAAATTTAAAAATGTGATGTCATAATACTCAACCTCCTGCACAATGAAACAGCATACTTCTGCCTACCCCGTGCACTCCCATGCTTGAGAAAAGGTCAGATTTCTACTGTTTGCAGCCCTCTTATATGCTAATGCGTAAGATCTCTGCCCTTGTTTTTCTCGATTCACAGATTGCATAAAGGGAAAGATAAAAGACAAGCAGCATATAAAATTTAGAGGCATTAGCAGAAATGTGACACTGACCCTACTCAAAAGAAGGGTTTCAAATTTAAACACTGACCCTACTCAAAAGAAGGGTTTCAAATTTAAACAAGTAATTTAGAATACATACCTACCTATAACAGGAAAGAACTAGACAAATTTGAAAAGAAGAGATTGTGGGAATTTTTATTTAGAGGAGGGAAGTCTCATCTAAAGAAGGACTACTTGAACTGTGTTGAGATGAAAGCTTTAGTAATATATTTTCCTACTGTGGTTGCCACCTTTCAGCTGACTGGGCTCTGTTCCACAGTGGCAAGTCCCAGGTGTACACACTGACTGTGTAGTTGACACAAATTAATGAGTTTTGATGATAAAATGTGACTTATGCCTGTGAAAGAATAGAAAATGATATCTCCAGAAGGATACAAGGAAACTTTTATTCTTCATGGACTTTTACATGAACTCATTATAGAAGTCAGAAGTAACATTAGACTGCTGTGAACATCAGCTTCCTATTCAGTGTTCCAGCTGCCAGTATGAGACTGAAGTGACTCGGTGCTAGCGAAACTATCATTCCTTGCTATTGAGCTAAGCACAAAGGCTGCCAAGAACTACTGCATTATCTGTTTTCTGTTATCTTGCTCTACATTTCATACAAATAATTTGGTCAGAGTTCTAAAAATGCCCTGTGTTTTTGAGAGAAGCAGACCTGAATTCTGACTTCTAGCTCAAACTTTGATAGTTATGTTGTGTTACTTATTTTTTGGTGGCTTCTCCTCCCCCTCTCCCCCTCTCCGGTTTTGTAGTCATTTGGGGTTTTTTGTTTGTTTGTTGAGGACGGCAGAGAGAGCAAAAAGGATCCCAGGTAGTTTTTACCAAGCTCAGCTTCTCGGTCCGACTCACCACGTGGCAGCAAAAGCAATTGCACCACTTCAAAAGACAGGGTGATACAAACAAGCAGGCAGTGAGCAAGGGGAGGGAGGGCACGGCTGCTCCTCCTGGCAGAAGCGATGGCTTAAAGGGATCGTTCAACTATGACCTTTTATTTCAGACATGGAAGTCTCCCAGTTAAAGTCTGATTCATCATGAGCAAGAGCCTGCCTGTGACTTTGTACCTCTCTGTAGATTGATATTAATGCTTACATGAATGTAAAATTAATGCTTACATGAATGTAAAAAAAAAAAAAAAAGTAAAAAAATGCCACTGGGCAGAAACGTAAGCAGCCCGTGTTCACCACAGTGACGTATGCATGTGAATGCATTTGTGTATACACAAACACACACACTTTTAATAACCAGCACTCTTGCCATTCCCCCCTCCCATCATGAATAAATTAATATTTTTAAAAAGCAATTAATATTGAAAGAATGTTAACAGTTACCCAAGATGGAAGAAAACCCCTGATCTTTAAAAACCTATAAATGCTTTGGGACACTGGAGGCTGTCGAGAATGAAGTCTCAGACACTGCTCTGAAAAACCTGCCTTAGAGGTGTGACACCATACCCATCTTTGGCTGCTTGTCTCATGTTTCAAGGATTCTACCGTGTCAGCCAAAGCATCTGATGTTGCGGAAGGATGGGTGCTTATTACAGTGCTTAACATTTTAAGAGAAGTGTGTAAGAGAGCATACATTTCTGGACTTCAGTATATTATTGGAACAGGCTGCCCGGGGAGGTAGTGGAGTCCATTCCTAGAGGCACTGAAGAAGTGTTCAGATGTGGCACTGAGAAACATAAGTTAGTGAGCATATTGGTGACATGTTAGTAGTTGGACTAGATGATCCAAGAGGGTTGATCCTAGAGGCCACATGAGTACTTAATGAGGTTTAGCAAAGCCAACTGCAAGATGTTGCACTTGGGCTGAAGGAATCTCAGATAAGAGCACAGACTGGGACATTCACTCATTGAGAGTAGCTCTGCAGAGAAGGTCTTGTGGGTCCTGAGGGACAAAAAGCTGGACATGAGTTTCCCTCTATTCCGCTCTCATCATGCTCCACTTGGTCTGAGGCCCCCAATACAAGAAAGTTGTCGAGCTTTTGGAGTGGATCCAGAGGGAGACCATGAAGACAATCAGAGGGCTGGAGCATTGCTTCTGTGAAGACAGGCAGAGGAAGCTGAGCTTGTTCAGCTTAGAGAAGAAAAGGCTCCAACGAGACCTCATCAAGGCTTTCCAGTACTTGAAGGGAGCTTATGAGCAAGAGTTACTTTTTACACAGTCTGATAAAGATAGGACAAGAGGGAATAGCTTTAAACCAAAAGAGAAAAGATTTAGGTTAGATGTTAGGAGAAAATTCTTTACCCAAAGGGCTGTGAGGTGCTGGCACAGCTGCCCAGAGAAGCTGTGGTGCCCCATCCCTGGAGGCGCTCAAGGCCAGGTTGGATGGGGCCCTGGGCAGCTGAGCTGGTGGGGGACTGCCCTGCCCATGGCAGGGGTTGGGGCTGGGTGGGCTTTGAAATCTCCTCCACCCTAAGCCATTCTGTGATTCTACCTTGATGGTAGAACCTTAGTGATTCTATGATAGGTTGAAGTCAGCAGTTTGTGCACTAGCTAACAGCTGAGCATAAAAAAGAGTGAAATAATTGCTCCTCTCAGAACCTGTGGGGCGTTTGAGAGCTCCATCTCCTGCCCCTCAGCCTGCACAGGTATGACTTTCCTGCTCGGGGCAGTTCTTACTCACGCAGCCCAACCACCACTTAAGCGGCACTGCTTTAAAAACAAATTCCTGCATCTTAATGTAGCTTTTCCCTCTTTGCCTAATGACACTACACAGAATCGCGTCTCCCTTCCTTTCCTCCCTCGCCTCCAGCTACTCCCTCCGCTTACACAAACAAACTTTCAGTCTCCCCCCTGCTTCCAATTCATTTTCCTGAGCAGTGCCAGCCCTCGGCTGGGCTTTCCGACAGCCGTGTAACTCGCGGCTCGCTTTAACCGCACCAAGCAACGGTACCAGAGAAGGCAAAACCCGCTCAGGTGCTGCCACAGAGACGGCTGCACGGCGCTGAGCAAAGCCGAGCAGTGAGGTGCAGACGGCCCTCCTGCTCTCTCAGCTGCCCGACGGGACCCCCGACGCCTTCCGCCCCCCTCGCAGCCCAGCGACCGGGGGGCACCGACACTCCCGCCTCGCAGCCGCGCGCAGGCGCCGTTGAGCGGGCAGGTAAGTGCCGGGCGCCATGTTGTGAGCGGAAGCCGTGTCCGAGCGGCGGGCCGGTGGGAGGGCGGAAGCGCGGCCCCGCCTGGCAGCGGGAAGGGGGCGGGAGGAGGGACGGCGGCAGCGGGCAGCAGTCGCCGCCGGAGCGGCCGCCGTCGTTCTTAGCCGGTCGGGCTGTCCCGCGATTCCCCCGAGGGCTCGTCGTCTGCCTCGCCGCTCCCGCCCCGCCGCCGGGGGAGCGAGAAAGCGGAGCGCGGAGTTGCGGGAGCCGGGCGGGGAAGATGCCCCTGGCGCAGCTGGCGGACCCTTGGCAGAAGATGGCTGTGGAGAGCGCGGCCGAGAGCAGCACGGAGGTACGGGCCGGGGGGGAGGCGGCGGCGGGGAAGTCGAGCTCCGAGCCGCGGGTCCCCGTGGGGTGGGGTGAGTTAAGGGCGGTCGGGGCGAGGGGTGTCGGGGGAGAGTTGTGTAAGGCGAAGGCGGACGGAACCCCGCTGCCGCCGCCGTCGCTCTCAGTTTTCTCCCCGAGGGCGCTCGGGGCGGGCAGCAGAGCCTGCGGCGGCAGCGTGTCCCCGCGGGGCCCTCCCTCGCTCCTTCTCTCTCCCTCTGGGGCGGCCCCTGCGCGCCGCTTCCTGCCGGGGCACTGACTCACGACCGCGGCCGGCCGGGCTCCCCCGCGCCGGGGCTCGGGGCGTGTAGCACGGAACCGGCCCGCGCCTCCCCTTCCGCCCCCTGCCTTCCCCGGGAGGGAGTAACCTGCGGCCGAGCCGGGCGCTTTGTTCCGGAGCGGTGTCTGGTTACTGTCACGGAGAGTTTCCCTTCCCTGGGCGGCCCCGCCGTCTCCGCGCGGCCTGCCCTCGCTCACCTCGCCCCGTGCCCTCGAGGCTAAGGGCAGCCCCGCCGGTTGCCGCTGCCCCCCGTCCGGACGGGACGCGGTCGCGTCCGCAGTTTCGCAAGCGTTTGGGAAACCTCACGGCCGTCATAAGGCGGCGTTGGTGGGGAACATCCCCGAGCCGCAGCGCCGTGCGGCTTCCTGCCGCTGGTAGCGGTGAGGTGTCCTGCTCTTGGACACGCGAGGTTGCTTTCCTCAGCCGTACTGATGCCTTAATTCACCCGCATCTAAAGGCACGGATGCCTTCGGTTATTTTCTTTTTTTTTTTCCTCTACATTTTGGAGGAGCTTTGGGTTTGGATCTCAAACAGTACGCTTACCCAGTCAGTTAGTGCTTGCTCCGTGCCTCCTTAGTAGTTCACAGTGCGACCTGATTTCATCTGAAAAGAAGCGGCTTCCTCTGACAGCGCAGCTTCTGCCTGAATCTGCTCCAGCTGATATGCAGCCAGTCTACTTCAGACAGTGCTGATCTTGAACGGTATGGACTCTGGCCAACCCAGAGCTGTTACACGCAAGGTTAGGATGTATTCCGTAGGTGAGCAGAGCAGAGAGAGACACTACTGTAAAGTTCTTGCAGCATCAGAAGCATTTGTTGTTTTGATGCGTGTATTCCTGCTGCTTAAAGTGACTGCATCTCAGAGGGTCAGAAGGACCTGCAGTTCTCATGTGACAGCAATCTTTTAAGTTCTTGCTGGTTGCTGTCAATTCCATCGCTGAGTTCTGAAGCGGTGATCTTACATGATTTTATTTTTATTTTTTTAAATGTAGAGTACCTGCAATGGCAGTGTAATGTTTGAAGGGAAGATATTAGGAGAGATTTTTCTGAAGGACCGTTTTGTACTTAGACTTATGATTTAAAGAAAAGGTCCTAACTGTTACTTTAGACTTCCATTCTCACCATATGTCCTCAGTGTAGCTTGAATAGTAGTAGGGCATATATGCTAGAAAGATAGCGAAGTAGATTGCTTTATTTGAAACGTGTGTATGTGCATGATTGGTTATACTTTGCTACTTGCTTATGTTAGTGTACTTCGGATAGGAGTTGTTTTTAAACTGCTGCCGTAAACTTCTTGAAAAAAGTATTTTACCTCTTTAAAAAAAAAAAAAGCACTTTAACTACTGTAAACACATGCCAGTATTTCATAGGACACCTTGAAATTCCCTAGGATTACTAACAAAGCATGGAGCAGTAACTGGTCAGGTGCGCACCTTAAAACCCTACTTGAGAAGAAACACTCGGTTCTAGAAAATGACCAGACTCCTCCTATAAAACTGGTTCAGATGAATAGGCTTAGAAAGATCACTTACTTGAAATGAGTTTTTTAAGAGGAGATGTTTCAGTGAAAATGGATGTTTGTCAAATGCATAAACAAATGACCTAAATACGTAACTTGCAATTTACATGTGTTGTGTTTATCCATAACATAGCAGTCTCCTAATTACAGACCCTATCCTGCAAGAGTATCTTTGGGCATAAACGTTTTCTACGTCCTCCTGAAACCTCACTGTGATTTCGGTCACAGTATAATAGCAGCAATGTCTTTGGCTGTAATAGTGAGGTAGAGACTTTCTGCTAACATCTCAGATTTGCCCATGCAATCCTTGTAACGCTGTTATCCACTCAGAGTTAAGAATTATTGAGCTTTAAATGTGGCTCAAACACTCTTATCTCTCTAGGTTTAATACTGGATTATTATTTTATTCATTTCTGGTAGAGTCCCATATTCAGCTTTACACTTCTGCCAATGAGGGCATGATTTGCTGTGGTAGGTGAGCAAATTCAGTAGGAGGAGTGCAATACCTTTAGTACTAATTTGAAACATAGCGTAGTTAACCATCAACAGCTGCTGTAACTTATGTGTGTACAGGACAGCAGATCTGTACAACATGATCCTTTTTAAGAAATAAAGCATATTTTTTATTTTTTTTTTTTAGAAAAGATACGTACTTGTTGTTTTGAGAGAGCAGTTGCAGAGTAGAAGTTCTTACAATTACAACAGTTTGGTAATCTACATTGCTGCATTTTCAATGGTAAACTTGTTGGACAAAGTACTTAAAAGATAAGACATTTAATGGTGCATCTTTTGTTGTTTCTAAATGTTTCTGTTTCAAGTTAGAACAACTTGAAAGCTTATGGAACTACACTGGGTTTGACTCAAGATCTATAACAAATATAGGTTTATTTTTCATAGTGAAAATGTGCCCGTTATTTTAAGCCATCTGCTTTCAAGCAAATTAAGTATTGATTTGAATTTGTATCTGGATGCCTGAATAACTACGCTGATCCTCTGATCTGTACTCCCAACTATGCATATTAATGTTGATTGGAGCAGAATGCATACAATTATGGCAGCCAAGTTCTGGACACTAGTATGTCGAAAGAGCTGGCTATAAGGAGAGATTGTTTGCTAGGCATCCAGGGAAGCATTCGTGCCATCTATCTTTAGATGTTTTAATTTAGGTGCTCTAAATTGGCTGTGGAGAAAGTTCAGGTTTTTCCGCTGCCCTTGATAGGGGATTTATCACCACCTATTTAGGTACCTAAATAGATAGTGTGAATTCCCTCTCTTGAATTCCTTGTTCTGTCTTCTCTATCCAGAATCATATGAACCTCACATAAAACAACGGATGCTAGCATTTGACAGTCATGTGGATTCTCAAAAGAACCCTGCACAATGTAATTTGGGGGTTTGTAATTCAATACTTATGTCAGTGTGACATTCTTCAGTCAGTGTATATTTCTGGCATGAAATCTGAAGTCATCAGGTTTCTTGCCACCTGAAGCCAAGAGGTGCTGGTTGCCATCACCTCTGTACACTCTACTGATTAGTGTAATCAGTGTTAGACCTGTGTTCCACAGTAACAAAGCTGGATTTATAGTAACTTAGCTGGAATGCTGAAGGAGAATCACCTAAATGGGCTGTTTTGTACAGATTTCAAAGACTATTCATCACCTCTCCATTATAGCTAGAATTCTCAGCAATGCCTCTGCAGTACTCAGCTATCACTTGGATGAATATCTGTGATCAGTACGGTGTATTCTGAAGTTTGGGTGGTTTTTGTTCAGTTTTGTCAAATGGAATGTTATAAGTGGCTATGGGCACTGTAACTCTCAGCTAAAGTAGTAATATGCCCTGTATTCAGCAAACTTCTGTGATAGAGAGACAGCAGGTGTTTGTATATTTGTGTGTGTGTATAAATATATATATATATATATATATATATATATATATATATAGGTTGAAGGTTAAAAAACAGGAATGTGTGTGTATATATGTAAATATTGACTTGAAAAGCATACCCTCTGCATGCAGAATGTTTTAAGTGTTGTTGTTATGTTGTTTTTTTTTTACTTGTTTGTTTTTTTTTTTAGCCTTTCAGATTCTCAGTGGTATGGTTTTACCTGCAGAGTATTTTTCAGTTTAACAACTTCTTACTGAGTGTGACATGCTGCTGATTCCTTGCTGTTGGTGGCTAGATGAAGGCAGGTGCTTTGCTCGGCTTGCCTCAGCACCTTCATGCAGCAATGTGTGTGCTCTTTGGTTGTTGGTTCCCTCATGCAAGATCTGAGTTTGACTTCTTGAGCTGTTCCATCAGTTTTCTGATGATATTGGAAGTTCTTCAAGTTGTTTTGTTCATTACAGTGTCTGTAGTATTTCTTACCACAGCTAGTCTCTAGCACACAGTAGATGTAAGCTGACAGATGTGTTTAAAGGAATGTCTGCTCTCTTTGAGTTGATTGTGATCTGTCATAGACTAATTGTAGTTGTTTTCCATTTGAAGTGCTTGACTTAGATTCACAGTGAGACACAGACTAAGGTGGGTGTTTAGTTATTTCTGTATATCAAAAGCAGGAGCTCCAATATAGACTGATTTTGTTTTTCTACTGTAATTCATAGCAGTGTTCTAATAGTAAAACCTTTATGCGGTTCTTCAGGCAACAGTAAAGCCTTGAGCAGTTTGTTTCAGTCCTGGTGACTTCAGAGGGGGAATAACTTTATTAGTAAAACTGAAGAAATTAGAATCTCTTCAGGGAATTTTTTAGTTCAGACACGCTACAGTGGTTAATTATTGTAAGCGCTGTGCTATCTACTTGCATGCATGATATTATGGTACTTACTCTCTCCTTATTCTCTGGAATAAAATAAAATGCCTCACCCATTGGAAACAGAAGGGGAAAACAGTTCTGTTTAACAGATGGGCAATTAATGTTCAGCATCTTAGTGGCTCCATCTAGCATAATGCATGGGATCTGTTCTGGGTCTGGGAGATGAACACTGATTTCCAGGGGCTTACTCCAGTGGCTTAACCACAAAGTTACTGCTCCCTCATTCTTATCAGTAACACTTACCATATGCTTGCTTTGATGCAAGGAACCCCCTGTGGTATTCCTAAGCTCCACTGAACTGTTTTTGGAGGAAATGTTCTTTTTCTTTTTTTTTTTTTTTTTAATCCTTTGAGTGAAATGAATGGATTGTGTAAAAATTAGTGTGTCTCCTTAAAGGTGTTGTTATCTTTTCTCACAAAAGTGTGAAGATTCCAGGTCTATTATTAACTTTTAATTTCAGCCATTAATTTGTTGGAACAGTTTGTTTACTGTACACAGAAGATGTGAAAAAATGGTATTTCATTGTGATTTAAATGTCCAGCTAATCGTAGCTTTGAAAAATGCTTCTCTTTTTACTTCTTAAAGCCAAACTACATTGTTCTGAAGGCTCAAAAGTTGGTGGTTTCTTGGTATAATTAGATGTATTTTTTCTTACATCACAAGATTGCCAAAATTAATTACTGTTAGACCTTAAACATGCATGTCAGTATATTTATTTTTTTACTTAATGAGGAATCTTCCACATCAGCCAACATGTGTCCCATGGTCATCTTGGAAATCCGATGTTTCAGGAGATAGAAAAATTGATCTCTAGAGGTCCCTTCCAACCCCCGCTATTCTACGATTATATGAATAGATTCCACTAAAAAGATAAAATGAGATATGGAACAACTTTACTATTTCCTGAAACTGCTAAAGCGGGTCACACAGGAAGGCATCTAGATGAGTCTTGAATATCTCCAAAGAAGGAGCCTTTACAACCTCTCTAGGCAGCTTGTTCCAGGGCTTTGTCAACCTCACAGTAAGGAAGTTTTTCTGCGTATTTGTGTGCAACTTACTATGTTCCAGTTTTTGGCCATTACTCCCTGTCCTACACACCACTGCAGAGTCTGGCCTCATCTATTTCCCTACCATAGTTTAAATATTTATAAACATTGAGTTTGAGTCCTCTCTCAGTCTTCTCTTCCATAGGCTGAATAGACACAGGTCTTTCAGACTTTCCTTGTACTTGCTTCAGGCCCTTTATCATCTTTGTTGCTCTCCACTGGACTCTTTCTGGGAGATCCTTGTCTTTACTGAGTCACAGAACTGTAGGGGCTGGAAGGGACCTCTAGAGATTGAGTCCAACCCTCCTGCAAAGCAGGCTCTCTAGGCCAGGATACAAAGGTAGGTGTTCAGACAAGTTTTGAATATCTCCAGAGAAGGAGACTCCACAGCCTCCCTGGGCAGCCTGTTCCAAGTGCTCTGTCACCCTTACTGTGAAGAAGTTCTTATGCACATCTGTGTGGAACTTCCTATGCTTCAGTTTGTGGCTGTTTCCCCTTGTCCTATCGCCACCCGCTGCCACCTAGAAAAAAGTCCGGCCCTGTCCCTTTGCCTCTTGCATCTTACATATTTATAGATGTTTTTTGAACAGGGGAGCGCAGAACTGGACACAGCACTCCAGATGCCGCTTCACCAGGGCGGAATAGAGGGGAAGCATCACATCCCTCAACCTGCTGCCCACTCTCATTTTAATTCAGCCCAGCATACTGATGGCTTTCTTGGCCATAAGGGCACACTGCTGGTTTGCAGCCAACCTGTTGTCCACCAGAACACCTAGGTACTTCTCTGTAGAGTTCCTTTGCATGTGTAGGACTCTGCACTTCCCTTGTTGAACCTCATCAGGTTTCTTTCTGCCGAACTCTCCAGTCTGTCTGGATCCTGGTGAATGACAGCATAGCCGACTGGCATGTCAGCCACTCCTCTCAGCTTCATATCATCAGCAAAATTACTGAGGGTGGATTCCATCCCATCTTTTAGGGAACACCACTAGTTACGGGCCTCCAAGTAGACTCTGTGCCACTAATCACAACATTCTGAGCTTTGACAATCAGCCAGTTCTTAACCCACTTCACTGTCCACTTATCTGTCCTGTACTTTCTAAGCTTCATTACAAAGATGCTGTGGAAGGCAGTGTCAGACAGCTTGCTGAAGTCAAGGTATGCAACGTCTACTACTCTCCCCCCATCTACTCAGGCAGCAGTGACATCGTAGAAAACTACCAGGTTGGTCAAGCAGAATTTCCCCTTGGTGAATTTGTGCTGACTACTCCTGATAACCTCCTTCTCTTCCAATTGCTTGGAGATGGCATCCAGAACAAGTTATTCCACTGAATGCTTGAGTGGCTAAATGACAAAATGAGTAAAAATAGGTAATGCTTTAGTTGACATCAATATTAAATGTCAACCTCTATTTCTTATCCTGAGAAGAGATTATAAGAGACTAGCTCATATGATCTGCATTGTAAGGAATGAGAGCAGGCAGCTTTGTTGCTCATGGGGTGCGGACCTGGTGCTGCTCCCCCTTTAGAAGGAGCCCTGGCAGGCATGGGATGTTCAGTGGGCTTGGGTCTGCAGCAGGCAGTGAAGTGAAGCATCCCCACCTTCTCATGTGAGTACAGTCTTGGTAAGGAGACTTGGATACTGTCAGATGCTAGGATCACTGTTAGGAGAACGTGTGCAGTGGAGAAGGAATTCCTTTTCCCATGTGTGGCAATGGACTGGATATATTGAACAAAGTGATTTCTCCATGCTTATTTCTATCTGTAGCAATTGAACAGATAGATGTTGTATATTTTACTAAGGTTACTGAGCTTATGTATTAAGGGCAGTACTTTGCTACTCCTGTAGGTAAGGAACTAAATAAAATTCTTCAAAGCAACTGAATGTATATGGTTTCAAGCTTTTTTTTTTTTTTTTTTACCTATAGAAAAATAGCTGGCCTGGACAAAAATTCTATGATGCTATATGTTTGATGTTTCAAACAATGCCATGGTACTTGTACTGCCTGAAGCCAAGATAATTCAGCAGATTAAACTCACAGATAGCTGGAGGCTGTTCTTTGTGGTGGTGGTGTTGTTTTCTGACCTTTCTTGACACAAGGCTGGTGAAGTGCCAGTGCCAAAGACAGTGGAACAGTGGAGGAAGGAGGACTGCTTTTCTGTGGCAATTAGGCTGTGGTGGTGTAAAACTGTACTCTTGTGTTGTACTAGATGAGAAGAAGGTGGCACTGGAAAGTAGATTGACTTGGAGTTACAGTTGTCCTGGTATCATAGCATGAGGAGGCTTCACTTTGTATGTTCATAATAATCTGTATGCTGCTGGCATATATCTGAGCTTGCCTGTCTACAGAAAGGCAAGTTTTGATGTCCTGCATCTTTTAAAAATATGATGCCTTAGTCACTACATCTTAGAAGGAGCTAAATGAAATTAGTTGAACTGCAAGTAGGAGTTTTCTAGAAATGAATTCATGTAGCTTTTAGGTTCTGTCTGATGTTTTTTTCCCTGAAAATTAAAGGTTCTCATACTCATTTGTGCTGTCTCTGAATATATTCTAAGAGATAACAGATAAAGAAAGTCTAAGATGATAGCCCACTTCTGCTACTTGCATATGATAAGCCTTAATCAGGTTAGGATTTAGGTAAGTGCTTTGGATATGTGTGGCTTCATAGCTGCGGAGTTAGGACATAAGTCATTAATTCAGATCCTATTAAAGCCTTATATTTTAGCTGGGCATTGGAATAGCTTGTGAAAACTCCATTACTGAAGATTTAGAAGGAGATAAATGTCTGGAGTGACATTGTAGGAATTGCTGATAGTTCCTTGGGATAAGTTGGATGACCTTTCAAGGGGACCTTAGTCTTTTTTCAACTATTTTTCTGCAGACCTATGATTTTTTTTTTTTTTCCTCAGAATAGCTCACTACTGCTTATAATAGCAAATTTAAGCATGTATAAGCCAAAAGCTTTTACTGTTTATAGTTCCAGACCGTGCTGCCTTTTACTAACATCAAATTTGTTAGGAATCTTTCCCTAGGAATACTCTATTCTGTGCTGCTATGTAACAAGCCAGAAGCATTGATAAAGCTTTATTCAATTCAAAGATTGCAGGGTTCTCTAACTGTATCAGTTCCTTGGAGTCCTTGAGATGTGCTGGAGTAAAGTGCTTGGATCTACGTATTGTCAATGTTTTTTTTTTTTTTGTCTAAATAATAAGTAATGAGGAAAGTTCTTGTATTTCTTGAAATCTTTATTTTTTTGTAGCCTAAACATCCTTTTCAAAACGTTTAAAGGAAATAAAAGGGTTTTATTAAATTCTGTAACTGTTTGAAAAAATGTTGGGTAATTGAAAGTTTTGTTAGGAGAAAACTAGGAATTACCTTGGAGAAACTTCAGACGTTCAGGTAATTTGTTTAAAGTATCATTCCAAAGCATAGCGAACAATCGCCTACGTTAGTCATTGGCCATTTGTAAATTCTAAATGCTAATTTTTATATGGTGTGTTTCAGACCTTTTATTTTATCTGCTTATTTATGTAATCAGAATGTCAGTCTGCACTGATAAAGAGTTCATAACTCATGATTTGTCCACTTGTAAACTCTGAATACAACACTTTTTATTGTATTTTAACTAGTGGGTGTAGTTCTGCTTAAAGGCACCAGTAACATGGAAAATTCAGTAGTTGTACAACATGCTGGACTCCATTAATAGTATGAAACCTGGTTACTGTCTTTTATGCTTGGACCCAGTATATATCAGTAGGGTACGTTAAGATTAATCGAAAAATTGTATCAAAAGCTAGAGTTGCTATCACTTTCGTTTTTAAAGCAACTGACAACTATACTTGGAAAGAAGGAGTTTAAATACTTGGCTGTGAGGCTTCTTAAATATCCAGAAATAATCTAGGAACAGTCTAAACACAAAGCAAAGATGTTTGAGGGAGGCAGGAGGCATATGGTAGCGTGCAGTGTTCAGGAAGCTTCATGGTCAAACTTGCTTCCTTTGGAAAAAAATGAAGTGTGTTAAAACTGCATGAAAGAACACCAGTTCAACAAAGTACATCTGTATTAGCAGGACTTTGATCTTTGCTTTGCAAAGGCAATGTGAGGCTGAAGATATTAAAATAAATCTAAAAACATCAAGTGAATGCTATCTGTCTCAATATTGATGAAGCTAAGAAGAAAAATAGGAAAAAAATGAGTGTTACAGGATACGAATATGACTTAATATTTCAATTAATGATTTAGACACACATAAATAACTGGGTAGGGGCAAGGATCAGTGCTTGATATTATTATTATTATTAACATATTCTGCACCAAGTTGCTATTACAGATGCTGCGTCAGATATTCTGCATACAAGATTACAGCTAGATCAGTGCTGGTCAGTTCAGTGTGCTGGGTTTATTGTGTGAGTGCAGAAGGCTGTACCATTTTTGACAGACTTCTGAGGTGAATTTGATCTGTTGCAGCAGATGCTGAAAAACCATAATTTGAAAAAAGAAAGTAACATGAAGACTATGGATCAATACATAGTTGTAGTGCAGAGTGCAGGATATCCTCTGCTTCACAAAAAGGGTTTAATTGATTGTTATGTCACAGGTTCTAGGAACTCTTACAGCTGATGCAGATTCTGATATTTGTCTGCTTTTAGCTTGAACAAGGAATCTACAGGATCCCTTTTGTCTTCCTTCTCACGTGCCTTTAGTAAAATTACTCAAAGCTAACTGTCTTTAAGTGTTCATTTTTTACCAACTTAGTGAAATATGACAGTGGCTTTTTGGGAGTTTAGTTTGTTGCTAACAACACAGCTGCCACTGTAAATCGGAGAAGGAAATGGGATTTTGAGTGGCTTTACCTCTATAAGGGACACGCGTCCTCATTTCTTGCTGATTTGATTGCTGATGTGTTTAGGGGGTAAGTATGAGCTGTCTGTAGATGCTCTTTGTTGTTTTTTCTTACAGTTCTCTTGTGCTGTCACCTGAAATGCTTGGTGCTCACTGTTTTTGCAGTCCTAGCACTGGATTTAACCACATCTTTGATCCATTCTGCTTGCTTGACATTCCTACAAGATCCCAACTGAAAAATAATCGAGGTCTTTGAATTAGACCAATCTGCACATGTAGAAGATGCATTTAGCCTTCTCTTAGTCTGTATTCATCAGATAATTATATATGGTCACAGTGTGTTACTTCACTGAAACATGTCCTTGGTTCTAGTTAAATACTAGAGCAAATCTAGCCTAACAAAAGGTCTAGATCACTTCTTAAGCATTCTGCAGCCTTATTTGCTCTACAGGGGTTTCAATGTTGTCATTTTCATTGTGAATTTTTTGGCTTTACACTTAAACTTATAGGACATGTGGTCCACTTTGCAGACTTTCTGGATACACGACTGCTTTCTATTTAATGGCATCTCATACCAACAAACCATAAATCATACATACATATTCTTCTTTGCCTTACGTGGCTTCCACTGTTCTGAGCAGAACTGGTTCTGCCATGCGGTGATTCCTTTAACATAATCATTGCATGGGTAGACCTGTTTAAAAAGATCTTGCTAATCCAGTGTCCTGGCTCAGATACAGTTGCATGGCAAACATGTTGATTTCTTGAGTTTGTTCATTGTTCCAGTACATGTGCTTGGAGTCTGTTTCTTGAATTCAAATGAAAGCAATGGAGGATTACACAGGAAAACCAGATTGTTTAAAAAAAAAAAAAAAAAGCTGCTCATTTGTGATGCAGAAATTTGCTGTGTTTTGTTTGGTTGTTCTTTTTGTTTTTCTAGTAGAATAATGTTAAAGTCAATGAGGTTAAAGACTGGATGTTAAAGATTGGGGCCTTCTTAAAAGGAAAATTTGATCTCAGTTCTTTTCAAAGTGAAGTTTCTGGAACTGTTTCATTTTCAGTGGCATTATAGTTGTCTTTAAGTAGTAGAAGTGGGATCTCAAGGTTTATTTTTTTGGTAAATTCTTCTTAATCTGCCTTTATTATTCTTCAGCATAATTAATGTTGTAGCAGGAATCACTTTCTGAAAATCTGCATGTGGAGTCAGTTTAGAGCACGTGGCTTTGATACATGAATTGCCCTGTTTTAGGCCCCAGAGTTTAGCCATCATTAGCTGTCAGGATGTTTCAGACTCCTCCTTTCAGGCTGAAGTCAATTGTCTTACTTGTTCTGATGGTTTTTCTGCTGATTTTTTTTCCTATTGACGAGATATTTTAGAAGCTATCTTGTGGCATGAACAGAGGACAGAGATGTGTAGTTAAATTGTCATTTGATTAAACGTACATCATAGATTTGAGAGAAGGGAAATTGTGACTTGTAGCCTTGATAGAGATGGTATATGGAAAAACAATATAAACAATTATCTTTCCTTGTAAGCAAGCTTCATTAAAAACACTAATTTCTTAACTCAGCTGAGCTGGTATTTTTATGGTCTTCTATGTGATAATTTAAATTGTTGTGTATTTTAAGGAAGAATAGTACAATATCTGCTGTCTGTACTCTCAGTAAAAGATGCCAGCTGCAGTGAGGGAAGGTGAGGCTTTTTGGAACATCATCAAATAACTCTTAGCTGTACAATTAGAAGGTGCAATGCTGACAGCCCTTAACTGAGACATCTTATAAAAATTATATTCACCTCTAGTAGCCTAGCTGGTTTCTTATTAGTCCTTCTGTAGAGAAACATGCCTTCTAACCAGAAGTCTCCAGTGTTTCTCTGAGGTCTGTTAACATGAGAAAATGGCAATGTTATCCTGTGTCACAACTCTGCACTGCAAACAGAGTCAGTAGCTGAGGCCTTCCCTCTGCCTGTGTTTTAAGGGGCTGGTGGGGGAGACCAGAGTCATACTTGGATGATGCATAGTTCTCATAATCTAGCCTTATCCATTAGTATCTTATATCAAAAATGAAGAGGGGAAAACTTGGTAGGGAGCTTGCAATCATCTGAGATTAAACATTCGGTTTGGCATAACTGAAAATTTGAATTTGTAAGTTGTTAGAACTTAATCTGTATTTTCATAGAAAAGAGTCATCTTGGTTGCAGAGAATGCAAGGAAGGTTCCACCCAACAAGTCTGCTGAGAAACGGAATGGTGGGAAGGAACTTGTAGGAAAAAGCTGAAATCTCTGAACTCTGCCTAGCAGCTTCCTTAACTTTCTGACATCTAGAAAATATCTATCCATATATGCATGTGACTTTATTTTAAGTAAATTAAATTCTGCAAAAATAGATTAATTAGGACGTAGGTTCTCTGGGGAAACAATCCCCTAGTACTACAGGGCACAACCATTTTTGGTAATTTTAAAAAATCTGTTTTGAAAAGAATAATAAGAATCTGTAAAACTTTAAGAGCAAATGAATAATTAAAGCCACAGGTGATACCTCTTACTATTACCTTGGAAGGCATATATTTTTCCTTATTAGCTGCTAATGTATACGTTTGTTGTTTAAGCAAATTCATCTGTTTGGGAAAAATGCCACTTAGATATTCACCAAGTATAGTACCACTGATGGGGAAGAGAAAGCATTTGTTAACCAAGAAGGCATTTAGGTTTTTTTTTTAATTGCGTGACTAAATTTTACATTGAAAGCTTTGTAGGATGGTCCCTAGGAAAGGACCTAAAAAAAAGTGCAACATTGACTATCTAATTAGCCAGCAGCCATAAACATTCATAGTTTTTTAACAATTATATACTGTAGTTATAAACGTTCTTGTAGTAAGGACTTGCTTTCTACACAAGAACTTGGTTTTAAAAAGAGTATTTATGTTTGTTGTTGTGGCTTATTGCTGCACGTTCTTCATCTGATTTAGCTTTTTGCAGAGGTTGTAGTAGTGAAAAATAATGCTCTGTAGTACTAAGACTTAAAATTCGAAGTTGTTTTACAGTTTTCTTATTGTGACTATCATACAGTTTGGTAGTACATAAGGATCAGAGTGAGTGTGGCATCGTGCCTATAGACAAACAGCAGCTTTCTGTACTGGCTTCCAATGATTTTTTTGTTAGGTTGGTTGGCTTATTGTTTTAGAAAAGAACTCTTGATCACGTAGAGGAGCGTGCCATCAAGGCCCATCGGCAATATATTTATTTCTGTAGTTGAATTCAACATCTCTAGTAACTTCCTGTGTCTTTTTTTCTTTTTTTTTAACAGAATGGACAGCAAATTGTGGATGAACCTATGGGAGAAGATGATATCAACCCACAAAATGTGCGTAGATTGTAACAAAGATAGTGCTATATTGTGATACACTGATGCCACACAATCTACTTGCAGGTTGCCGATGATGCCTTTTTGTTCAGCTTTGCATCTCATGTCTAGTAATGTAGAATCCTGATATTTTTCAGAGAATTTTTTTCGTGCTTATTCTTGTCTGATTTGATATCCCACTGTTTGTTCTGATTAATGTTTGTACTTTCTACACTACTTTTAATATGAGTTTTAATATGAGCACAAAGTTTAATATTGTAGAAATTATAATTGGATCAGAGAGTGAAAAGACTTGATAGTAAAATGTGGCTGCTTAGATCATTCCTCAACAGGGGGGGAGGTTGAGCTTTTCTTTCCTTATCACAACGAATCTTAAAGCTGGTTGTTCTTTTTTTATTATCTACCTCTCCTTGTACCAGTGAGCAAAGCAATACCATTGGCTTGTTAGTCTAATCAGTGCATACGTAAAAATATTTTACATCTGTGAGTTTGAGTGTGCTTTATTAGCAGTTAAGGTTTCATTTGTGGTCATGTCACAACAAATGACTCTGATATGGTTAAATTCCACATAGATTCCATTGCAGGTGCGTGTGTGCTTACTCTATGAAATCTGATTCTTTCAGAGTGCCCTACACTGTAGCTTTTCCCTTTCTAGTTTGGTATGTAAAGTGCAGCAGCAGCTCTCACCTTTAGTTTTTCTGTATGATCATGAGATTGCTGGGCAGTACCTGTTTATTCTGTTTCATTGCTCACGTTAGTTTTTTCTCATCGTCCTTCTTGATCTCCATGAAACTAGAATATTTGCATAATAAATCTTCATTAAATTGGAAGATTGTTTCTATTTCATTTCTACATAGATTATTAGGATAATACTAAACTCAAGATGCAAAGTTTTAGATTCTCTTCCTAGATGGGTCTCACTGGAGTGCATTCAAAAATAGTAAAGCTAGTCATTTGTGGCACAGTGGTTTAAGTCTTTTCTCTGTTGATGTGGATTCCAGTTTTGCTCTTGTGGGGCTGTTCGTGCTAGCTGGAGTAGAACACAACTTCTGTTTATTGGTTCAGAATTAAGAAAGCCATGGGCCCCATGAAAGAGGAAATCCTCAAAGATGAGAGCTGTAAGAATCAGTTTTGCTGGTGGCTTAAGATCCATTCCTTCCTTGGATGAGATGCTTAATGCTGAAACGTACTTAATGGAAACTTCCATAGTGATGAAATATACAGAGGCTGACCTATTAATATAGATCTGGAGCATTCACTGTAAATCAGATCTGAACAGTAGTTTACAGTGGTTAGTTTTGAACTAACACATTCTGAAATACTTGTGGTGGCAAAGTGGTCTCTCTGATTTGGAGATGGCAAATTAACACCAAAGATGCAGAATCATAGAATTGTATGGGCTGGAAGGGACCTTTAGAGACCCCCTGCAAAGCAGGCCCCCCTACAGCAGGCAGATACCTATCTCTCTTTTCTTCTTTCCCCATAACTTATTTATTTCAATTATCCATAAACTATAAAAAGCCCAGACATCATAATCCTCTCTGCTTTCAGGTTCCAGTAGTCTTTCAAGGGTAAAGAAGAACTGTGGAAGCACAGTTTCCATTGCTGTTGTTATGGAGAGGCATTAATTTTTCTTAACGCAGTCTTTTTGAAAATGGGAGTGGCCTCTAAAGAAAAGATTGCAGACCAGGTGGTTCAGCCATTATCTGTAGAAGTCAGACTTTCGTTTTACAAAATTTCATAATGTGAAAATACCAGTAACTACAGGTTTCTTCATGTGATGCCTGTGACTTTCTCAGCTGTCCAGGCAACTCTTAATATTACCTGTAGTATTGCGTCAGACAGCGCTAACTGAACATTAGATTTTGTTGATAATTGTTCCTTTTCAATAAATCACAATTTTTGGAATTCTGAATGTGATTGAAGTACAGTATATCAGGGCTCATAAGGTAATACTGTACATTATGCAGAGTAAGGAAGGAACAGTATTTGTAGGCAACACCAGAAGGCGATCATTTGTTTTTTGTATTCTGCGTAGCGCAGACTATGGTGCTTCCTTTAATTCTTATATGAACTAGAGCACCTTTTCCTGGGAAAGTTTGGTTTTTTTACTTGAAATCTTGGTAAATTGTATTTGGTAAAAATTTATCTAATATTCTTTCTGTGATGCTCAAGGTATTTGAGGTTGCTTTAGCAGTTCAATTCCTTATACCAAGTTTGTTTTTTTTCTTGCATTTATTTCTAGGTTGCGGTGAGTAACCGCAATGAGTAACAGTAATGAATGAACTGAAATACTTGTTAACATATTCTGACTATTGCCATTGCCTGATAAAATTTTACTTTGTAGCTTCATCTTCTACCTATGGAACTTTTTGTTTTGTATCTATATGCTAAATTATATTATATTGGGCTTAAGTAATAAGGTTTAGGTAGTGGAGGGGGTGGCCTCTGTGAGAAGAAATAAGTGTTGCTCTCATGTTAGAGCTAATTCCAGCTGGCACCAAAACAAACCCTCAGCTGCTATTGCTGAGCCTGTCAGTGATGGCAGGTGGTACCTTTGTGCTGACATATTTACAAATGGCTAGAAATGTTTTGCAGAGACAGAAATTGGCAAAGAAGTAAGGGAAGGATGTGCTTCATGTTCTAGAGCAGAGATTCCTTTTGGCCCATGAAGAAAATAATAGGGAAGCCCATTAAGAAGCAAATTAGCAAGCTGTCCCTCTGCAACCCATGGAAGGTCGTGTTGGAGGACGTACTTCTCTGCAGGCCCTGGAGAGGACCCTGCACCAGAGCAGATATGTAAGCCATGCTCCCCGTGAAAAGACCAACACTGAAGCAGTTTGTGAAGGGCTGTATTTCATGAGAGGGACATCACAGTGGAGAAGGAGAAAAGTGTGAGGAAGGACAGGCAAGGACAAAATGTTAAAAACTGACACAACTCCCATTCCTCATCCCCCTATGCTTTCTCTACCTCTTCCCTCTGGCCCCTGAACAGCAATAAAGCTGTAAAGTTAAGCCTGGGAAGAAGTGGGAGTGGAAGGAAGGTGGTTTTAGTTTTGTCTATTTCTTCTTATCCTACTGTATTTTTAATTGACAATAAATAGATCCTCCCTAGGCAGAGTGTGTTTTGCCCATGACAGTGGTTGGTGATTTCTTGGCCTTTATCTCAACCCACAAACTTCTTCACATCTTATTTTCTTCTCTCTCCTGTTGAGCAGGGGAAGTGAGAACATGGCTTAGTGGGCATCAGTCAGCCTAGGTTACCTCACCTCAGCTATCAGGTTTCTCTTTCAGGTTTGCTAACTGCAGGATTGCTTCCAGGTAATTTCCTGTATTTTCTTCAAATGTTTCCAAACTGATGTTTCTTAGGACAGAGAGCAAACTATTTAAACATAATAGCGACCACTAAAAAATATTTATCTAATATTCTTTCTGTGATGCTCAAGTTATTTAAGGTTGCTTTAACAGTTCAATTCCTTAGACCAGGTGGGTTTTTTTTGGTTGTTGTTTTTTTTTTTTTTTTTTTTGCATTTATTTCTAGGTTGTGGTGAGTACATGATTATCAGTAGTGATTAAAAAAAAAAAAAAAAATTTTGGTGCTTTTATTTTTCCACTGCTCAGTTATAGCTGGAAGCTAGTTTTTGGCTGTCAGCAATTATAGTGCTACCTTAGTGGAGGTGTGAAAGGTTCTTGTATGCCACATCAGAAGACAAAATATTCTCATGGCTGTGTAATGTATGCATGTCTTCAGGACAGAGTTGCCACCATTCTGTGGAGAGAAAAGAGGGGTGAAAAAATGAAAATACTGCGCCCTTTTGCTGTGTTAAGTGTTTGGATAAGATGGTGGTTGTATACTGTCTTTGTTATATCTGGTTTTATAACTTTTGTTAACATTTTTTATCTGATGAATGTCAAAAATAACCTGGGTTCAGCAGGAAATGAATGTAAGAACAAATAAAAAACTGGCTGAAGTATGACCTGATATAGAGGCTACTGAAAGAAGGGAAGCAGATTAAAGCCTTTTACTTTCTACCTTTCTCACTTTTCTGCTATCTACCATTACTTTCTTTATTTCTGTATCCATAGAGATTAAGTAAGTTAGTTAAACAAATCAAATGCTTTGAGTTCTTTCCATCATGATGCGTGCTTTACTGCTTTTTAAATCTAGATTCAATTTGATTGTGGTCGAAACGCTCTAGTAGATCTAATGCATCTAATGCTTTATCATTGCACTTGCTTAAGCATAATTACTGAAAATACTAGGATCCAAAAACTTGTGAAAAGTTGCAGTAGTGCTTTGTAAGCTGCAGGAAAAGCTGGCGTACATTTCTGCACGATAGCTTGCTGGGACTGTAGATTACTGGTTTGTTTTTGTGTTTTTAGTACAGTCCAGAGGGGAAATAATTCAGGCACAAACAACTGGGATGGAAAAAGTAAACATTGTCTCTAATGCTCGTGGCTGGGTAATATTTCGTTTGACTTTTTCTCTATGCTTTGGTATAACTTTAAACAAAACCCCACTGTTAAAAAAGAATTATAATATATATTTAAAATTAAGTGGAAATGAAGCATGAAACAGTCTTAAAACATGCTGATCTGGATGGTGAAAAGCTAAATTTCAGTAGCTGTTGTCTTTGTGTATCAGTTTTTTAATAGAAAAGGTTATGAGGATAATAAGATCTTAGGAAAAAGCTTAAAGATGCATTAAAAAATATGTGGGCATAATAGTTTATCTAATTACTGAACCTGATCAGGTCCATTATAGGTGGTAATAATATTGAGAGTCTCCATTGTGCATACATATATACTGTACAATATACCAGGGATTTATAAGTACTGGCTGACTTTTTTTTTTTAACTAGGATAATTTTGAAAAGAAATGTGTTACACTCAAAACATCTTAGACATTGGGGAAGAATTGAGGCTAGAATCAGGAGCCTTCTAGAAAATACTGGGAACTCATGAACAAATAAAAATCTACTCAGAAAATTTTCATGATCATGTGTGATTCTCCCATGCTTCCCAGAACTCAAGCTGTAATGTGAAAACCAGAGTAATCTGGGGTAATCTCAAGGAAATAATATAAGGAAAATAATGTAAGATAAGAACATTGAAGTGAAGTAATTCAGTAAAAAAAAGAAAAAGCATAAATAAAAAGACAGATTTAAAAGCATTTGAACTTACAGGTGTGTATAGATCATTGTGGATGGGATTTTTCAACTTTTATAGACCTAACCCATTGTTAATACTAGCTGAAACAATTACGTGGCTATGTCATCAGTGGTAGTGCAGTGACCTTTAAATATTTTTGTAGTTTTCCTGAGAGAAGAGGTATACAATGAAGTTATTATTTCATGTCTTTAAAAAATGAAGTCCAATTATTGCCTTCTCTGTGTTCAAATTTTCCTTTGTAAAAGGCAGAAGTGTTTTGTTTTTGTTGGTGCTAGATTCTTATATTGAAGTGCACACATCACACTGATGTAAGAAAGGATTTAGTGGACCTTACGTAAGTTACAGCATCCTTATAAATGGTACAAAGCTCTTAATCTGAAAGGTTAATTTATATGTCAAACCTATACAGAGAAGGCAAGCACCTCAAAGTATTTGTTTCTCTCCTAAGGGTGTTGCAAATACAGCCACTAAAAAACATCGATGAGAGTTGCCTTTCTCTACACTTGGTGTCTCAAGCAGTGTAATTTCTGGGTCTTGATCAGAGAATTGAATAATTTGAGCCTGTAAGCAACATTAAAAATCAATCCGCTTGCTTCTTACATGGAGACAAAACAGATGGTAGCCCTGAAAAGCCTGTAAACTAGCAGATGGAAACTGCCACACCCTCTGATTTGTCTAATATCTCTTCTTTGGCTATACAAACGTGTTTGTTATGAAGATAAGTATATTATTCAGCTTCTTGAAACTCAGGAAGGTGGCTGTCTGTATCTCATCTGCTAACATTTTTCAAGTGAGGGTTTTTCGTTGTTTTCTTTTTTCTTCAGATAATTGAAGGCAATCCATACTGTAGACCCTTGCTTGTCTATCATGATAAAAAGAGTATGTGTTACTATGTTTGGACGGCAAGTCTTAGGACAGTTTCTCTTCATTTCTCTAAGTTCAGAGCATCCAAATTAAAAGCACAGAAGAGAAGAATAGGAGGGAAAAAAAAAAACAAAAACACTTCTGTTCTGGAAGATGAAATGCTTTGTGTGAGTGAAATCTGTGCATTTTCTTTAGTCTTACCTGCAATTCAATTCTGCAGATAGACATAACAAATTCCTTTTGATTTGGGGGCACTTACATTTCTTGATAAGCATGTATAATACAAAAACTTATCAAGACTTCAAGGTTAGTGGAGCAATTTGCTGGAGAGGTTTATACTTGTTATCACAAACTTCCCTTTTGGTGACTGCTACTCTCTAACCTGTCTGCTCATATGAAGGAAGATTTAAAAGAACAAGCTGTCTTCTCAGGGGTTCTCAAAATGAATTACATAGCATATATCTTAATGTTTTTGGTTGGCTGGTAGAGCTCTTTGGGAACGACACAGGCTTTATTCTCCCAGAAAGCAAGAAATTTCTTCCACCTGCTGCAGACCCATGCTAGTTATAGGAGAACTATTGTTGTGAGGTAACCCCTCTGACCCCTGAGCACTGTGCTTTGTGCTTCACTGGGAGGTCAGATAAAAGGTTTGGGGAGCAGTAGTCAGTAATTGTAGGAGTGTTGCAGTTGAAATGCCCTGGTTCTGTCACCCTTAGCAGATACAGCTTATCTGTAGTGCTGTACATATATACACTTGCTAGGAAAGAGAAGAAAATGGTTATATACTCATGCTGTGTTCTCAGCTTTAAAGAACTTTGTAATTAGTGTAGGTCTCACTACTTACTATCCATTCCTGCTTTTAGCAATCCGTGCTACCTTAGACGTAAATTTAGTGATCAGGAGACTACTGATGACTGCTGTTAGTGCAGTCATGTTTGACAGGGCAAGCTTGAGGTAACCTTTTTATTCTTCAGAGTGTAAATATCTACAGTGCTATTAATCTGCAATTCCTCAAGTACTACAGCTTTTGAGGAGGAAATCACTGGGGATTTAAAGCAGAGAGGAACGCTTTAGGTAATTTTTGTATCATTTATGAAATACTTAAATCCTCGCTTAACCTCCTAGCATTCAAGGAGCTTTGTTTATCCCAAAGCAAAGTTTGAATCATTTTTCATGTTGCATTACTGCTGTTGTAGTAGAGGGTGTTTACTCCAGACAGGCTGTAATACACTGGGTCTGCAAAAAGCACACTGTAATGGAGGACTCAAGGTGAAGAAGTGGTTAGTGAATGTTTGTGTAATTCACAATCACAATTCAGTACATAACATTTGAAGAGCTGTCCTTGTGGATGTAGTGTAAATGAAGATCCAGAGAATGTGTGGTTTTTTTCTTTTTTAAAAAAAGCACATTTTTTTTTGTTTTTGGGATCCTGATAAAGCCAGGAATGAGGAATCCTTATTCTGTCTCTCTCTGTATATGGGCAATAGGATTTTCTGTTGTGCTGGAGTAAATATATATATATAATCCAGGTTTAAAGGCAAAGCTAGAAACGGATACCAGGATGTGGTATAGATTGGCAAACAGCATGTTCTTTCACTTAAAGCCAGTGATTTACTTATTTTGTCTTTTGAAGAGGAATTAAAATCTTAAATTAAAAAAAAAATTGCAGTGATCCTGTTAGAACCCAATCAAGGAAGGTAGTTTGGAGGTCTGTTTGTTTTAACGTTCCTGGCAGGAAGGAGTACAGTATTTTGCTTTGTTTCCGTTGGTATGGATTCGCTAAATGGAATCACCTGGCTCTGCTTATGGCTGAGCACTTGTATTTGCTGCTGCTTAAATGTCATTACTTGCATTTATTTATTTATTGCTTGAGGAAAACTAGCCTTGCTCCATATTCTGATTCATTCCTTTTAATAAAGGTCAGTGCTGAAGATACTTAAGTTGTCAGTATGCAAAACAGTAACTAAGGTACTAAATGAGAGAGACCCAACTATTGAACGCAATTAGATTCTGATTTCTAGAAACATTCAACGTGCAAACACTTTGAAGAACTTAGTTGCTACAGAGCATTGTAATATTTGTGCTCGAGTCAGACGTTCAAGCTGGGCAATCCAGTTCAATTAATTTCTGTAGTTTGTTTAAGTTTTCTGTGTGCAGGATTTCAAAGGGCTTTGCAAAGTCGGCTCAGCCCCCTAACAGTTCTAGTAAGCATAGCCACAAAGTAAAAGCTTAACTCATTCTTTGCACTGATATCAGAAAGATAGCAATTTGTGCAATTGAACTAAAACCCATAAAAATACAAAAATCATATGCGGGTCTTAAAATAGTTGCTACTCTGCTTAAGCAGTGGTACATGGCTTTGTAGCTTGATTTCTGAAATAGATGCTGATCTTTTTTGTTCTTTCCTGGGAACGAGGAATAAATAACATCTGCAACAACATGTTGCTATCAGACGATCTGCTTAAGTTTCCTGTTCTGATCTCTACACATCAGCAGCGTGAGTACCCCTGCTGCCCCGCTTTTCTTTACCAGAGGAAGAAAAATCAATTTCTTTTTTTTTGACCTTTTTTCCCCCCTTCTCTCGCCCCACCCCCCATCTGTGGCTGACTTGCCTGACAGGAAATTTTCTAATTGCCGGAACAGCTGGTCACAGCAAAAAACGCTAGGGTTGGTCTTCCCTGCTAGACTTAGGATCGCTCAGTCAGAAAACCTAAACATCATGGTTTCTTAGTCATGTTTAAGTTTCTGGCTCTGCGTGCTCGTTCTGTTCGGGTGAGCTTAGTTCCTTTTTTTTCAAGGGGGAAAATATATTAGCGTGTAAGTAGAGTTTAAGCTCCTAATATCAAAGTAGTTTCAGTTTTTCATGGCTTTGGGGTCAACACTGTCTGTATACAGAGCCTTTGTATGTTCTTTTCCTTTAAAAAGAGAAAAAGGGAGGGGGGAGCGGGAAGGAATTTGCATTCTGCTTGTATTTGGTACAAGTTTCTAAGCTACCTGCTGATAATTTAACCTTACCGGCAAGTTTTACCTCCAAAATGCTATGAAACTTACTGTTTTCTTCAGAGGTCTATGAGCTTAGCTATGTCTTAAGCTTTCTCACTGGTAGTCTGGTTTTATTTAAACTGTTCATATATTTCTATTTTTTTAAATTAAAGTTTAGTGATTATTTAAATTTTTACATTACATGTGATACTTTTAACTGTATGAGCTCATTATTTGTTGAGTGAGGCTCATCAGTATCTTAAATTTACTTCTTACAACATCGTTAAAAATAAATGCTTGTGTTATTATTATGGTTATTTTGACTTTGGTAATTTAGACATAGCAGATATTGAATTTGTACAGTTTGTCTTGCTGAGCATAGTTTTAAACATAGGAAGTGTTTTAAGTTAAAATGTCTAGTGCAGAACTGTATTATCCTGTACACTTCCATAATTGTTTAACGATACATTTAAACGTGCAGTGTTTGAGCATTCTGTCTCTGAAACTTAAATCAATTTTCATTATCCTCCTGTAAACCTACTTTTTTTTTGTGTAGAACATTCTTGTATACTGTTCTAACACCATAAGCAATGTAGATGTATTAATTTGCAAATCAAAGAGATAGTAAATCAGCATTTACTAGCCTACCTACTGGTTTAAGCTTTGCAATAAGTGTTAGAAACTGAAATTTAATTTCCTAGCTGTAACTGATACACTGAAATGGGACATGAGTTGTAAAACAGAATATAGGATACTGTACATATAGGTTTTTAAAAGCAAACCCTGAAAAATAAACTTTTAACAACTTGAAGTGTAGCTCTCTTCAATGTGCAATTTGCAGGATATTTCTTAGAAGTCTCCAAGAAATTTTCCTCCTTGGAAAATTTTACCTACTCAGCAATATTGTCTTTAAAACTGTTGATTTTTAAAATGCTAGACAGATTAAAGGTTTTCAGACTACAAATTTTAGAATATACTATTGAATAAAAACAAGATTCATGTTTCTTGTAGTTTAGTGATAAATATGTTCATAGATTTTTAAAAACAGATGACTTTTTAAAAACTTTCCATATTTTTAAAAATTGCAGTGCACTGAAACGCTAATGCTTACAAAGTAGGAACAAAACTTGTATCAAAGTTACTGGGAAATGAAAGTTCCACCCAATGAGTATTTTTTTCCAATGCTGACATGCACAGTCTGGTTCATGAGATAATTTTGTGGTGTTTGATCAAAGAAGAATTACATTACAAAACTGTTTCTGGTGGCCAGCGTCAGGCTTTTGACTACAGAAATTCCTCGTCTTTATGGTTTTACCTGCTGAACTACTCACAGTTTGGGAAGGAAGGAGCACAGTTTTTCCTTATGTCCTAGCCTTTGTACTTTCATTTCAAGGAGGAAAAGTATTTCCAGAGTGTACCAGAGTATCCAGAGGGCTTTCTCATCTATCCATTGACTCAGTGTTCTGAGGTGGGACTTGTTCTTCAGACTCCTATCTTGCTTCATCTGTAACACCAAAAGAACTGGAGGAGTTTGATCTCAGCACTGGTCTGTGGTTTTCATTAGATGAATGAATTGGCTACCTGGAACAAATGTGGATATAGACATCCTCTGAGACTGCAAAATTGTTGTAGTACACAAGAAAATAGGAATGGAAAAGAACAGAAGGTATAGAGAGTAAAGACAAAGTGCATAAGTACAGTAATTTTATTATCTCTGTGCATTGTTTTTTGTGGTTTTTTTAATCTTGGAGAACTAACAATTTTTAAAAAAATAAAACAAAACAAATGTGAACTTAAACGTTTGCTAATATGGTTTACTTTTAGGAAATCATATTTTCTGTCAGGTAAAATAATAGATGTCATCTGCAACAAGTAATCTATTGTCAGCTGAAATCAGATTTTCTTATACTGTGAACGAGTTTTCTTACCTTAAAGAAGCACAGACAAAAATTGTGGGGAAAGCTGTGCTTCTACCCCTACAAATATCTGTGTTAACTACGGCTTGCCTCACTCTTCTTGTGTTTCTGGGTACTGGTGTATGTATATGCAGTATGCCTAAAGCAGCTTAATTTAATTTTAAATGGGACAATATTTTGCCTTCTGATGTATTAGAATAATTACTCCTTCAGTAGCAGCAACTGTAACCAACTTTTTCAAGCAATTGTACGCTTACAGTTTTGGATATTAGTCACAAGTATAAGAAATGCTTTTATGCATTAGCTTGTGTCAGTGATGTTGTTCACTGAGGTGATGGGAGATTGTGAAATAGTTGTTGGGTTGGTTTTTTTGTGTTTTTTTTTTGAAGAGTAGTTTGGGAGTTAGAGGTAGGAATATAACACAGAATGTGTGAATGTATATAGAACGTGTCTGAAATTTTTAAAATAGCTAGCATGGTACACTCTCCCGTTTTTAACTTGGCATAGATTTCCATGAGTTTTAATACAGAAGGTTAAAAAAAAAAAAGATTTAGTTTTCAGTTTGCTGATCCATTTTTTCCATCCAAATGTGTAGTTCGTATTTCTTCAGATAACACTGAAAATTCATCCTACATCCAAAACAAGTTAGGAAAGTAAGTGCATCTAGAACACTTCCTGACTCAAGGGAGGGGAGGAAAAGGAAGTTATGTATATAAGCTGGGGAGCTGGGCCAACGTTGAGTCATCCTTTTAAAATCACTTGATATCCAATAAGCTTACTGTTCTTACTGAATAGCTTTATGTAACTTTAGAATCAAGGTTTAATATCATAGAAACCATTTATGAAATACTGAGTGTTAAATTACGACGTTCAGCACTATTTTGCCTTTGACAATCAGAAAGATCTATTACCAAATATCATCATGTTGTCTGAATGCTGATAAGAACAATTAAAGTTAATGAAGTAGTAAAAGGAAACTTTCATCAGTGGTTGAGCAGTGTTCAGTAACTCGCTGGGAAATTCATTTTTTAGTGTGTTCTTCCCAACTGAATATACATATGCCTCAAAAATGATCCTATGTCAAGAAGCAAAACTTTTCTGGAAAAGATTGAGGAGGTGAGAAGGAAGCTGCTACTTCCATAGGGAAGATGGAAAAATCTCTGTGTCTTACGTAGCTAGTATTTACAAGCGAGAGCTGCCAAAAGCAATCTTTTTGCTGCTGCTCAACTTGGAAGTGGAAAAGACTGCCATTAGCTCTTTACTGTTTGGATTTGCTTTTTTGGAAATAGAGTCAGTAATGTAAACCAATACAGCATTTTTTGTTGTTGTTTTGGTCAGATAAGTTATAAGTGCAATCAAATACATTAGTTGAACACTGTTACAGGCAAGTGCACTTTAAACTGCCATTTACAATGTTAGAAATGGTTATTTTCTGTCTTTTTCTGGAAAAAAAATGTAGTCTAATATTGTTGGAATATTTTTATCTTTGTATCAGCAACTTACATTTTAAATTTCTTTTAAGACTGATTTATCTGAAAACATGGCTGATGTTTGAGGGGATATTCACCAACACGGACAGTATCAATCTGACTTAATTGTGTCTGAAGCTAGCAGAAAGATTTTCTTATTCTGACTCTTGACTGTATGGAAGCTGTGATTCCAGAAGCATGAACTTCTCTAATGGTAGTTCTGGCTCTCTCATTTGCGTAAATGACCACAAATTATATGAAATAACCGTGTCACATGAAATGAGTTGTTATCAATTTTGAAGTATTATTTTGAATAGAAAACATTAACGAAAGAGTTCCTGAAAAGAGTTTGGAATCTCACCAACAGTTCTTCCTGTATTAACAGTATCCTAGAAGGCGCATTGGAGGTACCAATACTGACACAATTAAGTGCTGAATTGTGTGTTACGAACAAAGAGTTTTGCACAATTTGGGAGGAAGGTGGGGGGGGAGGGAGGGAGGACACAGATACTTTGGAAAGTGTTGACCAATTTGGACCTGACAGCAGTACAGCTTACCACTCAGCTGAATACAGCCTCATGGTTAGGGCCTTGGTATCCAAATTCCTGTAGGTCCAGTCTGGCAGATATTGGCTTGAAGTAGTGCTAGGCTATGGCTTCATATACAGCATAAAGCCAGTCCATCGTTATTGTGTCTAGCTGTGATGCAAGGGCTTCCAAATAGCATGAACAGTTAAGTTTATGGGGAAAAACAAAACAAAACAAAACACAGTTCAGAAAGGTGTAAGTACAAGTCTAGGAGATAAACTAACCCTTATTTTCTTAACCGACAAATTAAGTCATAGCAAAGTCTGTAAGTAATTATGCACAGAAGATGCTTCTAATTGTACCTTCTTAACTCAAATTAAAAGGGCAGAACAGAGCTAACAGATAAAGGTGAATCCTGGATCTTATGGAAGCAGAAGTTTCAGCACCAAAATGTATTTCTCTGGTTCTTAATTATTATGGCTTACATTTCCTGGATTCTCTTGATTAAAATATTTGATACAGGTAACAGATTTACATTTTTTAAATAAAAAAGATCTGTAGGATTACTGGAAGAATTGCATGAAAGTATGGCTATTATGCAGAAAGACAGATGCACGTAGATTTTTAATCATTTGTGAGATAACATATGTTAATCTTTTTATCTGATATTAATCTTCAGTCAAAATCTTAAGCTTATTTTTACAACTTTTGGTCAGCGTGTCAGCAGCATTTGCCGTGCAGTTAGATCTCTGTGTATGTGCCTGTCCAAGAATTTTTTCTGTATGTTAGGTTTCCCTCCCATTGAATTTTGGTGAGCTTATGTGTGTATAGCCATGCAGTTTATTCAAAAAATCCCTTCTGAGAGAGAAGTTGCTTCTGAATTCCAAAACCAAATCTAGCCTGGTTTTGATTTGGTTTGTTGTGTGTTTTTTTTTTGTTTTTTGTTTTTTTTTGTCCAGAAATCATTGTAACATTCAGATGTTTCAATTTATTTAAAGTAAGTGTGAGGATTAACGTCTTATCCTTGTTTGTTTATGCCAGTTATCTCATAACCTCCATCTCTAATAGATACAGAAGGGGATGTGGCCTTTTGCTTCCTCTCACCATGAAATCACTTATCTGAATAAGTGTTACAGGTTTGGTGGTGTATTCATGCATTTTGTACAGTCAGCAAGCATGCAGAAGGGAGATTATTTGATCAGTACTTAACTGCCTGCCAGCTGAAATTCGCTGCAGCTCTGAGGAGATTTTCACCTACATCTAAGCAGTATTAGTTTCCTGGGAGAGCAAACAAACACGTAGCCATGTTTTGCAGACACTGCTGTCCCTTTTCTTAACCAAATACGGATGTTGTGTGTTATCTTAAATTTTCTCTTTCTGATGCAAAGAACTCAAGATATAATACAGTTATTCATCCTGTATTTCTTACAGTGGGAATGTGTGTGGAGTTTTCTAAATCCATATCTGAATTTTTTTTTAATAAGGAAAAATGTTTGGAAGTGTTTCTGAGTTTGATAGAATTCTGGGGGATTCGGGGTACAGCTTGCTTTCTTTTAGCCTTTAACTGCTGCTATTTCCTTTATTTTTTTTATCAACTAGAGCACCCATTTTCTACAATAACAGGCATCAGAGCCATTAGAAATTGTAATGCTATTTCTTTTGAAACTGAATGATTTAGAATGCTAAATATAAATGGAATGTTCTTTCAGAAAGTCTTATCTATAGGCGCTCCTCATACGCATGCTGCATATACATGTCATTGCTCTAGGTATTGTTAAAAAAAAAAAGTTGTTATTCTGCAACAAATACATTTTTAAAACACCCACACTGTCAGAGTGAAATTAACCACCCCCACCCTCCCCTCACCTCAGTCTCTTTGTACATGCGTCTCTTTTGTTAGAGATGTGGTGTTTGGATTGGCTTGGTTTTGATTGGCTTTCTGTATTTCCTTTGATTTCAGTGTAATTTCACTGAAGTTGAGAAGAGACACGGCAGTCAGCCTTTCTGCTCAGGGTGGGGCTAGTTTGCTTTGAGTCACATTCTATTTGACCTCAGTGCTTTTGGTGTCTTAAGCTGTAAATGTTTCCCTGTAATTTTTCTTGCCTTTCTAGATTGATATCGCTTAATGACTTTGCAGCCATTAATAGCCACCTATGTGTATGTGTAAGGGCAATAGAAATATACTATTCTGTTGTATTATGGCTGCAAAACTTTACATTTCTGAGATAGCTGCTGCTTTTCCCTTTCAGTGTAGGGTGTTCATAATTTTAACTTGCACTTCTAGTGTAAGTGTGTATTCAGGTCTTACTCATTACCTTCACAATGAGCGAAGAACTAATTGTGTTTAAAATATTCCTACTCACGTTCACACAATTTTGAGTACCCAGAAAAGGACAAATCTGTCTTCCAGGGATACCTTTTCTAAGTAAATGTTCCTTAAGTGCCACAAGAGCATATTCTTTGTTCTTTTCAAATTAAATTTGCATCTAATTCTTACCCAGCTTACAGAGTAAGGTCTTTCTTGCTACATTTCTGGATTACATTGCAGTGTTTGGAACTTTTGCCAAGTGTCTGTCACTCTCCATGTTCACACTGTCCTTATGCATTTATTCAAGAATCTGAAACCAGTAACTTTAGACACAGCAGGATAGATGCCTATGGTATTTCCATGTGCTAATGTTCCCTAGTCCTCTTAGCTTTCCTCTCCCTAATATGAGTAAGGGGATAAATCCATTCCTGTGACATCTATTCGGATGATTCAGAGCTTTTTCTTTGCGGATGACTCTGTCTGCATCAGAACATAGTTAAGTATTTTTTTATTATTATTTTAAATTATACATGATTGTTTGTCTTGTTTTTTTACATGAAACTTAGGGACTAAGTGCTTTTATATTTTTGAAGTAGTTTAAATTTTAATTAGTGTTCATTGCATTTGCTAAATGTATCAAATTTAAGTGGCATAGGAACTCTCAGATAGTGAGTGCTCTTCATTCTGTTCATGAACCCCTTTTACTTGTTTCTCCTTTCACACCACTGTTGCATTATCTACAGCTTCATTTGTTCTCTGAGGCATTTTTGCAGTGAGGAACTGAGAGTAGAAATGAGTTGTGTACTTTTTTTTTGCTGCCTTATTAATCAGAAAAAAAAAAATCTGTAAAAATGTCAAAATTATTCAGAGTAGTAGGAAAAGTGGAGATTACAAACCTGTAAGAATGATAGGAACAATATTATAGACCAGCCGTAGACAAGCTTAATTTCTTTCAGTTTTTTGAAGGAGTTTTTTTTTTTTTAAGAGCCAACTCTGCAGATAAAGCTGTCTGTGAGCAGTATGTTATGACATCCAGCTTTGCTTGGATCACTTCAAAAATAGAACCATTTTCAGATCTCCTGCTTGAAAATTTGGATGAAGGATAAATTATGGGAGTTTATCTATATAAACAAAATCATTTTTTCCCTTGCTTCTCTGGGCTTTTCCATTGCTACTGGGAAATGTTTAACTAGTAAGACTCTTCTTTTTCTACTTCCTCTTGAGTTTGAAGTCCAGTTTCCTTTTAATACATTATCTAGTAGCTGTTCCTGTAATAAGATCTCATAAACAAATACAAGTGTTGTGTATTATAGTAGGGCTATTTAATAAAGGAAATTCATAGAAATTCAAATTCTAGAACAAAAATAAGCATTTACTGTTCAATATGTACTTAAAATATAATTAGACTATAATTTCTATAGGCTCAGAATGGTTAATTAGCTGCTTACCTAAAAGGTGTGTATCTTTTTTCTTTTCTGATAAGCATATTTCCTATTCTAATTTGCACCTGATTCCTAAAGAGAAAAATGAGTCACCCTTGTGGCTCATAAATCCTTCTTTGTTTTATTTTATTTTTTTTCTTTTAGATTCGATTTGTCTTTGGAATATTATCCATTCAATGTTCTTTCCTATGTTTGTATTCCTATGGATAGAGACAAATTGTGAAGTACATTACTAAGAATTTTCCTATATTGAAATACTTGACCAGCAAAGCTGTGAACTGCAAGTGATATCAATGCAGGAAGTTATCCTAAACTAGTTATGTTTTAAGTGCATACTCAAACTTGTTTTTTACTTACTTCCCTTCTAGGACAGTGTTGACTTAACACTATTATACTGTTAAGGAAATGTTAAGGAAACACTGTGTAATGTTACCTTCTGTTTGTTTCCTTGTATTCTATATTTAGTTTCATAATAGCAAAAGCCAGTAGCAACCACTTCAAGTTGACTAGCATAGCGTTTGTATTTTTCTTTTGTGCAACAGTTCATCATGTGAAGAAAGCCTTAAGAATTGCATTGCTGGGAAAAAAAAAATTCTCTGAACTTTTATTTAGATGTTGCTGCAGTATCAGGCATGAGAAAATGGAGCTTTCCAGGGTTATAAATAACCGAAATAAAGCATGTACAGTATGTTGCAGTTATAACTGGAAGAGTTTCGTTGCAGCAGCGGATCACTGGTTGGTGATTGTCTGTAGTAATATGAAAGTTGTTAGGGAATGGAGGAAAGGAGGGCCAGAGGCTTTCAGCACCCTGCACCTCGTTATGTTTAGCTTGAGTTCATCATATGGAACAGATGTATTTTTTTTTTTCCAGATGTCAGGAAATGATCAGAAATAAAGCGTAGGGAAAATTCAGTACTAGACTGAGCAAATAGCTTCTCTTCAGGCTTACTCTATGACAGCACCTATCAACCAATATGGTTAGTGCTGCTGGTTGAGAAATAGCTGTCTTGTTTTTCTAGCGTGAAAGGCCTGTGTGTTAATTCAGGTACAGAGTGGGTACAGTGAGGTTAATTACTTCTGCATAATTCTCATTTCTATAAAAGGCTGAACTTTTGTGTATTGGCAAAATACTGTTTAGTTTAAAATAACAAATGTTCAGCAATTATGCAGAAGGAAGGCAAATCCATGGATATTTGTTTATCACAGATTTTGCTCGAAAGACTGATATGGGCAAGCTATTGAGAAAGAATATGATTCGAGTTCCATTTTGATTAAAGCAGTTCTATTAGGTCTGCTTTATAAGAATGGAAAAGTATCTGAACCCTGAGAAGTTGTGAAGGCTTGGAGTATTTGCTTAGTATCAGGAATGTGGTGTTTTTTTTTAAGAGAGCACCCAAAGTAACCACTGGGAAGCTTGTTATGTAACAATTCTGTTGTATTTGAAAATTATTCTTTGTGTGTAGAGAACAGGTTAATATATTTCCTACTTCCTTTCTTATTACTTTTTGTAAAGCTTTTAAAGCAATATGCCAACCTGATCACCTTCTGCCCGTGAATCTGAGTAGATAACAGGAAGATTTGACATTGTTTTACTTTCTCAAGGCTGCAGGGTGCTAATTGGTAAAACTGTTGAGCAGAAATCTATGAAGGTGTTGAAAGTAATATGTACTTGGTAGTCTGCTCTATTGTGCCATTCTTCCCCTGGGATTCTTCACATACTTACTTTAAAGATGAAAATACTGATTCCCATGCTAGAATGCTGCCTCTACTCCCTCATCTCAAGAATTTGTTAGTTATATTTTTGTGTATATAGGTCAAATAAAGGTCTGGAGCAAGGAAGATTTAAACTTAGTTCAAGAGAGATGGTTTAGATAATACTTAAGCAAACTGGATGTACATAACTTCATATGCCATGATGGATGCACACAAGAGTGGTGGGGAGACCTGACTGTCCTTCTTGTGAGGTTGCTCTTGATTATCTTCTAATGATTGTGGCCAGAGGACTAGAAGAAGGTGTGTGTTGCTCCTGTGTTCAAAAGGGTCAAAAAGGAAGAAAATAACAGGCTGGCTATCCTCACCTCATTTCCTGGGGAATCAAGGAAACAACTAATCCTGGAAACCATTTCCATGTACACGAAGGAAAAGGAGGTGATTGAGATTAATAGGTATGGATTCACAAATATGAAGTCATGGTTGATCATCTTCTACAGAGAAATGGGTAGCAAGGGAAGAGTGGTGGATACTGTCTCCTCAATTTCAATAAGACTGAATGCACTTTTTCCTACAAGATCCTTGTATGAGTTGCTGCTGCTGAAATATGGGATTAACAAATAGACTGTGGTGTGGATGGAGTGAAGCTGCACCTGGGGAGAAATAACTCCGTGCACCAACTGTGTGCCAGCCATCAGATGGGAAGAAAAAATGTCTTTGTAGAGAAGGACCTGAAGATGCTGAACACCAGGGTAAATGTGCACCAGCAATGTGTTGTTATGGCAAAGAAGGCCATGGTTCCTTGGGCTGCATTAAGGAAAGTATTGCTGGCAAGTAGAAGGGAGTTTTCTTCCCCTCTGCTCCAAGTGCCACATCTAGACTCTCCAGTACAAGTGATACAGAGCTACTGGAGAGAGTACTGTAACAATATACTAAGGTGTTCAAGGGTCTGGAGCATCTGTCATGAGAACAGGTTAAGAGAGCTGAGCGTTCACCTTTGGAAATAAAGGTTCCGGGAGGGATCTCATAAGTGGATGTATTTGAAGAGCGAGTGCAAAGAGCCGAGGAGCCAGGTTCTTCTCAGCAGTGCCCAGTGATAGGACAAGAGGCATTAGGCACAAACTAGAATGTTGGAGATTCCCTCTAGTCATAGAATTGTTAAGGTTGCAAAAGACCTTTAGGATCATCTAGTCCAACCATCAACCTATCACCATCATGCTCGCTAACCACGTGCCTCGGTGCACATCTACATGTCTCTTGAAAATCTCCTGGGATGTGAACTCCACCCCCCTCCCTGGGCAGCCTGTTCCAGTGCCTCAGCAGTCAGTCTTTCTCAGAAGAGGTTTTTCCTAGTATTCAGCCTAATATCCAATCAATCATCAGAAAACAGTTTGGTTGTTTGTTTTTTTTTTTTTGAACCATGTGAGTGACAGAGTACTAGCATAAGCTGCCCATGAAGTCTCTTCCTTAGAAATCTTTCACAGCCCCTGAACTTGGCTCTGGGCACTGTGCTCTTGGTGATTCTGCTTAAGCAGGGTCTCTGAACATGAGCAGAGCTGCTTTTCAACCTCAGCTGCTCTGTGATTCGGTGAAATAAATCTGAGATGCTAACTGAATAGAGGAAAAGTGTTCTTGGATTTATTTGTTCACTCACAGAAATTTGCTGCTTAGATTGGGTTGTATGTAATGCCTAGGTAGTTCTTCAGATGATACTCATATGAGTGCGGTTTCCTACTACTTTTGTACGATTACTGATAAGTTTTGAGGTTCTTTCCTCATGGGGCAAGGAAAGTTGCTTTCAGAGAGTTTTCAAATTTTGTTTAGAAAATACAAAATTAAGTGGAGAGCAGAAAATAATTAGAAGGTCCACTCAGTCATCTTCATTCAACGGTCCTTTCCAAAGAGATTTGGTTCACTTGATGTTTAACTAGGTGTGCCTTAAGAAAACTAAATTATTAGGAAGATTGATTTCCACTCCTGGATTGTGAATTTGAAATGGAGATTATGAACCAAACAACATGGGCCTCAGCACAAAAGCTTGGGAACCACTGACTTGTTCTTGTTGGCACTGTTGTTGTTTATGCTCTGATGCATCTCTAGAAGTTTAAGCCACATAATCACTAAACTGGTATTACCTTTTGTAACACACAGTTTTTGTCTGTTAATGTCTTAATTATGGCAGTAGTATTGTTCAATGTTTTGCTTACATTTGGGAGTATGTAGTTGGTTATATGCTCAGTGGCACTGTTATTTTTCAGTGTATTTGTGAAATTATAAACATTTTAGGAAGTTGCACTGGTAATTTAAACTTAACTTATTCCCCTCTTTTCCTCTGTTAGGAAGAAGAAATCAAAGAAATTGCAATAACTCATCATGTAAAGGAAGGACATGAGAAAGCAGACCCTTCACAATTTGAACTTTTGAAAGTGCTCGGACAAGGGTCCTTTGGAAAGGTTGGTAATCTAAGTCCTATGAAGTCAAGTATTCTGTTATAGACTTAGCATTTCTGGCACTTCAGTGAGTGTTGTCTACGCCAAGATCTTAATAGGTGTATATGTCCATAATTTTAGTTGTCTAAATCCAGCTTAAAAATGAAACAGTAACTTTTTGTGACAGATCATTGAGAGAGAGTGGAATATGCACTATAAGACAACAGACCCTTTTAATCGATTTTCAAACTGAATTGAAATTCTAAATATAATAAGTTGTAGTATATAACATTAAACTTGTCTTAGATGTTAGGAAAAAGTAGAATAATCTGCTTTCTTTTAGTGGAAAGAAAGGTACTCTTAGTCATGTTATTGGAGTAGTAATTCCAGTTATCTGACTGACTTGTAACATTGTAAAAATGTATGTGATCTCAATTTTTTAGTATTTATGCAAAAAAAAAAAAAAAAAAAAAAAAAAAAATTCCAGAACCCCAAATACTTTGTTAAAAACTTGGGAAGATGACATTACTACTCCTTCAGTTTCTAAAAACTAATTTGTATGCTTTTCAAGGAATGTTAGCACAAGAGCAAATTAGATACAGAAACTGAGATTAATCTAATCTCATATAGCATGTTTAATATTCTCATTTACTATTACATGTCTCTGTGCTTTTCTTATAAATAACCAGAAAACCTGTGGCAGATTCTTTTTCCCTTCTCATTTCTAAATTTGAAAATTGTCTTTACATCTTTTATTGGGCACATTAAAAAAATACATATATCCCACTTAAGGAAGTCTTTTACACTGAAGAAGAATCATAGAGTCATTAAGGTTGGAAAAGGCCTCTAAGGCCTCATCTAGTCCAATGTCCACCTAAGTTGAGGCTAATTATACGTTATTGATATATGTGGAACTCAACCAAAGCGTGTCATAACAGCTATGCTTTGACACAAGGTTGGTTCTCACTATTTGATAGGTTAAAATGAACAATTTTGTTAAACTTTGGTTTATGTAATTTTCTGGATCAATCTTTGTACACATCTGTTTTCGTATCAGACAACTTTTTCATTTGCGCATCTGCTTTACCATCTTATAAATATTATTGAAAAAGAGCTACTTAAAGATAAATATCAGGAAGTTTTGTTTGAATTTAAAATTGAATTTAATGTTTCAGATTTGTCTTCTAAGAAAATCCAAGTTCATCCCTTCTTTTACTCACTGAAATGAATTAAGTTGAGCAGTCTACCAAACTAATTCTTTTAGTTTTACTGAAGGACTTGGAACTTTTTAGATTTTGAAGTGAAACAACAGTATGTAAAAATGAGAGGAAACTTGTTTTTGTGTTCAGCAGGTTCTAAAGAGAACTGACAAAGAAAGATGGAGTTAATAGTAGAATTAGGAGGGAGTAACAAGGATAAGTTTCATTGGAATACTATTTACTCAAATTTCATAGCAAATCTGATTTTCCTTTGTTTTCTTTTAAGAATTCTTTTTAATTCTTTGTGCAGGTATTTCTTGTCAAAAAAATCTCAGGGTCGGATGCCAGGCAGCTTTATGCAATGAAGGTATTGAAAAAGGCCACTTTGAAAGGTAAGCACTGTTTGGAGCAAAGAGAGAGGGAAATCATAGGCATTGTTTTAAAGAAATCTTTACACACAAGAGTCCTCTACAGATTGTATATATCTTAGAGCTACTTTTGTTAAGCAGCAAATAGCAGAATATAGTGATGAATATTGTAAAGCTGTTCAGATTTTGTAAACAGTACAATATTGATAGAATTACAGAAGGAAGTAGGTTTGGTTCTTTACCATGTTGAGTGTTAGATCTTTCTCAGTGATGGTGGCGTAAAAGAACAGTTGTTTCTTTTGCTGCCTGACTTGCTCCTGAGCTGTTATCTGAAACTTAATGTCCTTCCTTATTTCATTTGCTGTGTATCACAGAAGATAACAGTTAATACTGTTTGCTCATTTGTATTTATGTTATGATATTTTAAAAGTGCCTTGTGCCAGATGTTTTATTTTAAAAGTTCTAAACTCTGGAGTTCAAGTCTATATTATTTCTATAAATTTCAGAAGTATACAGTACCTTTTCCCAAGACTTTGGCACTTGCTCTTAGATACAGATATTTGATGAAAACCTAAGATAACTGTCTAAGTTAAATGAGCAAAAATGAATTCTAAAATGAGTCCTTTGTTAATGAAAATGAAAGTAATCTCTTGCACTAATCCCTTAACCGGAATGTGTATTTATTGTGTTTTATGTCATTGTTAATATTTCAGTCTGTTTATAATTCTAAGTCATGACTGCACTGGAATTGAAATGATAATTTTGAAATACCTCTGACAACATATGAAACACCTCTGTTACTGATATAAACCTGATCTGCAGTTTTATCATTTTTTTAATTGGAAAATATTCATGGAATGACTTGTAAACAGAAGCTTCACACTTGTATTGAATCTCCATTAAAATGTTGAATGTGAATTTTTTCTGTTTAAGATCTACTGCCAAATGTCTATTTCAAATCTCATACTTAACAGTCTTTTAAACCTGTTAGTGAGGGTGTGAATACTTTTTCAATCGTTTCCTATATTCTGATTACTCTGTTTTGTGGCACCTGTTATTCTCATTATTTACTTCCCGTTTTTCTGAAATTAATTTTCAGTCATTTAAAATCCTTTGATATCTTCAATAGCCTTTTATTCCCAGAACTGCTAATAGCTTAGAATTATAGTCAAAGATAACAGTCGCTTTTTTCAGATGTTTGATAGCCTGTCTCCATCGCTTCTTTAATGGTGGTTTAATCTTATGTATGAAAAGTACAGTACAAACTGTGGTTCTAGTTTTGCCTGAGCATGGGGAACAGAAATACTGAAGCTAGTATTTGAAAAATAGACACTTCAGGGTGCTAAGCATTTGAGGATGCAAAAGTCTTGACCAGAAAGGTGACACTAACAGGATATCACACTTTTCACACTTCGAATTTTCAGATGCTCTCAAGCATAATTTGTTTCATATTTTAAGAAGAGCAGAGTTTCAAGCAAATGAAGGGTACTGCTGAAATCTTAATATAAAACTAATTGGAAACAATACTGTTCTTCTATAATTGGAGCTTCTTTTGAGATCTTGTATTGTAATTTTAAGTAACACGCTGTATTACTTGATTTGCCCAAGATTCCATAGTTCTTTCAAGTCTATTTTATGATATTGCTATTCTGAACAAAAGCTCAAACCGTGACCTACTTTATTAGTAGTATTTGTAATACTATTGTATATTATTTTAAGCTTATCAGGAAATGCATGAGAAATGCTAACTCGTAATATGAATTCTGTTTTCTTAATCTTGCTTATGTTCTATTGTAGTTCGAGATCGAGTTCGGACGAAAATGGAACGTGATATCTTAGTAGAAGTTAACCATCCTTTTATTGTCAAGTTACATTATGGTAAGTTTGAGGAAAAAGTACACCTGTATCTTACAAATGAGTGCTTGGCAAGGTGCTGCCTAACATTAACTGCAGTTCAAATAATGACAGAAAAAAATATGCTATCTACATCTTGGTCATGCAAAGGCTTGTTGTATAGTAATTCTCACGCACTGCATGAAGTGGTTAACTTCATGCACAGTCTTAAATCTTTCTGTGTAGGATTGAGCATCTGTAGCCCTCTGCTTTATTAAAAAGGATAGTTATCTATTTCTATGTCATTCACTGTTTTAATTGATTTCTTATCCCTGCCTTGCTCTTTAGAAAATATGCAATGGAATCACTTCACAGATTCATGAAAATTAATATCTTCATCCATGTTATTGACAGTGAGGTTGTGTGCAGTCTCAGCAAGTTTGCTGATGACACTAAGAAGTGGGGCATGGTTGACACAGCAGAGGAATGGGATGCCATTCAGAGGGTCCTATATGGGCTTGAGCAGTGGGCCCAGGTGAACTTCGTAAAGTTCAACAAAGCCAAGTGCAAGGTCTTGCACCTGGGTCAAGACAACCATCACTACCAATACAAGCTGGAGGATGAAAGGATTGAGTGCAGTCCTGCCCAAAAGATCTGGAGGTACTGGTGGATGTCAAGCTGGACGTGAGTCAGCAGTGTGCCCTTGCAACCCAGAATGACAACTGCATCTTGGGCTGCATCAAAATAAGTGGGGTGTGGGAGGTGATCCTGCTCTTCTCCTCTGTGCTAGTGGGGCTTGACTTGGAGTACTGTGTCCAGATGTGAAGTCCTTAGTACAAGAGAAGCATGGTCCTGTTGGTGCACGTCCAGAGAAGGGCCACAAAAATGATCCAAGGGATAGAACACCTTTCTATCAGGCTGAGAGAGCTGGGGCTGTTGAGCCTGAAGAAGGTTTCAGAGACACCTGATAGCAGCCTTTCAGTATCTAAAAGAGCTACAGAAAAGAAGGGGCAGGACTCTTCAGCAGGGTCTGTGGTGATAGAACAAGGGAAATGGTTTCAAGTTTAAAGAAGATAGATTTAAATTGGGTATAAGGAGAAGGTCTTTTACAGTGAGGGTGGTGAGGCACTGGAGAAGGGGTTGATGCCCCATCCCCAGAGACTTTAAAGAAGAGGCTGGATCAAGCCCTGGGTGACCTGATCTAGCTGTGCATGTCCCTATTCATTGCAGGGGAGTTGGAAGGAGGACATTTAAAGGTCACCTAGTCCAACTCTAAGGATTCTGTGATTCTGTTCTATGAAAATTGATTTAGTTTTGATTGCACAGGCATACATACAAATGTATTCATGTTGAAGAGAGGAAAATAATTCTCTCAAAATGTCTTGCAGAAAGTAAACTGAAAAGAAGATAACATTGACAAATAGTTAATTTTTTGTTGTTCGATTCATGTTTTTCCTTTTAGGATCTATTTCTTTTCCTACTGTTCAAATCTCGGCTCTTTATCACTCTAACATTGGCTTTCACCATCTACGGTTCTGCAAACTAAATTACATCTCCCCGCTTAGCTGAGTTTTCTGAAGTTTTAGAATACATACTTTTATTATTAATTTGCTTTTCTGAGTGTGAGCTTTTTTACTTTCGAATGCTGCAGTGACAAAATACAGGGTTTTTTAAATTATTTTTTAGACATTATGTTGGTGATATGCTTTCCATTTACATGGCATGAGAGTTGCTTTGTTCATGATGGGGAAGAATTTAATAATTTTAAATATTTTTTCCCACAAGGGAAAAAGAAGAATAATTAATTCTTCTAAATTAAAAGGAAGGTGAAAGATTAAGAAAGATAAAGAAAATCAGGGTGAATTATTAAGTATGTTATTCTTCTAATCATGGGTAGGATTAGATGATGTTTAATGCTTTTAATTGGTCTTTTCAGCTTTTCAAACAGAAGGGAAGCTATATCTTATTTTGGATTTTCTCAGGGGAGGAGACTTGTTTACACGTTTATCCAAAGAGGTAAGCTTTCTCTATTTGAAAATCATATACTAATAAAACTTTACTATAAATTGCTTATATTAGGGTGGTTTACTCTTTATAAGCCAACTTTCATTGAACAAAACTGTAAGT